>NC_088272.1:2001218-2330987 GCF_036013445.1 Caloenas nicobarica
GTGACAGCTGAAAGACAATTCAGCTTTACCTGCCTGAAGCTCAAAGCAGAGAAAGGTGACAGGCTCTGAATGAGCAAAGAGTGAGAGGAGGAAGAACCTCTGGGGAGCAATGGAAAGTGCAAATGTCCAGACAGGCTTCTAAAGAGACGACTGCAGACATGGTGGTTTGAATAAGGACAGGTAGGAACACCTGGATGTTCAGGGGGATTAAATACACAGTATCATAGGCAGAGTTCTGGAAATACAAGCACAAGGTAACTACAATATTTCTTCTCCTGCAATTCATACATATTGTAAAAATCCATATTTTGGCAGGACAGAAATTCATGGACATTTTATTTAAAATATTGAATCATTTCAGCTGATGAGTAAGTTGTGGTTTTGTATTGTTTGTTTGTTTGTTTTTTGAAGAACTGAGAGCAGTTCTCATGTTTTCAGGCACAGCTCCGTGGTCTGACCATAAGCCCCCAGTGCAAACCTCCAGAGGCCCCAGGGTACCTGAGGTATCTGCCTGGGACTGGCAGTTATCACACAAGACTGATAGAGCCCTGTTGCTTCCATCATGTACATCTGGTCTTCAACACTTGTACACTTAATTAGATAAGTTTCAAGGGTGTAGTGAAGGAGGAAGGTACAGAAAGAGCACTCTCCCATTGATACTGCTGCAGAGTGTCCCCTGAGGAGGTGTGGACAGGAAGGAGCAGCAGTCTGCCTGAGGTCCATCACTGTACGGAGAACCTGCTCCTCACCTCCCCAACCCCGCCATGTCTCTCTGTACACTTGACTGTGCTAGTGGAAAATATTCATCCATATGACACATGTAAGGTTTAGATCCCTCCCAGAGATCTCCTCATCTCCCCAATTAGCCCAGAAAGAGACACACACACACACACACAAATGGGTCTGGGATGGACTATTCTTGAGCTCGAACATCACAGAATCATAGAATATTTCGAGTTAGAAGATCCCCATAAGGATCAATGAGTCCAGCTGTGCACTGCTTGCACAACCACGTAACACTAAACCACAAGACCATCGTCCAGACGCTCCTTGACCTCTGACAGACTGGGAGCCGTGACCACTTCCCTGGGGAGCCTGTTCCAGTGACCGACCACCCTCCACTGAAGAACTTTCTCCTAATGTCCAGGCTGAACGTGCCCTGACGCAGCCTCATTCCATTTCCACCTGTCCTGTTCTCACTGGTCACCCGAGACAGGACATCGGCCCCTCACCTCTGCTGCCTCTCTGAGGAAGGTGCAGACTGTGATGAGGGCTGTCCTGCTTTTTGTTAAAACAAGACTAATTGTATTTTAGTGAATTTTCCTTTCAGCTTAAGCTCTTCTAAGTAACTGCATATTTCTGCAGTTGGATGCGTGTTTTTCAAACACTGTCTGCTCCAGAGCTGACAACGGCCAATATTGACAGTTTTACTGAGCTACCGGTAGGGCTGGTATGCAGAAAAGGCCTAGGACTAGATCTTATTGCTATAGCAGCCAACATCGCTGGTGAATCTCTTACGTCCCATAAGTGAGGGGGTTGTACTTGCAAGGAGGGGTGGACAGAACAAGTGATGCCAACTGAAAACCCAGTTGTTCCATGCCATCCATGTCATGCACAGTTCAAAGCTGGGAGATCACGAGGGTCTCAGGCTCTTGGTCCATGGCCGGCATCTCAAGAGGAGCCTGCCCGTTGTCCTGCCTGCAACCCTGATCCTGGTTCCCGTCCTTGCATCCCTGAACCCAGTTCCTGTGCACTGCCGAGTCCAGTCCAGGACTTCCTGATGTCTTCTCTGCAGCCTCTGCTGTGACACCAGCCCCTGTGGCAGCATTTTGGCTACTCTGGGAAATACAATATTGGTTTTGTATATTGTTCCTTATTTGTCTCATTATTAGTATTATGAGGCAAGTTTTAATTTTTGTCTCGTTTTGTTTTTAAATCTATCCAACTTGTAAGTCTCTCTCCCTTTTCCTCTTTTCCCTTTCCTTAGTGGGGAAGGGAGTGTGGTCAAGAAAGAACATCAGCCACACTTTCTTGTTGCCACTGTGCTCGGCGCTGGTGAGGCCGCAGCTTGAATCCTGTGTTCAGTTTTGGGCCCCTCATCAGAAGAAGGACATTGAGGCACTAGAGAGAGTGCAGAGGAGGTGACAAAGCTGCTGAGGGGCCGGAGCACAAGTGTGATGAGGAGCGGCTGAGGGAAGTGGTGGGTTCACCCTGGAGAACAGGAGGCTGAGGGGAGACCTGATCACTGTCTACAACTGCCTGAAAGGAGGTTGGAGCATGGAGGGGGTTGGTCTCTTCTCCCAAGGAGCAAGTGAGAGGACAAGAGGAAATGGCCTCAAGTTGTGCCAGGGGAGGTTTAGACTGGAGGTCATGAGGGACACGGGTTAGTGCTAGAGTTGGGTTATGTTTGGACTCCATGAACCTGATGGTCTCTTCCAACCAAAATGACTCTATGATTCTATGGAGAGATGATCTGAGGGCAGGCTGGCAGCAGACCCTGAGGCTGTGCCGGGGGTGGCCACATCTGCCTCCTTCCAGCAGGATTTTGGAAAGTCCCTTCCCAGCTGTGAGCGCCAGGCCAAGGGCACGGGGCAGAAACAGCCCCCACCCCTGAGGGCCCCAGCCCCCCAACTGGCCTCTGTCCCCAAACTACTCAAACTGCTGAACAGGCTCTGCCTCTACCTGAATGATCTTCAGTTTTAAGAAAATGCCAAACAAACGTGTGCTTCTGGATGAGGATGGAGCAGGTTCAGGTCCAGGACCAGGGCTGCTGCAGGAGCAGGTGTCTCCAGCACAGACAGGCTGGGGGGACCTGTCAACCTCAGCACCCCTGGGCCCCACCATGGCCCAGTTCAGCAGCCCTGGGCCCGAGGGCTCAGCCCAGGGACAGCCCCACAACCAGGGTCAGAGCGGTTCCTGCTGCTGCGCCGAGGGTCACCAGCCCCAGTCAGCCCTGGGCCAGAGTGCAGCTGTCTGAGCTGGGCTGAGGTGGAAGGGGCTGGAAAACAGCTCATCGGGAGGAGGCGATGGAAGAAGGTGCCGTGTGTGTGGCACCGGGGATGAACTGACACCCTCAGGTTGGTGTCTGGATCAGTGCTGGGCTTGCACATGGACTAAGCCCCAGCTCAGAGCACAAATTGCTGTTCCCAGCCCTGGGTGCCAAGCGCTGCTCCTGCTCTCTCCTCCCCGGTGTGACCCGAGCGCACGACTGCCCTGCCTGCTCCTGCCTTGGGGTTGGGGAACTCGGGGTCAAAAGGAAAGCCAGACTCGTGTGGTTATGGGATATCTTAAGTGTCCTGGGATTGCTTTGCTAATCACTCTGTAAGGGTTCCTGGGCTATGAACTCGATGTGTGCCCAGAGAGGCAAATAAGTCCATGAACCAACTTTCCAATTAAGGTTTCCTTCTTACAAAAAAACACACTTCCATTTTCTCATGGGCAACAGACTGAAAGGTGGAAGCTGAAGCAGCATGTGCCTCTTGTGTAAACAGGTAACAACAGATGGTTCCATTCAGTCGATCCCCAGTTGCTTCCTGCACAGGAAACCTCTCCCTTAATTTAATCTTTGGTGTACAGGCAGGGCCTTGCTGATGTTCCTGCGTAGGCAGCAAGTATGTGGCTGTCAGGCTTTCTGCAGATTTGTGACTGAGTTTTCCTGTTTCTTTTATAAGGACAATCTTGCTGTGCACTCCTGAAGTCTCCCATAAGCTGGTGGTTCGAGAGAAGGACGGGGAGCTGCAGTTAGCTCAGGGAGGACCAGTCAGCATCACAGGCAAAGCAGACTGGAACTGGACTTGGTGAACATTAATGGAATTTATTGACAGATGAAACTGGAACTTCTCCCCCGTCTTTGGGTGGATCACCGTGCACCCTGAACCGATACAGGCAGGTGTGGTCCGGGTGGCCCCAGTTGCTCAGCACTTGCAGCCGGATGTAATTCACGACCCCAGGGAGCTCGTTCTGAAATGACAAGAAGAAATGAGTCGCCTTTTCCTCTCTGGCACGTGACCACTGACAGAAGTGCCGCAGCGACGGCCTCGTTCAACAGCTTCCTTCCTGCTGCCCCGCGAGGGCTTTGGACCTGTCGTGGTCGAGACATTCTTATCTTGCTCTACATCATTGGGCCATAAAAACAGTGAAGGAAGAAGCAAATACCAGATGCCTCAGCAAATACACTGGAAAGATCTCGCCTGCTTTGGGACACAGGCTTCCACAGTCAGAAGAACCAGTGGTGGTGTCAGGAAAATGTCTCGTTGCCTTCTCTAGAAAGCCAGGGAAACAGAATGGCCTCCCTGTCACTACTCACTGCCAGCACCAACAGAATCCTCAGGAAGCCCAGTATTTCTGGTCTTTAACTGGCAGACCAGCAGTCGTGCATCCTACGGAATGTGGCCTCTTGTGTGCACTTGGGGTCCAGACAGTCAAGCTGATTCCAGCTTCAACTGTGGCGCTTCTAAGTGCTGAAGTTTAAACCCAAAATGAAAGAGAAGAAGAGCGGCAGTCCAGCCATCTGCCACCAGGAAGTTAAAGCAGAAGAAAGGCCAGCGCGGCACATGTTCAAGGACAGGGCTGCCTGTAGCCCTTTGGCAGGGAAGCCTCTCCCCATCCAACCACATTTCTCCTCCTCTCCTACAGTTCTCCCCCTCTTTGTCCCCATACCTTCAGCTGGAAGGTCTGACTGGGGTTCAGCGGTGCCAGGAAAGTGAACTGTCCCAGGAACGTTCCCTGCTCATCGTGTTCTTCCTTGAAGCCCTACAGAAAGACAGGGGTGGAGAAAACAAGAGCGTCTCATATCACTATGGGGAGACTGAACTTCAGTTGGTGAAGTACGGGGTTATTTCAACTATGTAGTCCAAGGACAATGAGCACAAGACGAGAAGCTGCAGGTGGGCAGCACGCCACACTTGCCTACTCAACGAGTCCAGGCTGCCAGTCAGAAAAGGAGCAGATGCTCCCAGTGAGAGCGAGGAAACCTGAGGATCACAAATGCCACTGGGATTGGAAGCAAAGAAGGTCTAGGACCATGCACTGTCCGGCTCCTTTTTCCTGTGGCTCCTGGAGTAGCATCTTGCCCCAGAAGCTTTTTTTTTTGAGTGGTACATAGAATAAAAGGGGAATATAATGGGAAGGAAGCAACTCCAAGGAGCCTGTTTCTTCTGAGAGCCAGGAGGAAGCTTCAGGCCACTGGACTCTTTGACCCATCTTCACCCCCTGCTTAGAAATGTTGTGCAAGCCCCTGCCCCCAGTCTAGAGAAGTCACTCACATAGACAGCAAAGTCCTTGGGAGCTGAGGAGAGACTTTCTCCATGGAACGCTGTCCCTGACACATGGTCCATGGTCACTGCTCTGGGAACGACTGGCACAGACAACTTGATGAACACCTGTCCCTGACTTCCTGGGAAGGGCCAGCAGTTTCCAGGATGATTTTCCGGCTGAAAGGAGAAGAAGAAACTACATTGACATGGAGAAGGTTGCCCTGGCTCTCGTTCCTGCCATGAGCATCAGAGGATTAAGAATTCATTTGGCCAATCAGTTCTGCTCTGAAGCGCAGCCAGTGCCTTCAGTCGCACCCTGTGGGTACCGAACAGAGCAGCAGTTGTGAGAATTCACGTATCACAAGACCCTTCCGCAGAAAAGCCCTTCGATGGCTGGGGGCTGGGTGTGCTCCTTATAGAAGCTCAGCGTCCTCTCCTGGTCCAGAGCCCTCACCAAGAACAAGCCAGGGACGGTGTGGCTGAAAGGCCCCTGCCCAGAGCAGGTGGCAGCTCCGGGCCCCCCTGGATGAACCTTTCCTGTCAGGGGAAGCCCTCGCTGCCTCTCATCCACTGCACCCTCCTTCCCCTGGCACCAGCCAGCACTGCCACGCAGGCAGCTCAGGAGCAGGGCCAGGACAGCCTGAGAGCCCAACGTGGGGCCCTCCAGCAGCGCAGGCTCTCAGCACCCGCTGGTGCTCACTAAGAGCACATCCCAGAGCTCTGCGGGCATCTCTGCCCTTCTCCTTCCTTGCAGTGCTGACACTTTGCACAGCGACTGGGCAGGCACAGACTGCAGGAGCAGCCTGGCCTGGCAGAAGCTCCCGCGGAGAACCTGGGGCACTCTGGGAGAGGAAATAGCAGGGAGACACAGGAGGAGAGCAGGTCCATGCGAGGAGGAGGCAGGAGAAGAAGCTTCGAGGAGCAAAGACGGGGGAAAGGCAACTCTGAGCAGCGTGGGTGGTTCATTCTCCCGACCTTTGTTTTACTGCTTCTTGGTGCTCCTACCTCCAGAATAAGCTCAGGGGACCTCATATAATGCATCACCGGCAGGGAATACAGGAAGATTTTGGTTTTGTCATTCCGGAGCGATGGAGAAGTCCTTGAATGAATGACAGCAGCCCCTGGAAATTAAAACATGAGCATGATCATCAGGCAGTGTCAGGAGGAATATTGCAGTGTTGACTTGAAAAAGGCTTCTCGATAGTCATCCATGTCCTACAGTGGGTTCCCCTCTGTCTTACTGGCACAACCCGTCTGGGACACGTAGCAGGGAGTCATCAAACTGTCATATGGGGCCATGGAAAAAGGCAGGAATGTGAGCTAGGCTTTCTGGGCTTCCCATGGGGTCTGGCCTGTTACAGCCTCTGTCAGTGGGGGCACTTTTAGGGCATGAGGTGACCCTTGACTTCTCGCCCCTTCTCTCCTACCCCTGGGCACGTTGCAATGCCCATCTTGTCAATCTGGAAGGAAGCGCTTTGGAACTGGTTTGTTTGTACAGTGTCACAGCACCTGCTGATTTCAGGGCATAATCAGGCATCGGGACGTGGATTTCTTCCATCTTCTCCAGGGCTTGATTGATGATGTCCTGAACAGCCTGGGAAGGAACACAAAGGAGAGCAGCTGTTGGAAGGAAAAGGAACGGGGCAAGCAGCTCCCCTGCAAGGCCAGCCAAGGTGAATGGGGACAGGGCCCATCTCAGATGGAAGGAACACCCAAATTGCCTGGAAGCCTCCCAGGTTTGCTCTGCTGTGATTGATGGGGTTCAGAAAGGGGGGGCTGCTCACTCCAGTGCTCTGAATGCTGAAGCTGCGGGAAGAGGCTTTTCCTGTGGAGAGGCCCCAGGCCGGGCAGCACGGACAGACAAGCCTTCTGGGCATGAGATGGAACTGGCTTAACTCTGCAGTGCTGAGGCAGTTCTTTCTTTCCAGTCCTCCCTTGAGGAGGATCCAAGATCTGGACACAGAGGAAGGAACGACTCAGCTGTCATTCCCGTCAGGGCTCTCTCATCTCCATAAGGAAGTGTGGAGCAACAGGAGAAGGAAACGTGGCCATGGCAGTGAATGGAGTAGGATACGTGCCCGAGGGAGGATAAAACCCCTGAGTAGGTCCTTCTACCTTGTGCCCTTACCCGTCCGGTAAAGCCTGGGAGCTTTCCTTGCTTCACGCCTTCCTGTAGAGCCCGCTCGGTTACATCCTTTGCGCTCCAGCGCAGATGATAAAGCTGTTCCTGCAGCTTATGGAGCTGGTCTGGCAGGGGCAGGGTTTTGCTCAGGTCTTCTAACTCTGCTGAGGTGCTCCAGAGGCTTTCTGCGCCAAGTCGTCCCACGTGGTAAAGACCTGTCAGACACACACCAGAGCTTAGAACTCGGTCTAAGGCTGGGTTATGCCTCGGGCTGCCCACTCCCCTTTCTGTGTCTCTCCCAAGTGCCATAGCTGCCTCTCCTCTGCTCTTTGACAGTGGCCATCATGGCGTATGGGCTGTGCAATAGATGGACGTTCCCTGCCCTGGACTGTGCTCCTTGTCCTGCAGAAGATTCTCACCCCCTGGGGCAGGAGAGCTCAGCCACGGCCTCTCCCTCGGCTGAAGAGAACTGGCTTAGCCCTCCTGAGGAAGGCAAGTCAGCCCTTCCTCACCCCCACACCCGTCCCGCTGGAGCAGGGACTGGCACAGCTCTGTCGGGGACTTTCTGCTCTCAGCTGAGCTCCTCTGGTCACGGCAGGGGAAGTGGAACAGGACAGGATGGAGCCCCGAGTACCTCCTAAGGCACCGTCCACAGGTCAGAGCTCTGCAGAGACTCACCGAAAGAGAACAGACCGAGAATCAGCACCAGGGTCACTGTCTTCAGCGCCTTCATCATCCTACAGAGCAGCAAGGAGGAAAAGGCTGGTGAAGCTGGCGGTTCCCGTGCAGATCAGCAGCAGGCCAGAGAGCAGCAGCAGGGGCTGCAGCCCTTGAGCCTGGCGTTCCTGGCGTGTGCGTTGGCTTGGTCCTGCACCAGCTCGAGTCACTACTGGGGTTGTCTGCACCAGTGGGGGATTTGTCATGGCAGCAATTGTTTTGTTAGGGACAAAGGGCTCAAGATTGACTCCGGACTAAGAGCAGGAGCTGCAACGGGAGCTCTTGCCACACTGCATGTCTGTGGGGCTGGAGAGGGATTCTTTGGAAATGGAAGGGGCACAACAAACACCTGTTTCTCCTGCCCACCATCCGATCACACTTGTGCTGATCCTGTTCTCCACCCTCCCAAGAGAAGGTTCAGCCTGTGCCCCTACAGGTCAACACCTGCCGGGCAGGGGGTGTGTGTCTCCCCTTTCGCAGCGTTTCTTTAGCAGCTGCGTTATCTCTGACCCTTCTCTTGGCATAAGTGCAGACAAATACAGACTGGGGAAAGAGGGAGGGAGGCTGAATGTCAATGCGTGCTGGCAAACAACAGGCAGCCAAGGAAGCACCAAAGAAGCACTCTGGTGGCTGGGCTCTGCTGCCCTGAGCCTGATCTGCCAAGACACAGCACACAGCGCTCTGCAAGGGGGAAATTCCTCCTGCCTGTTCCAGGAGGCTCTCAAAAGGCTCACAGCATACACTCATCAGGAGTGAACAATCCTCTTTTGTTCTCCTAGAGAACTCCTTGCACCCTTCAGAGGATCATGTTCCCCTTTCCTAAGGCAGAGCCCTGGTGAGGAACTGACTGGGTTTCCGAAAGAAACCTCCTCTGTCAGGAACACAAGTCAAATCCGTGGCCAACAGAGGACACGCTGGTGTCCTTCTGGTCCGAGTGGAGAGGAAAACCAAGCAGGCTCAGGGACACAACCCACCCTGCAGAGCACAATACAGGACTGAGCTGAGCTCTCACAATTACTACAGCAGGCTGTATCTGGGCCACTGCTGGGGACTCCCTCCGTGCGATCCAAAATAGACCTGTCCCTCATTCTGCAGAGATCAAAGGCTTTCTGGGCCTTGCCCCTGTGGTCATGAAGACACTGAAAGGCGGCTGCTGCCTTCCACCAGCTCCAGACCGAGCTCTCAGGCTGCCCTCATGTTCCTCTCCTGTCCACCCGCCACCCACCCCAGCTGATGAGGTCGAAAAAATCACCTGGGCAAAGGGGAGGAGGATTTTTCAAACATACCCGTTCAGACCCTTAACCTTCTCTGGCTGTCCCTTGGTACCTGCTGAGGTGCAGGTAACAAGCATTTTGCTTGCTCAGGAGTGAGCCAAAAACTCTGCGATCTCTGTTCCGTCAAGATCGAGAGTGACAAAGGCGCAGGGAGACCCCTGGTTTTATACCCTGCTGTGCCCACCTCAGCGCTGATGCTGCTTTGTGACATCAACAGCAGTGGGTGATGTCACAATGGAAGAGGCTGCGCCACGTTTGGAGGTGAAGTCCAACCTGACAGCAGCGGGTTTTGCAGTCCTCTCTGCAAGGGAAGAAATCCTTCACCATAGAAAGACGGGAAAGGTACAGGAACATGTTACTCTCAGAAAACAGACTCTGTCAACCACTCTTCCTCTCGTTTACCGAAGTTCAGACAGTGTTAGAAAACAACTACAAAAAAGTAAGATTCCTAGTCTTATTTTATGAACCACATTAAGTTAGCAGGACTTATTGAGAGGGCTTTGGACTAGATTTGAAGGGTGAGGGGATGAAACCAGATGTGGCAGAGGCACAGCCAAGGGCGACATGCTGGCATCTGAGGGTAGTGCTAATGATGCCCTTCAGTCTGCCGACCCAATGCAATCAATGGCCCAGCTGAAGTGCATCTGTACGAATGCACGCAGCACAGGCAACAAACAGGAGGAGCTGGAAGCCCTTGTGAGGCAGAAAAACTATGATTTAATTGTCATCACAGAAACATGGTGGGATGACTCTCACAACTGGAGCGCTGCAATGCATGGCTATAAACACTTCAGAAGGGACAGGCGAGGAAGGACAGGAGGTGGGGAAGTCATGTATGTTAGGGACAGTTTTGATTGTTTGGAACTTGATGAGGGTGATGATAGGATTGAGTGTCTCTGGGTAAGAAACAAGGGGAAGGGCAACAAGGCGGACATCCTAGGGGATGGTCTGTTACAGACCACCCAACCAGGATGAACAGGCAGAAGAAATATTTTTCAGGCAGCTGGGAGAAGTCTCCCAATCACCAGCGCTAGTTCTTATGGGGGACTTCAACCTACCAGATGTCTGCTGGAAGTACAACCCAGCAGAGAGGAAGCAGTCTAGGAGGCTCCTGGAGCGTATGGAAGACAATTCCTGACACAGCTGGTCAGTGAGCCTGCCAGGGAAGGAGCCCCACTGCACCTGTTGTTTGTAAATAGAGAAGGACGCATTGGAGGTCTCCCTGGGTGTAGTGATCATGAAATGATTGAGTTTACTATCCTTGGAGAAGTTAGAAGGGTGGTCAGCAGAACTGCTACTTTGGCCTTCAAGGGCAGACTTTGATCTGTTTAGGAGGCTGGTTGGCAGAGTCCCTTGGGAGGCAAACCTGAAGAACAAAGCAGTCCAGGAAGGCTGGTCTGTCTTCAAGAAGGTGATCTCAGAAGCACAGGAGCAGCTGTCCCCATGTGCCAGAAGGTGAACTGTCGGGAAAGAAGGCCAGCCTGGCTGGAGAGAGAGAGACAACCAAGAGATCAGGCCCAGTCAACATGGGTTTGTGAAAGGCAGGTCCTGATTGACCAACTTGATCTCCTCCTATGACAAGGTGACCCAACTAGTAGAGAAGGGAAAGGCTGTGGATGTTGTGCACTTAGACGTCAGTAAAGCCTTTGACACCGTATCCCACAGCATCTCCTGGAGAAGCTGCAGCTCATGGCCTGGATGGTGTATCTGTGATGGATAAAGAACTGGCTGGAGGGCTGGGCCCAAAGAGTTGTGAACGGAAACAAACCCAGTTGGCGGCCGGTCACGAGTGGTGTCCCCAGGGCTCAGTACTGGGGCTAGTTCTGTTTAATCTCTTTTTCAATGATCTAGATGAGGGGATCGAGTGCACCCTCAGTAAGTTTGCAGGTGACACCAAGTTGGGTGGGAGTTTTGATCTGCAAGAGGGTAGGAAGGCTTTACAGAGGGTTCTGGAGCTCCTTGTTCATTTGGCTGAGGGCAATTGTCTGAGGTTTAACAAGGCCAAGTGCCAGGTCCTGCACTTCAGTCATAACAATCCCCTGCAACACTACAGGCCTGGGAAAGAGTGGCTGGAAAGGTGCCTGGTGGAAAAAGACCTGGGGGTGTTGATTGACAGCAGCTGAACATGAGCCAGCGTGTGTCCAGGTGGCCAAAAAGGCCCCCAGCATCCTGGCTTGTATCAGGAATAGTGTGGCCAGCAGGCCCAGGGCAGTGACCGTCCCCTGTACTGGGCACTGGTGAAGCCAAACCTCGAATCCTGGGGTCAGTTCTGGCCCCCTCACAACAAGAAAGACCTTGAGGTGCTGGAGTGAGTTCAGAGAAAGGCAACAAAGCTGGTGAGGGTCTGGATCACAACTCTTATGAGGAGCAGCTGGGGGACATGAGGCTGTTTAGCCTGGAAAAAAAAGAGACTGAGGGGAGACCTTATCGGTCTCTACAACTACCTGACAGGAGGTTGTAGCGTGGTGGGTGTTGGTCTCTTCTCCCAAGCAGCAAGTGATAGGATGAGAGGAAATGTTCTCTAGTTGTGCCAGGGAAGGTTCAAACTGGATATTAGGAGGCATTTCTTCATGGAAAAAGTTGTGAAGCAGTGGAACAGGCTGCCCAGGGAAGTGGTGGAGTCACCATTCCTGGAGGTGTTTAGAAGACATTTAATTGGGTTTCTTAGGGACATAGTTTAGTGCTAGAGTTGGGATATGTTTGGACTTGATGATCCTGAGGGTCTCTTCCAGCTGAAATTTTTCTGTAATTCTATTGACAAATCAAATTCAGGGCGGTTATTCCCTTTAATGCCAGTTACAGGTCTGCAGTGGTACGTGAGGTGCCAAGGCTCTCACACACCCCTACATGCACTGGGCAGGGACAGCGATGGTCCTGTCCAGGGCAGCCATCCCCATCCACGGTGAGTGTGGGACAGACACCCCAGACAGCACTGCAGACAGATTCGGTGCCTTTGTGCAAGAAACTCATTCCCAACTCTGAAGCATTGCAAGATCTGTCCCTTCTCTATCCAGTAGATGTAGGGCAGCCCTTGAATAGGAAGCGCTTCACACCGCGGTGTCCATGTTTATAGCTACACTTCCAAATCTCCTTTTTTTCTTTTCACCAAACCTGTTCTCAACTCCTTGATAACATAAACGAGGAACAGACAAACCATTGTCACCTTGGGCCTGTCAGCAGCACCTTGTCATTCCTAGAGATCAGTGACACGTCTGCCCAAGTACCTCAGGGGCAGCAGAGACGCCACTGACAAAACACACGTTTCCTTCCAGGTCTGTCATTGCCAGCCCTGTTTCTCTCTGGCCTTGGGGACAGCAGGGCTTGCTCACTCTCCTGTTGCCCAATTTCAGCCCTAACTTTCCATCTGCCAAGCACTGTGACATTGCTCTGCTCTGAAGTCAAACCTTTGCACACATGGGGACCTGGATTCTTGAGACCAACCAGATTTCCCTAAGACTCTCAGAGCTTGGCCGGGTGCTACAGCTGAGGTGCCACAGCCCAACTGTGCACTGATGCCCTGAGCCAAGGGCACAGCCAGGACAAGCTGCAGCCTGTGCTGTTTGACACCCATGGAGTCACCGCCAGGCGTGGTGGGACAAGTCACACAGCTTGGGGTGCTGCAATGGCTGGGTACAGGCTTTTCAGGAGAGACGGGCTGGAAGGGTCAGCAGTGGGATTCCCTCAGAGTGAAGAAGTTGCGTGGATGTATGGAGCTCCTTTATGTGGGGAGTGACAAGATGGGTTTTCCCTTGTGAGTGTGGCCACAATGACAAAGCCCTGGGGCTGTGGGGACACATGACCAGTCCCCAACAATCTGGTGCCACTGAAAGTGGGGCACAGCAGTCAGGGAGAGGCACCAGCATAAGGAGGAGAAAGCAGCACTGAAAGACTGTGCTAGGGAAATTGGAAATTATTTCTTTTTTCTTGAATAAACTCTTGATGGAAGCCTGCTACTGCTGCCATTTTAGTGGCCACTTTCTGGGCTCAGGAGAGTCCTGGAGGCTGAGGCCCCTTTTCTTTAGGGGGCACCGGGGGCTCCCCGGGCGAGCGGTCCCTGCCCTCGCTGGAATTGGAGGGACCGTGGCTGCAGCAGTCCAGGGAGAGTCCAGACCTTGAGAAATTTGGGGTTCCACCACCAGGAATCTCTCAAGTTTTAAAAGGAGAAGTGGCCAGTCCTGTACCGGGCCAGGAGAATAACCCCATCCATCAGGACAGAGCAGGACCTGACACGCTGAGCAGGGACCCTGAGGAGAAGGGCCTGGGCACTACAAGGGCCGCCACACAAGCCCGTGCTGCACGCTCACCATGAACAAGGCAGCTGCACACGGGGCTGCATGAGGAGGAGCGTGGGCACCCAGACACCTGGAGTTCTCATCCCATTCGGTTCAGCACTGGTGTGACCCCACACACATGGGTGTGTGCCAGTGTGCGGCTCCCAGTTTGGAGAAGCAGGGAGGAACTGGAGAGTGCAGGGCTGTGCCAAGGCAGGGTTCAGGACCTTGTGCACATGGTGTGGGATGCTGAGGGACCTGGGCTGCTCTGGCCCAGCAGCACTGGGGAGGCTGCAGCAGTGTAGGAGTAGCCTGAGAGTGCTGGAAGGGTGGTTTCAGAGAGGGTGGAGGTTTTCTTCATAGTGGGAAACAGCATGAGAAAGAAATAATGGCACAACATGCAGCTGGGGAGGTCCAGGCCGGACATGAGCAGCAAGGAATGTGAGTGGAAGGGCAGTGCTGTGGTGGAGCAGGTCACCCAGAGGCAGTCTGCATCAGCCCAAGGCTTTGTGCTTCAAGGAACAGCTGGGGAGGATGGAGAGAGATCAGCAAAGGAAGGAAGATGCTCAGACAAGAGCAAGGTGGGCAGCAGGGGGGATGTCTCCAGCCTGCAGGGAAAGAGGTGCAGGGGATGCCACAGCATAGGACAGGCTGTCGTGGAGATGATCAAGGGATGTAAAGAGGCTGAAAGCCCCCAACAGGCATGAGCTCCTTCTCCCCTTGGCTGTGGCTGTTGTCTCCAGCTCTGATGCCTGTGAGGAGACACCTTGTCCTTACAGCACAGGGGCCTCATGGCCTCCTTGTCCCCAGCCAGGAACCTGGGAGGTGTGGGACCATAGTCCTGCCCTTGGCCTTGCACAGCCCCACATCACACTGTCCCAGGAAGGGCCCTGGGCAACGTGGGAGGGACAGGATCTGCCTTCCCAGGGCTGGGGGTCAGGGCTTGGCCCTTTGGTTAATGAAACACATCCAGGTTTACTGATCATCAGAGAGACCTTCACATTGCTTGTCCTGACCTGTCATCTCTGCCTCCAGTTTTCTTCTCTAACCAGACCCTGGGGTCAGTTCCTCAGTAGTATTCCGCAGTGGGACCCATTAACATTACAAGAAACTTTGGAGTTTGAATATGATTTGGACTTCTTGACAGGTTTCTTCAATTGCCTCTCAGGGTCTGAAGTTCATGGACTCAGCACCAAACCCACCAGAGGGGTCATTAAAGCGCCTTGGGCTGCTCCTGTGCTGCTGAGCTGGGCTGGGCTCCTGGGACACAGGGAGCTCATGGCAAGCGGCAGCGCTGCAGAGAGACAGCTCTGCCCAGGAGCAGCTCCTCTGCAAAGCGCAGCAGGGCTGAGGGCTCTGCCTGGGGATCTCAGGGAGACGAGCAAGGCAGAGAGAGATGAAAGGTGGTCAGGATGGGGAGGATGACTGAGAGCTCACTGGAGGAGAAATCTTTGCAGCCCTTGCCATGGTAAGTCTCTGGGTGCAGGGCAATGCAGCTGCAGCTCCTGGAGGCATCTCCTCAAGTTAGCACAGGCACAGCTTGAGGGATCTGTGAGGAGGAGGCTCTTGTCAGGCAATTTTGAACAGCTGTGAAGCTGGTTGAGCACCCAGGGATGCCCAGGGCTGTCCTGCAGAGCAGGGTCCCTGCACCCCAGGGCTGTGCCGGGGCAGGGACTCTGCCACCTGCCAGGGTCAGCACTGCCCGGGGAGATCCCCACGGTGCTGTGGGGAGAAGCTGTGGGGGGAAGGAGCGACCCGTGTCAAGGCAGGAAAGGTGCTTCTGCTGTGGAGAGGGTGCTGTGTGGGTCAGGGCTCTTTCACAGCTCCAGATCACCCTCAGGATTTTTCCAAGTGGATGCCTCAAGCAGAAGATCAATGCAAGGATTACCAGACAGATAGGGAGCTTTCCTGAGCCTGTCTTTTCAGTTTCCTATCCCAACGGTTGGGGGGTGCAGGAAAGAATAAAATGAAAATGAGCCCTCCTGCTTAAACAAGTCACTGATACTTCTGAACTGCAACTTTGAGTGATCAGTACATCTGCCAGAAGCCCCTTCACTACCTCTCTGCCTGTGGACAGCACCTGCACCACCTTTGCTGGACCATTATCCTTAGTCTGACCTGTCCTGTCCCTTCCTGCAAACAGGAAGATGCCCCCAGGCAGTGCCCTGTGAACAGGCAGGATCTGTAGGGCCAGGGTGAGGGCACAGAGGGTGGGATGGGGTCTGAGTGCTGACAGGGAAAAGACATGGACAGGGAAACACCTCCCAGGGGGAGAATGTCCAGGCAGCAGGGAAATGATCAGAAAGGAGAGGAAACTAACCACGGAATTGTTAAGGGAGGGGGAACACAGAAAACTCCGTATGATCCCCGCAGTGCAGATCCCTCCTGTGAGCAGCCCCCTCGCCTCCTCTCCCACCCAGCAAAGCCTCTGCCCTCAGGGCCGGGGGCTCCAAGGCATGAAGCAGCTCCTGTGCAGCCAGAGCTCCAGTTCCCTCTGCAGAGCACAGGGGCTGAGAGCAGCTGCCCGGCAATGCTGGTGTGTGGGAGGTGGCTGCACAGCTGGGGAAGGGTGACGCTGTCTGAGTGCCCGGCTGCCTCTGCCCTGGCCTCTCTCACACCCACCCTCACCGCAGTTTCCTTCTTGCTCCACTGCTCTGGGTCACTGTTGGTGTGATCTGGTTCTTGCTGTCAGGCTCTCTGGGGATGGGAGTTTCAGCTGCACAGTCACAGCCTGATCTTGTGGGTCCTTTCCTGCAGCTGTGTCCATGGGAACACGTGTCCCAGCTTTGCTCTGACCTGTGGGGCTGTGGGCAATGCAGTGTGTGGGGCTGGGGAATGAGCTGAGTCTCCCTGAATCAAATGCCATCATTAAGAACCTTGGCTGTCTCCTTGAGTTTTTCTTCCAAGCTGTGAGCTTCCCTCCAGGATGCAAACCTGTCCTATAGCACGTTAGCATTATCTGAATTACTCATGCAGAAGTGCAGAGATGCTATGATGGAAGAAATGCTGTTTGGTTTGTGAAATGAGCCGTGTGTGTCCTGGGATAGAAGTGAGGTGCTGAGACCTGAGGAAAGGGTGAGACATGTCATGGTCTGAGGTGGGTCCCTCTGCTCTCAGCAGTGCCTGGTGGCTTTTCAGGGTAACATGGCAGTGTGATCACCATCTCAGAAAGGTGCCAGCCCAGGGCAGATGGAGGAAGACAGAGGGACAGACCAGCTGCCCTCACTCTGCACTGACCCACAGGCATCCTCTGGTCTCGCGGGACTCGCTCTGTTCTCCCTGAGTGCAGCAGAAATGCTGAGGATTTCTGATGTCCAAGAACACTGTCCAGGGGAGATGGTGGTGAAGCTGTAAGAAAACCTGTGACTTTTAAAATGCCTTTACAATTCCTTTTCTTTATCACTGGGAGTGCAGACAGGACAGACTGTATCAGCAGTGATTTCATCTGAAAAATTTGAACCTCAGGACTGACCCCTGCCCAAGCCAACTTCTGCAGAGTTGGGCTGACTTATTAAGAGTCCATGGGTAGAGACCCTTTTGTCTTGGTTGCACACTCGGCCAGCACCAAGCAGGGCTGCAGCCACAGTGCTGAAGGAAGGTCTTGTAGAAAAAGAAAAGTGTGTCTGTGTGTCACAGGGGAGGGTGTGTGGGACATGGCTTTGGTTTATGTCAGAGAAGTCTCCACTAAATTGTTACTGACTTTTTCCCCTACGAGAGCACCCTGTACCCAGAGACAGCAGATGTCCAACAGCAGCTCCATCACCCAGTTCCTCCTCCTGGCGTTCTCAGACACACGGGAGCTGCAGCTCTTGCACTTCTGGCTCTTCCTGGGCATCTACCTGGCTGCCCTCCTGGGCAACGGCCTCATCATCACCACCATAGCCTGTGACCAGCACCTCCACACCCCCATGTACTTCTTCCTGCTCAACCTCGCCCTCCTCGACCTGGGCTCCATCTCCACCATTGTCCCCAACTCCATGGCCAATTCCCTCTGGGACACCAGGGCTATCTCATATATAGGATGTGCTGCACAGATGCTTTTGTTTCTCTTTTTCATTTCAGCAGAATATTTTCTTCTCACCGTCATGTCCTACGACCGCTACGTTGCCATCTGCAAACCCCTGCACTACGGGACCCTCCTGGGCAGCAGAGCTTGTGTCCACATGGCAGCAGCTGCCTGGGCCACTGGGTTTCTCCATGCTCTGCTGCACACGGCCAATACATTTTCACTGCCACTGTGCAAGGGCAATGCCCTGGACCAGTTCTTCTGTGAAATCCCCCAGATCCTCAAGCTCTCCTGCTCACAGTCCTACTCCAGGGAAGCTGGGCTCCTTGTGGTTAGTGTCTGTTTAGGATTTGGGTGTTTTGTGTTCATCGTGCTGTCCTATGTGCAGATCTTGAGGGCCGTGCTGAGGATCCCCTCTGAGCAGGGACGGCACAAAGCCTTTGCCACGTGCCTCCCTCACCTGGCCGTGGTCTCTCTGTTTGTCAGCACCATCATGTTTGCCCACCTGAAGCCCCCCTCCATCTCCTCCCCATCCCTGGACCTGGTGGTGTCTGTTCTGTACTCAGTGGTGCCTCCAGCAGTGAACCCCCTCATCTACAGCATGAGGAACCAGGAGCTCAAGGATGCCCTGTGGAAACTCATATCTCTGTGTTTTCTGAAGCAATAAACTGCTTCTCTCCTTCTACATAGCAGTTTTAATGTAACTAGTTACAGGTCCAGCCTCTCATTTGTATTTTCTGTTTTTATTGAAGTTGTTTTTTATTGTGATAACATTGTCATTCCCTTTCTAAATCACTGTCTGCTTTTCTTTTATAACCACTGGCTGTGTAAATGAGGAGCCATGATCTGTGCGTATTTAAACAAAATAAAGTGTCCCGTAGTGGTGTGTTTTTCACTATATCCTCCCTGCAAGGCCTGTTTGGAGCTGCAGGGACAGTTCCTGTGTGCATGGGAGGAGGGGAAAAGAGTCCAGCCTGGCAGCACTGCCAGGGAGCACCAGCGCTTGGCCTTCCAGAGCTGTTCTCGTTCCACTCCCACACTCTCCTTCTCATCCCTTGTGTTGGTGCAAGGCCTGAGTGCTCTGGCAGCCTGGTCACCGTCCTGCTGTGTGTCAGTCCTGTGAGCGCAGGCAGGGACAGGCCATGGGCACTGCTGTGACAGAGGGGACAGTGAGGTCAGTTCTTTCTCTGGAGGTGACAGCCCAGCAGCAGGGACATGGCTGGGAAAGAACCTCTGCATAAGTACCCACAGGCCCTACCCAGAAAGAGGCCTTGGAGTCGGCTCGTTCTGGCTATTCTGCCTGAGAACATGACGGGACAGCAGCAGGGACATGCTCATGTCTATCAGAGCTGAAGGGCCAGCAGCAGTCATGGTGAGGTTACTTCTCTCTGGTCAAGTGAAAGACCACAAGAAGACTAACAGGTAGGGTTCCCTGCTTGATGGGCAGTGTCTGAGATATTATAGCTTTCTCAAGTAGTGGGAACAACCAGGAGAGGAAAAAAAAGCTACCAAGTGCAGACTGGGAAGTGGAGACTGGATATCAGGAGGAGGAAAGGTCACTGGAAGTGCAGGGCTGTGGTGCAAGAGGTCACCCAGAGGGAGCTGGATCATCCTATGGCTTTGTGTTCCAAAGAACAGCCAGTGAGGGTGCAGACACATCAGTGAAGGGACAGAAATGCTGGGGTGAGAGCGGGTGGGGAAGCAGATGGGTGTGTGCAGCCTGCAGGGAAAGAGGGGCCGGTGTAGGACCGTGTAGAACAGCCTGTGATGGAGATGGCAAAGGGCGCTGGTGAGGCTGGAAGGGACCAACAGAACCCAGGTCTCTGTCCCCTTGGCCATGGCAGTTGTCTCTGCCACTGAGGCCCAGGAGAAGACATGTCGTCCTCATGGCACTGGGGCCTCGTTGCCTCCTTGCAGCCCCATGGGGAAGCTGGAAGGTGCTGTACCAGTGTTGTCCTTCCCTCGGCCTTGCACACCCACATCCCACGGTCCCAGGAAGAGCCCTGAGCCGTGTGTGAGGGGCAGGATCCCCCTTCCCATTGCCTGGAGGTTGTGGCTTCTCCTTTCTGCTTCAGAAAGCAAACCAAGGGGTTTCTGACCATCAGAGCTGAGTAAACACTAAAAGGAGACCTCATGGTGGCTACAGCTTCCTCACAAGGGGAGAAGGAAAGGTAGGTATTGATCTCTGTGGTGACCAGTGACAGAACCCAGGGAATGGCAGGAAGATGTGCCAGGGGAGGGTCAGTTGGACATGAGGAAAAGGTTCTTCACCCAGAGGTGCTGGACACTGAACAGGCTCCCCAGGGAGGTGTCATGACCCCAACCTGACAGTGTTCAAGAAGACACTGGACACCATCCTCAGACACGTCGTGTGAACTGTGGGGTTTTCCTGTGCAAAGACAGGAGTTGGACTTGATGATCCTTGTGGGTCTCTTCCAATTCAGGACATTCTATGATTCTATGAAATACTAGGTCAATAGCCCATGTTTTCGTTGTACAGATGAGTTGTAAACATACACATCATGTGCATGTCCACTGCGTGCATGTGGTGAGATGAACCCAAGGGAGCGCAAATGCTATCAGCTCTTCCTTGGGGTGCCATAAATGTCAGTGGGACAGAGATGGTGTTCAGGGGTCTCTTCCAACCTGCGTTATTCTAGGATTCCATGAATCTTTTCCTTGGAGAGCTCTTTCAAGACAGAATAGACACAGGAAGAAGAAAAAAAAGAGACAGAAGCAGAGATATAAAATGCCCCAGTGTAAATACAGCAGCTCCTCTGAGGAACGTTTCTCCACTCAAACCCTTGATAGGAAATCTATTAGATACATTTGATGAAACCAGCTTAGTTTTACCTGCTCACACACTGGAGCACAAGGAGGGCGATGGCTGGGTCCGATGTCATGTGCTCAGCTGTGTCTCAGGAACTCACAGTCCAGTAGGAAGCCAATGGCTGTGGAGGGGACTGTGAGTCACTTGTGCCTCTGCAGGGGACAGGCCAACAGCAGGAACAGGGCTGGGAAAGGGACTGGGAGGTCACACATACGAGACGAGCAATCGGGCCCAATCAGCATGGCTTTATGAAAGGCAGGTCCTGCCTGACCAACCTGATCTCCTCCTGTGACAAGGTGACCGGCTTAGCAGATGAGGGAAAGTCTGTCGTGGGGGAGTGAATCCACCACACAGCCTGTGGATGTTGTGCACTTAAACTTCAGTAAAGCCTTTGACACCGTATCCCACAGCATCTCCTGGAGAAGCTGCAGCTCATGGCCTGGATGGTGTATCTGCGATGGATAAAGAACTGGCTGGAGGGCCGGGCCCAAAGAGTTGTGGTGAATGGAAACAAACCCAGTTGGCGGCCGGTCACAAGTGGTGTCCCCAGGGCTCAGTATTGGGGCCAGTTCTGTTTAATCTTTTTACCAATGATCGGTATGAAGGGATCAAGTGCACCCTCAGTAAGTCTGCAGATGACACCAAACTGGGTGGGAGTGTTGATCTGCTGGAGGGTGGGAAGGCCACACAGAGGGACGTTGGCTGACTGAGGCCAATTGTCTGAGATTCAACAAGGCCGAGTGCCGGGTCCTGCACTTGGTTTATAACAATCCCCTGCAACAATACGGGCTTGGGGAAGAGTGGCTGGAAAGCTGCCTGGTGGAAAAAGACCTGGGGGTGTTGATTGGCAGGTGCTGAACATGAGCCAGCGTGTTCCCAGGTGGCCAGAAAGGCCAATGGCCTCCTGGTGTGCATCAAGAATAGTGTAGTGGGCAGAACCGGGGCAGCGATCATCCCCTTGTACTTGGTGCTGTTGAGGCCACAACTTGAATCCTCTGTTCAGTTTTGGGCTTCTCACTGTAGGAAAGACCTTGAGGTGCTGGAATGAGTGCAGAGGAGGGCGACGAGGCTGTTGAGAGTCTGGAGCAAAAGTCTTCTGAGGAGCAGCTTAGGGACCCATGGCTGTTTAGCCTGGAGAAAAATGAGACTGAGGGGAGACCATTTCACTCTCTACAACTGTCTAAGAAGAGGTTGTAGCATGGAGGGTGTTGGTCATCTCCTGAGTAGCAAGTGATAGGATGAGAGGAAATGGCCTCAGCTTGTACCAGAGAAGGTTCAGAATTGAAATTAGGAAACATTCCTCATGGAAAAGTTTGTGAAGCAGTGAGCAGGCTGCCCAGGAAAGTGGTTGAGTCACCATTCCTGGAGGTGTTTATGTATAGAGGAGGTTCTTAGGGACATGGTTTAGTGCTGGAGTTGGACTCAATGGTCTTAATGGTCTGCTCCATCTCAAATGATTCCATGATTCTATGATTCTATGCTTGAAGGGTTATCTCCCAGACTGTGGAAATTTCCTTTGTGGCAGGAATCATAGAATCATGAAGAGTGTTGGAAGGGAGCTTCAAAGGCCATCTAGTCCAACCCCCCTGCCATGAGCAGGGACATCTTCAACCAGATCAGGTTGCTCAGAGTCCCATCCAGCCTGGCCTGGGATGTCTCCAGGGATGGGGCACCCATCACCTCTCTTGGCAACCAGTGGTCATGTTTCATCACCCGCATTGTAAAAACTGTCTTCCACATGTCTGGCCTGAATTTCCCCTCTTCTAGTTCACAACCATCACCCCTTGTCCTGTCACGACAGGCCCTGTTAAAAAGTCTGTCCCCATCATTCTTATCAGTCTCTTTTAAGTACAGAAAGGTTGCAATAAGGTCTCCCTGGAGTCTTGTCTTCTCTAGGCTTAACAACCCCAACTCTCCCAGCCTGTCCTCCCAGCAGAGCTGTTCCAGCCCTCTGATCATCTTGGTGGCCCCGCTCTGGACCCTCTCCAACAGGTCCATGTCTGTCCTGTACTGAGGGCTCCAGAGCTGGATGCAGGACTCCAGCTGGGGTCTCAGCAGAGCGAGGCAGAGGGGCAGAATCTCCTCCCTTGACCTGCTGGTTATGCTCCTCTGGATGCAGCCCGAAATAAGATTGGCTTTCTGGGCTGCAAGCGCACATTGCCAACTTCTGTCCAGTCTTCAACCAGCAGTCCCCCCAAGTCCTCCTCGTCAGGGCTGCTCTCAATCCCCTCACCCCCCAGCCCATACTGACAGCGGGGGTTGCCCCAACCCAGGTGCAGGACCTTGCGTTTGGCCCCGTTGAACCTCTGGAGATTCACATGAATCCACTTCTTGAGCTTATCCAGGTCCCTCTGGATGGCCTTCTGTCCCTCAGGCGTGTCAGCAACACCACTCAGTTTGGTGACATCTGCAAACTTGCTGAGGGTGCACTTGATCCCACTATGCCATTGATGAAGATGTTAAACCGTACTGATCCCAGTATGGACCCCTGAGGGACACCACTTGTCACCAGTGGCCATCCAGACATTGTGCCATTGACCACCGCTATCTGGGTGCAGCCATTGAAACAGTTCCTCACCCACCAAACAGTCCAGCCATCCAATATATACCTTTCCAATGCAGAGAGAAGGATGTTGTGAGCGACCACGTCAAAGGCTTTACAGAAGTCCAGATAGATCTGACATCCATTGCCCTTCCTTTGTCCACTGACGTAGTTACTCCATCGTAGAAGGCCACTGGGTTAGTCAGGCAGGACTTGCCCTTGGTGAAGCCGTGCTGGCTCTCTCAAATCACCTCCCTGTCCTCCTTGTGCCTTAGCACAGCTTCTAGGAGGATCTGTTCCATGGTCTTCCCAGGCACAGGTCAGAGGCTGACAGGTCAGTAGTTTTCAGGATCCTCCTTTCTACAGCAGAGAGAAACAAACACTGCCACACAGCACAGCTTGGAATGGACATGAGGAGGAAGAAATGTCACTCAAAGGGTAGTGCTGTGGTACAAGAAATCATCCAGGAGCACGGGATCATTCCACCTCCTTGTGTTTCAAGGAACAGAGCAAGACAGTGGAGCCACATCAGTCAATGTATGGAAACACCAGGGTGAGAGCAAGGGGAGGGAGCGAGATGGGTGTCTACAGCCTGCAGGGAAACAGAAGCAGCTGTGGGACAGTGGAGGACAACCCGTGGTGGAGATGGCAAAGGGCACTGGCAAGGCTGGATGTCACCAAGAGAACCCAAGTCTTTGTCCCCTTGGCTATGGCAATCATCTCTGCCACCAAGGCCTATGAGGAGCCATGTTGTCCTCAGGCACTGGGGCACCCCATGGCCTCCTTGCACACCCCAGTAAGGCTGGGAACTGTCACACCATTGTCCTTCACTCAGCATCACACAGCCCACATCCCCCTGCCCCAGGAGGAGCCCTGAGCAACGGGTGAGGGACAGGATCTGCCTTCCCAGGGGCTGGGGGTCAGGCCTTGGCCTCTCTGCTTCGTCCAACAAAACCAGGGTTTTCTCAGCACCTCAGCTGCCTGCACACGACCCTTTGTTTATCTGCCAGCATGGCCTCCAATTCTCTGCTCTAACGAGCCCCTGGGGAGGCTTTGCTGGTACTTGCCCTCAGTGAAACTCATTAATACTTCAAGGGACTTTGTACTTTTTTCCTCTGACTTCTAGAAAGGTTTGTGCAATCTCCTCTCAGCACCTGAGGTTCAGGGACTCAGCACCAAATGCGCCATGGGGCTCATCACACTGAAGAAAGCTCTAAGAATCCATGTCTCGTAATTTCCTTCTAGTCTTGTACAGTTAATTAGAGACATTTCCTACTGTAGTTATGGAGAGTGATTTCAAAAACATTCTAATAAAACTGACTTTTTTTTTAAATTTCATAAAGGATATAGTTTATTTTTTTTCCGTGTGGAGAAGAGGTGATTGCAGCATTATCTGATATTGACCCAGGGTCTCTCCTAAGGAGGTCTGGACTGGTTGGAGAAGCTGTCCCTTGAGCTCTGACACCGTGTGGACAACCTTGCTCCTCACCTCCCCAACCCCATCATTTCTCTCCTTGGCCACCTGGCACTTGCATCCCTTTTCCTTACCCCAGACTTCTCCACTGCAGGCTGCAGCT
The DNA here is from genome assembly GCF_036013445.1 of Caloenas nicobarica. Lineage (NCBI taxonomy): Eukaryota > Metazoa > Chordata > Aves > Columbiformes > Columbidae > Caloenas > Caloenas nicobarica. Next base: position 2,025,813 of record NC_088272.1, read on the forward strand.
GGATGTTCCAGCTCCTTTGCACCAGCTCCCACCTGCTCTCCTTGGAGACCTGGCTGCACACAGGCAAAGAGGGACTTCTCCTTACTTTTGAACAAACAAAATAAACTGATAAGAATCATGGTTAAAAGAAAACACACTCCTCAACTGTATGCCAAGGACAAACTGCCACCAATGAGGTTCACTGTCTCCAAGGCATAACCATGCAAGAGATGATTTAGACAGAAAGAAAATTATAAAAGAAACACAATACAAGAGTTGTCTAAAGACAGAATAAAAAGACTACTGAAAGACATGGAAGCTTTTGACTCCGTGAAGCTGAAAGCAGCAACTGGATTGTTGACAAGTGTCTGAGTGATCAAAGAGTAAGAGGAAGGGAAATCCAGAGAGCAATTGCAAGTGCTTGTGTGCAGATCAGCTGCTGGAAATGGGACTTCAGACATGGTCAGTTTAGTTAGGGCAGGAGGAAATACCTGAAGGATGAGGGAGATCAGATGCACAGACTAACAGAGTGCTGACAAGGCCAATCTAGTGGAACATCAGTAGTTCTCCTCTTGCCCTTAATGCACATCTTGAAAAGCCTCATTTTGATGTCATGGGAAAACATTGGTATTTAAAGTATTCAAAACAAAGAAAGGAGAATTACAACACCAACAACGATTGATGCTTAAAGTTGCAAGAAGACATTTCCTTCACTCTACATCTTTCACTTGGTTTCTTTTTCCCTCCATTTTTAGAAAATGTTCTCTAGATTTCTATCCTACCAAAGCCTACAGCATTAAGAAAGATAATCCTTGTGTCTTGCACAGAGTCAAAGGCACCAAAAAATCCACTGCCCTGGACTGTCAATGCCACTTTTTACTCTTGGCACGGCGTGAGTCATGCTCGAAGCTGTTGGCCACTCTTGCCTGATGGAGGAAAGAAGGATTAAAAGGTTAATTGAACTGTTCTCTTTGTAGATGGTCATGTTGACAGTGATCTCAACAGACCTGTGTTATCTGTCTTCTATGTGAGTATAAGGAAAAAGAAATATTTATGTAGAGGTAAATGTATAGTGAAATGCATAGGTGCATCCAGCTACTCAGCAAAATACATTTCCTACCAGCACTCTCAAAGGAAGAATCTTTCTTCTGAAAAATTGCTGTTTCGATACTGTCTTTGTCACTCCGTCCCCTGCCCCACTGGCCACTGGGACCAGGGTTCCCTCAGCTGCCTTCCTTGTGCTGACAATATCTTTGGAGAAGCCCTCCTGGGTGCGCTCCCCTTGCATGGCCATTTCAGCCACTGCTCAGCGCTGGCTTTGCTGGCTCCATCCCTGCACCCCCAGGCCAGGTGTCTGTCTGTCTGTCTGCTGGGCAGCCTGTTCCCCTCCAGCCTCCCTGCACGTCCTTCTGCTGTTTGATCTCCTAAGGCAGGGGGTTGCTGTTCACCCATCCTGACCTCTTGCCAGACCCTTCTCGACTCCATGACCATCAGATTGGCTTCTTCCTGGGCTTTGAGGATGTCATCTCTGAAGATCCAAGAGAGTTTAACAGCCCCTTTGTTCTCCAGGACAGCCCAAGGAGATCCTCAGCTAACTGAAATCAGCTCTCCTGCAGGACTGCACTGTTGTTCTGCAGTTGCCCTGCTTCTCCACCATCTCACGGTCACTGCAGCCATGGCCAACCTCATCCTTCAGATCCCCAGCCTGATCCACCTTGTCTGTCAGTAAGAGACCAGCCCTAGTCAGCTCGTCCAGTGTTTGTCTCAAAATGCTGTCTTCCACACCCTGCAGGAACCTCCTGGGTTGCTTGTGCCCAGCCCTGCTGCCCTCCCAGCAGACCAAGAGATGGTCCAACTTGCCATGTAATCCAGGACCTGTGACCATGAAGCTCCCTCCAAGGCAAGGGCTGTGCACGCCAGGCTCCCCTCTGCACAGAGCTCATCTCCACCTCCTCATCCACCCGCCTGCCTTCCTGAGGAGCCCTGCCCACCCATGGCTGCCCTCCCACCACCGAGCTGTCCCACCAGGGCTCTGCAGTCCCCATGGGGAGCACGCTGCTGCCTGCCCAGCAGAAACGACAGTGCTGGGTAGCAAAGAGGAGAGGCAGGTAAAGGGGCAGTGTGTGGGAGGTTGGCTGGGAGGTGACCCCTGGTGCCAGAAGAGGATGATGCAAGGTGAGGCATCATGGGAGGGAGGTGGATTTTGAGGTCACGTCTTTGGAAACAACCCAACTGGGCACGTGGTGAGACAGGCCTGGTGATGTCACCTGGATGCTGGAAAACACCCCCAGCAGTGCTGAGAGCTTGGGAGACGGGAGATGCAGGAGAAGGGGAAGATGACACGGCTGGAGGTGGGTTGTGATGCCACTTCTATTGCAGTTACCTGGGGTAGATGTGGACAAAGCCAACATGCCTGGATTATTACTTGTGAGGTCACCTCATGACAGCAATGTGATTGGCCAGAGGTAGGCAGGTATCATGAGGTCATCAAGGACACCAGACGGGAAGGCTGCAGAAAGATGAGTGAGCCCCTGGTGAGGCCCTGCCCTGGGCTGAAACCACCTGTACGTGCCACGGGAAAATGTGGGACATGCATGAGAAGCTGAGGGATGTGAGAAGGGACCAGCAGTATGGGCAGCTCCGTGTGTGCCAGCTGGGCCTCACAGGTGGCTGCAGATGTGACCAGGTTGGCCAGACTGCACAGAGGGGAGCACTGGGGACTGTCTGGGCAGTCAAGTCTTGCAAGGCCATCAATGCCTGGAGGAGCCACCAGTGATGTCACTGAAGTCCCAGAGGACCAAGGCAATGGAATCCACACTATCAAATTTGAGTGCAAGTGGGGAAAACCCGAGCCTACTGGGGAAAAAGAAACTGATGATGGCTATGAATTGTGAGGAGATCGGGGCAGAGAAATTTGGATCATGGAAATAGCCATCTGTGGAAGAGTGGGAAGGAGGGGGGTTCAAGAAACAAGCTGCCCATGGGGAGGTGGCTGGTCAGTGCTGTTCTGGCCAAATCCCCTGCCTGAGCACCATGGTCTGTCCTGCTTAATAGACTGGTTTCAGTTGGGATAGAGTTACTTATATTCATAGCAACTTGTATGAGTTCGTTTTACATTTGTGATGGAAACAGTGTTGGTCCCACCCCAATGTTTCAGTCATTGCTGAGCAGTGCTTGCACAGTATCAAGGGTTTTTCTGCTTCTCACACCAACCCCACCAGCATGGGGGCTGTGGGTGCACAAGAAATTGGGAGAGGACATGGCTGGGACAGCTGAACCAAACTGACCAAAGGGGTGTTCCACAACATATGATACCGTGGTCAACAATAAAATCTGGGAGAAGAAGGGAGGGGAGGACATTCGGCGTGATGGTGTTGTCTTCCCAAGTAACCATTACATGTGATGGAGCCTGGCTTTTCTGAAGATGGCTGAAAACCCTCCTGCCGATGATGCAGTGAATGAATTCCTTAGTTTTCTTTGATTACATGCATAGATTTCGCTTTACCTGTAAAACTGTCTTTATCTCAACCCACAAGTTTTCTTTTGTGTTTCCAATCCTCCGCCTCATCCTGCTGTGGGGCAGTGAGTGACAGACTATGTGGTGCTGAGCTGCTTGTCAGGGTTAAACCACAAAACTAATTAAACTCTGCTCCTGGCTCTTTGCTGTGTGAGTGGGCTCACTATTGTGTGTGCGTTTGGGTGTGATGGCACGTACACACCTTCTTGGTCAATTCTAAGTGAGGCTAGCAAGGAGGAGGAGGACACCAGGATCTGGAGAACCCCAGGGTTGGAATGTCCAAGTGGGTAATATCTCTGAGTCTGGGCTGACCCAAACCCCGGGTCCACACTGGAGGGACCACAGGGGTGTGTGAAACTGCAGGTAGGTTCTACCCAGGATGTACAGACCACTCGTGCAACCTTCACACCAGATCAGCCTGAGAGGGGCAACAGGACAGGGTCAGTTCTGTTGCTCATGGTTGTGTAAGTGCTGCTGTTGGTGTGGTGGCTGTGAGGGTGCTGTTGCCTGTTGGAGTTGGTCAGTGTCACATGGTCTGTGTCCATCTTTGCTTCCCTGCAGATACCTGCATTTAGTGCTTTCCCTTTGATGACTCCACCTTGGGCCATGTCTCACTCTGTGGGGTCCTGTCACTGCCCACCTCAGGCACAGCCGGTCCGTGTGTATCTCACGGGCTCTCGGGCAGCTCCAGATTCCTCTCCAGGAGGATTGTCCTCTGCCTCATCATGCACTGGGACAGCCCAGTGTGGCTGTATCTCATGACCACTCCCCATCTCCACTGTCAACAGACAGCAAGGGTTGTGTCTTAAATCACAACTCTGTTGTGAATCAGCTTCCAAGGTGGCATCGAGCTTTTTCCTCAGGCCCTTTTGAGGGAAATTCCTGGGCCCATTGTTGAAAACAGCTTTGGAAGAGCAACCAAATCTTGAGGAACTGCACTCTGGAGATGTCATTTTATTACAGAGATGCTATGGGAGACTCAGCTCTGACACAGTGTTAGAAAAAGATTTATACAGGTTTCAGGTGTTTTAAAACTATTTATAATGGGTTCATTATTCAGGATAGTGAGCTAAACATGAACAGTTATGTACCAACATAATAACCATAAATAACAATAGTGGTAATGCTAACAAAGTAAAAGGGATAAAACAGGGTACAGGCCTGCATTGGGATACAATTAGACATCATTTGTGGACAGTGATGGAAAGATGATCAGTATTGACAAACGCCCATGAAATCACTTTCCTAATGGACTCCTTGAGCTCCTGGTTCCTCATGCTGTAGATGAGGGGGTTCACTGCTGGAGGCACCAATGCGTATAGAACAGACACCACCAGGTCCAGGGATGGGGAAGAGATGGAGGGGGGCTTCAGGTGGGCAAACATGCCAGTGCTGAGGAACAGGGAGACCACGGCCAGGTGAGGGAGGCACGTGGCAAAGGCTTTGTGCCGTCCCTGCTCAGAGGGGATCCTCAGCACGGCCCTCAAGATCTGCACATAGGACAGCACAATGAACACAAAACACCCAAATCCTAAACAGACAGTAACCACAAGAAGCCCAGCTTCCCTAAAGTAGGAGTGTGAGCAGGAGAGCTTGAGGATCTGGGGGATTTCACAGAAGAACTGGTCCAGGGCATTGCCCTTGCACAGTGGCAGTGAAAATGTATTGGCCGTGTGCAGCAGAGCACTGAGAAACCCAGTGGCCCAGGCAGCTGCTGCCATGTGGACACAAGCTCTGCTGCCCAGGAGGGTCCCGTAGTGCAGGGGTTTGCAGATGGCAACGTAGCGGTCGTAGGACATGATGGTGAGAAGAGAATACTCTGCACCAAACAAGAAACATACAAAGAAGACCTGGGCAGCACATCCTGCAAAGGAAATGACCCTGGTATCCCACAGAGAGTTGGCCATGGATTTGGGGACAGTGATGGAGATGGAGCCCAGGTCGAGGAGGGCGAGGTTGAGCAGGAAGAAGTACATGGGGGTGTGGAGGTGCTGGTCACAGGCTATGGTGGTGATGATGAGGCCGTTGCCCAGGAGGGCAGCCAGGTAGATGCCCAGGAAGAGCCAGAAGTGCAAGAGCTGCAGCTCCCGTGTGTCTGTGAACGCCAGGAGGAGGAACTGGGTGATGGAGCTGCTGTTGGACATTTGCTGCCTCTGGGCGTGGACACTGTCATACGCGAAAAGAAAATGAAAAGATAGGGGACACTTCTCTGAGCAGAATCAAAGCCATTTCTCACACACCCTCCCCTGCTCCACACCCCTTGTCCTTTTCCAGACCTTCCTTCGGGTCCGTGGCTGAGCCCTGGGTGGTGCTGGCTGGAGGTGCCGTGAGGAGCAGGGCCTGTGCCCGCTGGCTGCCCAGGAGTCAGCCCTGCTCTGCAGCAGGGGTCATGGGAATGGGGGACAGGGGACGGACCTGGGGTTCAAAGTTGTCATCTGAAACTGCTGCTGGTGCAGAAGGGCCTGTCAGCATCTGCACTGTCACAGGGAATGAAACAGGATGGTAAAATGAAGTTTGAAATGCTTGGGGTTTTGACAGCTTCACAGAATCACAGAAAATTAGGGATTGGAAGGGACCTCGAAAGATCATGTAGTCCAATCCTGCAACTCCCCTGGAGAGTGTTGTTGGGTGTTAGAAACCCTCAGCATTTCTGCTGCACTCAGGGAGAACAGAGCGAGTCCTGCAAGACCAGAGGATGCCTGTGGGTCAGTGCAGAGTGAGGGCAGCTGCTCTGTCCCTCTGTCTTGCTCCAGCTGCCCTGGGCTGGCACCTTTCTGAGATGGTGATCACACTGCCATGTTACCCTGAAAAGCCACCAGGCACTGCTGAGAGCAGAGGTTTGCAGGCTGCAAAAAAGGACAGGTGAACCTAAGGCTGATGTGTCCAGCCAAGGTGATGCTGCTGCTGTCCATGGGCAGAGGGGTGGCTGAAGGGATGTTACAAGGCCTCTGGCAGATCGGCTGATCACTCAGAGTTGCAGTTCAGGAGTCTCAGTGACTTGTTAAAATTGGAGAGCTCCTTTTGCATTTATCCCTTCCTCCATCTCCCCACCCTCCAAGTCTTGGAATAGGAGACTGAAAGGACAGACTCGGGAAAGCTCCTTATCTTTATAGTAATACCTGTATAGATCTTCTCCTTGAAACCTCCAATTGGAAGCAGTCTGGAGTGATCTGGAGCTGTGAGCAGCCCTGACCCACGGAGAACCCAGAGGCAGAATGACCCTGCCCTGCTGGGGGTCGCTCCTTCCCCCCACAGCTTCTCCCCTCAGTGTTGTTGGGATCTCCCCGGGCAGGCTGAGCGCTGACCCTGGCAAGCGGCAGAGTCCCTGCCCCGGCACAGCCCTGTGGTGCAGGGACCCTGCTCTGCAGGACAGCCCTGGCCACCCCTGCCTGCACATTTACATTTACACCCCACCGCCATCCTTGGCAGAACACAGCATTCATGTCCTGTCACTCTGACGGTGCAGAAGGCAATCCCTGCTCTGCAGCACATCCTCTTCCTTTGCATCAGAGAATCTCTGAGAGTTTTACTTACGTCTCTTGTAGGCTCTGCAATGTGACAGCTTTCTGAGATCCTACCATGATTTGCAGATGCAATGCCCTACAGCCACAGGCATCATATCTGCGAAGACTTCATTTCTAGTGATCTCTCAGCATCCTCCCACCCCAGACTGCGTTGCCCTTTCTCTCCCTGGCTCCTCTGTCCTTGGTGCTGCAGGCAGAGCCCTCAGCCCTGCTGCGCTTTGCAGAGGAGCTGCTCCTGGGCAGAGCTGTCTCTCTGCAGCGCTGCCGCTTGCCATGAGCTCCCTCTGTCCCAGGAGCCCAGCCCAGCTCAGCAGCACAGGAGCAGCCCACGATGTCCCTTTCTCTGTCCCCTCTGGGCTCCCTCCAGGTGTCCCTGGGGCTCCAGGGGCACATCCTTTGAGACAACCTGAAGTAATCAGACATGTTGATTCTCTCTCTTCAGGAGAGACACTTCTTGCCAGCATTGTGTTCTTTGTACTAAAAAATAAATTGGTATGAGAATCATCTTTTCTTGTCCCATTATTAGGCAGGACAAAAAGAAAGTTACAGGAAAGGATCTAATTTCTAAAAACTGGAGGAGGAATATGTTCACCTGAATGAATTTAGGCATTATATTTTGGTTTTATACTCATAGGTCTAGAGAGATATCCAGCCATCTTTTGGCCACGTCATGTCTGTGCTCTGAGGCAAAGCCTTTGCACACATGGGCTCTTGGACACTTGGTACCAGGTTTCCATGGGGCGACTCAGAGGTTTCCTGGTGCCACAGCTGGGGTGGTTCAGCCCAGATGTGAGGCAATGTCCTCAGCCAGGGACCTGACTGGCTGAGCTGGAGCTGTCAGTGTTGCAGACAGAGCTGTGACACGGATGGAATAAACTGCCAAGGCAGAGTGGCAGAAGGTAGTTCATCTGGTCTTCAAGCACAGCAGCCTCCAAGTACAGCAACAGTCCAGAGCAAAACTCAGTCTAGACCTGTAAGGCAATTCAAGGGCCCCATAATGAGCTGTTCCTACTGCAGGAACAGTTAAAGGAGAAACAAAGACACCTTGTGGCCACTCATTGATTTAATAATGGAAAGAAGTGATATTCTCTGTGTCTCTAGTCCTCCATCTTCACCAGCAAGGTCTCCCAGGCCTCTGTGACTGGAGGCAGAACAACCAGCAGTGGATGGGGATCAAGTCAGGTGTCACTGGAACCAACACAATCCTTTCCAGTCTATGGGGCAGGAGGGGCAGCATCCCAGGAGCTGAGACAGCAGGACCATGTCACAGTGAGGACACTCTCCACCTTCTTGGAAAGCTCATGGAGACTGGGGGGACTCCCTGACCACTGGCAGCTCTCACACAGTGTGCGCACTTTTCAAAAATGGCCAATGGGTGAGCAGGGGAACTAAGGGCTGTGCCCCAGAACATGTCCACTGGGACCCCATTTCTGGGTGTGTGAAAGAGAAGGTGACGGGGTTTACCCAGGGCAGGTTGTGTCTGTCCATCCTCTTTGCTTTCTGTGAGGAAAGGACAGGGTTGCTGGACGTGGGGAGAGCAGTGGTCGTCTGTTACCTGGCAGTCAGCAAGGCATTCAGCATCATCCCCCACAATATTCTTGTGTCCAAGGTAGGATATTATGGTTTGTGTCAGTGTGTAAGTAGACGGGTAAAAAATAATCTGGATGGTCAGGCTTGGAAAGCTGCTATAGAAAGGGAGAAACTTTCCAATCCTGAGGACAGTCAAGCACTGGAAGCTGTTTCCCAGGGGTGCGCATCCACTCTACCCCAGAAAGTGACCAAGATGTGTTTGGATAAAGCCCTGAGTAATCTGGTCCGACCCTGCTTTGAGCAGGAGGTCGGTCAAGACACCTCCCAAGGTCCCATCCAGCCTGAATGATGCTGTCCTTTCATTCCCTTCATGTTTTCAATTTAGGGACAGTTCTCTAGTTCTCCCTGGCCACAGGAATAATTCACATGAGGTGCAGGGCTGCTTTACAAGTGCCCCCAAACAGCTCTGACCACATCTTGTGCATCCCTTTTCATTTGCCTCCACCCAAGTTCTTCTGTTCTGCTGTCCTCATGCCCACCTTGTTCATCCTTTCAGAGCAGGTTGCTCAACAGGTGTCAGCATCCGTGTACAGAGTCTGCACACCAGCCAGGCAGCAAAGCCATCGTTACAGAAATGGAGACGGGGCTCTTGACGAGCTCCTTGCACCCAGGAATCGGCATTTCTTGTCTGCTGAGATTCCCGTGAACACCTGAACTTTAAGTGCAGAGCATGTGAGTCCTCGTTGGGTATCCTGGCTTGTCTCTTGACCCATGTGGGGCTTCAGGGGGTGAAGAGAATCAAAACCAACTCTTTGGCTGGGGTAGTTTCATTTTACATGTGTCACACAGGGCAGATGAAGGGAGCTCAGAACTCCAGACTCTGCTGCACTGTTGGGACTTGAGAGACTGGAAATGCAGGTGACGGTGTGTGTCAGTGCACACCACATAAACATTCTGGATTCCTTTTTGCTTTTGCACTGACCTGGGATCTGTTCCTTGTCATTCTTTGGTCAAAAAAGAAATAAAACTGCCCTATGTCACCTCCCCTCACACCAGAAAAAAAGGGGAAAAAGCATGAAAGAGGGGTGATTTCAGGGCAATTCTCTCCTAGGATGTACTTTTTAAATGATAAAACTAGTAGAAGTGAGAGAAAAAGCTCTTAAAAAGAACTCCATGCAAGAGGTCAGCTACTGAGACGTAGTAGCTCTTTTGAGAAGCAAGAATGACTGTTGGGAATGAAATTAAAAAACTTTAGTTCATCATCATCATCATCAAGAATAAGGAACTCCCTGTTATTCTTATTAGTGATTGTACCACTTTTCAAAAACATCCTTGAGATTGTCTCTATTTTTCGCTGGCTCCAAAACTGAGCCTGCTCAGATTTTGAAAGGACTGCTTGAAATCTCTGCAACTCAGATCTCTACATCTGTCTCTCATCGAAGATCTTTTACCCCAGAAAGGGGAAAAGTCCCAACGCAGGCACCAAACCAGTGCCCAGCCTGCCTGGAGAGCCAGGTGAGTGGTGCCACACAGCAGCCAACCTCAGGGGCAGCTGGAGGTGATGGGAATTGAAATGGTTTTAGCTCAAATCATAATTTAAGGTTGGAAAAGACCATTAAGGTCATAAAGTCCAATTGTAAATACGACACTGCCAAGCCCACCCATTACACCATATCCCTAAGCATCATGTCTACACATCTTTTAAATACCTTCAGGGATGGAAGCTCCAATCCTGAGCTGGCAGGACAACACTGTCTGCAGTTAGACATAAGATACCTGTCATGACTGTGACTTCAGAGCTCATTGGCAGAGTTTCTCACACCGTTCTCTGGGCAGGGCAGGTGTTGGGAGATGGGCGCACACTTCAGTTTCCAGATGCCAGGACAGAGCCCAAGCCATCCTGCCCTTGCCCTCTGGCATCCCATTTCTTGAGATGCAAAGCTGCTGGGCCTTCTGTGGATAATCATGTTAAGAGGCATCAATAATCATTCAAGTGTTTGTATAATTTCTCTAAGAGTGTCAGTATTAAAAATAGTAAATATCTGTAACACAGCAGTCTGCATCTGTGGTAGCCCCACTGGCAGTGCCAATCCAATAGGTATTTGCAGTATAAGGCATGACACCCCATCCATAAGTACACATCTAAGTGGGTCAGATGAAGGGTGGTCTGGCAAAAATCACCCTGTTCCTCCCCAGGTGCACGGACACTGCTCATGTGCCTCTCCAGAGAGTGGCAGAAGCCGGATGCCCTTCTCGGGACAGACTCCTTCCAGGAAAGACACATCAATGCAGGTAACTCCTCAGGTCTTCATGGCATTTCACTTGGCATCAGTTTTTATATATTTGTTTTTTTCCTGAGACTACTCTTTCTGCACAAATGCTCACAAAAAGACACCCATTTAGTAAAACATGGTCATCAAGGTGCTGTTATGGACAAGAAACCTCACCATGAGCTCTGGAGGGAGGGACGAAGATGATAACAAGCACCAGGAAGAACCAAGAAGCTCAAGGCCTCTTCTGAAGAGTGAGAGGCCCTGAGCAGCAGTGAGCGGCCATGTGTGGTGTGGGAGGGTCAGGGGATGTGAGGTAGAGAAGGGTGATGGCTGATGACTTCAGCAAATCCTTATAACCATGTCTGAGCCTGCAAGTGGGATGTGGCTGATGTCTGCGGGGGGAGGAGGAATAGGAGAAATATTTTTGGTGATTTTGGAAAGAAGGCAGGCTTCTCTTGGACTAGTCATATATGGCAGTGACATTTGCATGCTGTGGGCATGGCTGTGCCTGGGAGATGGGGAATGGCTGCTGCTGGGAGGGCTGTGCTCAGGCATGACCCATGAGCTGACCTTGCTCTGCTCCTCTCTTGCACTCCCCATGCTTGGATGGTCCTCAGGAATCATCCATGAGCCTGGAGGAAGCACCAGCCTCCTGGAGTGTTGGCCCATTACTGGAGGACAAGAGTGAAAGGTTTGTGAGACACATGGGAGTGCAGGAAGACACGGGTCTATGCGTAGTAGTAAACGTGTTAAAGAAGAAGACCTAAAGACCATTGGCTGATCGTGCTAATGTGGAATAGATTGATTTTTCTTTTTTATTTTAGGGCAGCAGAAGAAGGAACGTGTGCTTTCAGTGCTGGGGCATGGATCCAAAGAGTGGATTCAAGCAAGTTTGGGACCGGGACAGCTCAGGTGATTGGTGACCATTGCAGGTCTATGAAAGAAGCTGCATGGGCTTGGGGAGCCTCATAGGCATTGCCAAACCCTCAGAAAACTAGAGCCCTGTGGATAAAGCAACAGCACTTGGCACCAAAGCCACACCCAAACCACAAATACCCTCCCAGTGACCACAGGCAGAGCCTTGAGAAACATTTGACTGAAAGGGTCTCCTTTGCCAGGCCCTGGGGGTCAGGGCTTGGCCATTCTGATGCTAAACAACCATGAAGGGCTGACAGGGCACCAGAGCCACCTCCACATCGCCTTTACCACCTCTGACCATTGTCTCCAGGCTTTTCCTTCAGCAGCCTCCAGGGACAGGGACTGCTTGTGTCAGCGATGGCCCCTCGTGGGGTCCCAAACAGCCTCAGAAATTTGGGGTGTGTTTCTGCCTTTCACTTCATTAGAGGTTTGTTCATTCTTTCAGTAGCTGCAGTTCAGGACCACGGCAGCAGAGGGCTCATTAACAGCCAAAATGCGCTTACAAGCCAAGGCTCTCTGCAGCACTTGCCTAAAGGCGACAAGTCTGGTGTGGATGATTAGACAGATTTCAGAACCGTAGCCAAACAGTGAGCATTTCCATAATAAACAGTAATAAAGACAAATTTCTTATATTTCCATCCCCCTCCCAATGCCCTCATTTCCAGAACAGCTGGTATCAACAATCTCCAATATTGATCTAGAGAATCTCCTGATAAAGACTGAATGTGTCAGAAAAGTGGGTGCCTAAAGCACCACTTGAGTGAGGAGACAGGCCAGGACACCTCAAGAGGAATCACACAACTCTGGACCCAGAGGTGGGTGTTCCTGGGAATCTCAGGTGCCACAGCACAGCGATACTTGTGTTCAGGGAGATGGTCAAATGACCCATCTCCTTTTCTGTAATGGTGTCTGAGTTTGCTCAGGTAACTCCTGACTTGAGCCCCATCCACTCCTGGCTGTTCTCCAGACTCCTGCCTTCAGGAACAAAGTCCCAGGAGACCTTGCTGGTGGAGATGGAGGCAAAGAAGCCGTGAAGTACCTCAGTCCTGTCTGATACTACTCTTACAAAGTTCAGCAGCAGGCCCATGTTCGCCCTGTCTATTCTTCTACTGTAAGGAAGCAATGTCAGCTCATCTTGCTGCCCTCAGCCTCCCCTGCAGGTATCAAGTCCAGGGCAGCTTTGACATCATCCCCACATCCATGGACAAGGATTCTAAATTCCTCCTTTACAGCTTGACCTGCTTCCACCTCCCATGTGCTGCCTTTTTGCCCTGGAGCTCTGTCAGTTCAGACAAGCAGCCTCATGACATAAAGTCTTCTTTTCATGGGTACTCGGAGAGATCATTCTTGTGCTTGGAGCAAGGTGTCCTTTAAGGCTTCTCGGATTTCCTGAGCTCCTTCACCCTTCAGACCTACTTCCATGTCACCACCTTTATTGGCCACCATCTCCCAGCATGTCAAAGTCTTCTCCTCTGGAGCCCACCAGCCTGTGCTCTGCTGCTGGCCTTCCTCCCTCCCCTCTGGTGCCTGGAATCCCACTGTTGCCTGGTCACCACAGCCAAGGTGGACACTGATGTGCACATCCCTCACCAGCTCTTCTTTGTCTCCCAGTTCCAGATCCAGGTGAGCATCACCCTTGTTGGCCCAGCAGGCAGCCACGTTAAGAAGTTGTCCCAAGATCCTCTGGACCGTTGGCACCTGCCAATTTGCCTGGCCAGTGAATATCAGGACAATGACAGTTCCCCATAGGAACCTACTCATTGACTTGAGGCTTCCTCAGGTTGCTGACAGAAGATCTTTTCCATTTCTTCCCCATGGTCAAGTAGTTTGTAACACCCAACACATTGTCACCATCTACCGGGTTTACATGGCAAAGTCTTGGAACTGGAGTGAGTGTGGGTGTGCTACAGTTGTCACCTCTCTGAGAAGACAACAGGAGTTTGATGTCAGACAGAGCCGATATGAGCTGGCTCCAAGATGGACCCACTCCTTGCCAAATCTGAGCCACTCAGGGATGCTGGCAGCACCTCTGTGATATTGTATTTGAGAAAGGGTAAAAAACACTGCACAACAGCAGGTGGGAGAGAGGAGGGAGGAAATGTGAGAAAAAAATCACTGCAATCACCAAGGTCATATCCCATAGGACCCAAGTAGGTCCTTCAGCAGGCCAAAGCCTGCTCTCCTGAAATCCTGCTCTTTGCCTTGTTATCATCTTCCAGGAGCCTCAACTCCACTTTCCCAGCCCTGACTGTTCCATCCCTGACCAACCCTTTCTGGTTTGTAAGTGTGAAGTCCCACAGGGCACCTCACCTCACTGACTCCTCAGCCACCCGTGTCAGGAAGATGTTGTCCATGAGCTCCAAAACTCTCCTGGACGGCTGGTACCTTGCAGATATTGGGATATCTTAGGTTTGCCATGAGGACACTGCCTGGAAACATGAGGCTTCTTTCATTTGTCTGGAGGAGGCCTCATCTAATTCCTCTTCCTCATCAGTGAGTCAGTAGCTGATGTCCAGTCACCACAACATTGCCCATGTTGTTCTGCCCTCTCACGCTGACTCCTCAACTTTCAGCTGATATTCTCTGTCCCCAGGCAGAGCTCCACACATTCCTGCTGCTGTCCCACATGAAGGGAAACTTCCCCTCTAAGTCCAGACCTCTGGCATTACGAGCACTAGCCCCCCAAGACCGCAAAGTTTCTCCTGCAGGTGATATTCGTAGTGTCCTGTAACTCCTCATGATGTTATCTTGGGATAGACGCTCTCATCAGGATAAACCGTCTGCATGTAAACACTAACAGCTGGAGCTGCTTCTCCCCTTGGCTGTGGCTGTTGTCTCCAGCTCTGCTGCCTGTGAGGAGACACCTTGTCCTTACAGCACAGGGGCCTCATGGCCTCCTTGTCCCCAGCCAGGAACCTGGGAGGTGTGGGACCATAGTCCTGCCCTTGGCCTTGCACAGCCCCACATCACACTGTCCCAGGAAGGGCCCTGGGCAACGTGGGAGGGACAGGATCTGCCTTCCCAGGGCTGGGGGTCAGGGCTTGGCCCTTTGGTTAATGAAACACATCCAGGTTTACTCAGCATCAGAGAGACCTTCACCTTGCTTGTCCTGACCTGTCATCTCTGCCTCCAGTTTTCTTCTCTAACCAGACCCTGGGGTCAGTTCCTCAGTAGTGTTCCTCAGTGGGATGCATTAACATTACAAGAAACTTTGGAGTGTGATTCTGACTTGGACTTCTTGAGAGGTTTCCTCAATTGCCTCTAAGGGTCTGATGTTCATGGACTCAGCAGAAAACCTGCCAGAGGGGTCATTAAAGCGCCTTGGGCTGCTCCTGTGCTGCTGAGCTGGGCTGGGCTCCTGGGACACAGGGAGCTCATGGCAAGCGGCAGCGCTGCAGAGAGACAGCTCTGCCCAGGAGCAGCTCCTCTGCAAAGCGCAGCAGGGCTGAGGGCTCTGCCTGGGGATCTCAGGGAGACGAGCAAGGCAGAGAGAGATGAAAGGTGGTCAGGATGGGGAGGATGACTGAGAGCTCACTGGAGGAGAAATCTTTGCAGCCCTTGCCATGGTAAGTCTCTGGGTGCAGGGCAATGCAGCTGCAGCTCCTGGAGGCATCTCCTCAAGTTAGCACAGGCACAGCTTGTGGGATCTGTAAGGAGGGGGCTCTTGTCAGGCAATTTTGAACAGCTGTGAATATTGATGAGCAGCCAGGGGTGCCCAGGGCTGTCCTGCAGAGCAGGGTCCCTGCACCCCAGGGCTGTGCCGGGGCAGGGACTCTGCCGCCTGCCAGGGTCAGCGCTCAGCCTGCCCGCAGAGATCCCAACAACACTGAGAGAGGAAGCTGTGGGGGGAAGGAGTGACCCCTATCAGGACAGGAAAGGTGCTTCTGCTGTGGAGAGGATGCTGTATGGGTCAGGGCTGCTCACAGCTCCAGATCACCCCCAGGATTTTTCCAAGGGTATGCCTCAAGCAGAAGATTAATGCAAGGATTCTCTAAACAGATAAGGAGCTTTCCTGAGCCTGCCTTTTTTGTTTCCTATCCCGACGGTTGGAGAGTGCAGGAAAGGATAAAAGGAAAATGAGCTCTCATGCTTAAGCAAGTCACTGAGACTCCTGAGCTGCAAGTTTGAATGATCAGTACATCTGCCAGAAGCCTCATAACATCCCTTCACCACCTCTCTTCCTGTGGACAGCACCTGCATCACCTTTGCTGAACCCGTCAGCCTTAACCTGACCTGTCCTGTTTTCCAGCCTGCAAACAGAAAGGTGCCCCCAGGCAAACAGGCAGGATCTGTAGGGCCAGCGTGAGGACACAGAGGGTGGGATGGGGTCTGTGAGCAATGACAGAGAAAAGACATGAACAGGGAAACACCTCCCAGGAGGAAAATCTTCAGGTAGCAGGGATGTGATCTGGGAAAGAGAGGAAATCAAAACCAGAAATGCTGCGGGAGGGAGAACAGAGAAAACTCCCTATGACCCCCTGCAGTGCAGATCACTTCTCTGAGCAGCCCCCTCACCTCCTCTCCCACCCAGCAAAGCCTCTGCCCTCAGGGCCGGGGGCTCCAGGGCATGAAGCAGCTCCTGTGCAGCCAGAGCTCCAGTTCCCTCTGCAGAGCACAGGGGCTGAGAGCAGCTGCCCGGCAATGCTGGTGTGTGGGAGGTGGCTGCACAGCTGGGGAAGGGTGACGCTGTCTGAGTGCCTGGCTGCCTCTGCCCTGGCCTCTCTCACACCCACCCTCACCGCAGTTTCCTTCTTGCTCCACTGCTCTGGGTCACTGTTGTGATCTGGTTCTTGCTGTCAGGCTCTCTGGGGATGGGAGTTTCAGCTGCAGAGTCACAGCCTGATCTTGTGGGTCCTTTCCTGCAGCTGTGTCCATGGGAACACGTGTCCCAGCTTTGCTCTGCCCTGTGGGGCTGTGGGCAATGCAGTGTGTGGGGCTGGGGAATGAGCTGAGTCTCCCTGAATCAGATGCCATCATTAGGGCACTTGGACATATCCTTCAGGTGTCCTTCTGATCTGTGATCTTCCCTCCAGGATGTAAACCTGTCCTACAACTTCTTTGTGTTCTCTGAAAACCCCATGGAGAAGCTCAGAGATGCTGTAACAGAGAAAATGCTGTTGGGTTTTTGAAATGAGCCATGTGTATCCTGGGCAAACATGGGGTGCTGAGACATTAGGAAAGGGTGAGACATGGCATGGTTCCATCTGACGAAGCTGAACCCCAGGACTGTCCCCTGCCCCCCGTTCCATGACCCCTGCTGCAGAGCAGGGCTGACTCCTGGGCAGCCAGCGGGCACAGGCCCTGCTCCTCACGGCACCTCCAGCCAGCACCACCCAGGGCTGAGCCACGGACCCGAAGGAAGGTCTGGAAAAGGACAAGGGGTGTGGAGCAGGGGAGGGTGTGTGAGAAATGGCTTTGATTTTGCTTAGAGAAGTCTCCCTTAACTTGTCACTGTGTTTTCCTGCTATGACAGGTCCTCATGTTCACAGGCAGAGCAAATGTGCAACAGCAGCTCCATCACCCAGTTCCTCTTCCTGCCATTCGCAGACACACGGGAGCTGCAGCTCTTGCACTTCTGGCTCTTCCTGGGCATCTACCTGGCTGCCCTCCTGGGCAACGGCCTCATCATCACCACCATAGCCTGTAACCAGCACCTCCACACCCCCATGTACTTCTTCCTGCTCAACCTCGCCCTCCTCGACATGGGCTCCATCTCCACCACTGTCCCGAAGTCCATGGCCAATTCCCTCTGGGACACCAGGAACATCTCCTACATAGGATGTGCTGCCTAGGTCTCTCAGTTTGTCTTTTTCATTGCAGCAGAGTATTCTCTTCTCACCATCATGTCCTACGACCGCTACGTTGCAATCTGCAAACCCCTGCACTACGGGACCCTCCTGGGCAGCAGAGCTTGTGTCCACATGGCAGCAGCTGCCTGGGCCGCTGGGTTTCTCAATGCTCTGCTGCACACGGCCAATACATTTTCACTGCCATTGTGCAAGGGCAATGCCCTGGACCAGTTCTTCTGTGAAATCCCCCAGATCCTCAAGCTCTCCTGCTCAGGCACCTACTTCAGGGAAGCTGGGCTCCTCATGCTTAATGTCTGTTTAGCATTTGTATGTTTTGTGTTCATCATGGTGTCCTATGTGCAGATCTTGAGGGCCGTGCTGAGGATCCCCTCTGAGCAGGGACGGCACAAAGCCTTTGCCACGTGCCTCCCTCACCTGGCCGTGGTCTCCCTGTTTGTCAGCACTGCCATGTTTGCCTACCTGAAGCCCCCCTCCATCTCCTCCCCATCCCTGGATCTGGTGGTGTCTGTTTTGTACTCAGTGGTGCCTCCAGCAGTGAACCCCCTCATCTACAGCATGAGGAACCAGCAGCTCAGGGGTGCCCTGAGGAAACTGATGGCTGGATAATTTTCAAAGGCCTTAAAGTTCCCATCTTCTGCATATCACTCATGACATAACTCATGACAGGTCCAACCTGTCTTTTTTATATTTCGTAGTTGTAGATGATTTTTTGGAGTTAGGGGAAGGCTTGTTTGGTTTTGCTTTTTTAACTATGATAATACTGCCCACAAAGAAATGTTATTATTCATCCCACTTCTAATTATCTGTCCACCTTTATAGTTCAAGTGAAAGACCTTGTAAATGAGAAGTTGTGCTCTCTGTGTATTTAAACAAAATAAATGACCCTGCAGTGAACAGTTTGTCTGAGATCTTTCCTCTGCAACCTTTGTGAAGGTCAATACAAGGTGTCTGTGGGCAAAGATGGAGGAAACAGTCCCAGCAGAGCAGCTCTGCCAGGGAGCACCAGCCTTGTTCTTCCCAGAGTCCTTCTCTTTCCACTTCCCCACTCTCCTTCTCAGCCCTTGTGCTGCTGCAAGGCCTGAGGGCTCCCAGGGCTTGGTCACAGTTGACCTGTGTGTCGGTCCTGTGACCAGGACAGGCAATGGGCACTTGTGTGACAGAGCTGGCCTCGGAACAGCATCTCCAGCAGCAAGGGGATCTCCTTAGCACAGTGCCTGAAGGTTTAGATCTTCTTCCAGAGTTGTTTTAAAGAACAGGCCTAAGGAATAGATTCTCAAGGGGCTCATTGTTTGGCTTGTTTCTCTGTGGGCTCAGTGTGATGGGATCAGGGTCCCAGTGTGGCTTTCGAGGGACTTCGGGCTGGTTGTTCAGCAGTTGCTTGCTGGTGGCCAGCACCCACGCACATGGTGAATAAGGCAGGGTCCCTCTGAGCACCCTCCGTGGCCACCCAAGAGTTTGTGTGGGACGCGGTGAGTGGCAGTGACCACCATCAGCTGGGGCTGCCTCCCAGTCTGGCCAGTACGGCCCCACAGAGTCACCACAGCCCGGGCACCACAGCCCACTTGATCTACAGAGCAAACCCCCAGCTCGGGGGCTGTGGGGAGCGTGGGGACAGGGTGCAGGAATGGCAGCCAGGCCAGTGCAGGTGTGCTCTCCCTAGGGAAAGGTTTTGCGGAGAGGTGGGATGTCCCAGGAGAAGAGCAGGACACAGTGTGTGTGCAAGAGAGACATGGAAACAGTCTGTCGTGCTGCCGGGTGCCAGCTTGGGGCTGTTGCCTCTTGCAGCCACCACACCATTTTGATCATTGTCCTCTCACCAGGGCTCAGAGAGCTTGCTCTACCCCCATGGAAGGACACCAGATGACTAGATCAGAAGTCCAGGTGTGCACTGAGGGGAGATGTGAGCATGGTGGTGGTTTGGTTTGGTTTTTCAGTTTTGAGGGGTGTTCTCAGGTTTTCGGGCTGAGCTCCATGGTCTCACTATAAGCACCCAGGGCAAATCTCGAGAGGCCCCCGTGTACCTGAGGTGTTTGCCTGGGACTGGCAGGTATCAGACAAGACTGATAGAGCCATGTCACTTTTGTCATTTGCGACTAGTATTCAAGAGTTGTGCACTTAATTAGATAAGTTTCGGGACTGTAGGTAAAGAGGCAGGTATGTAAAGAGCACAGAGAAGAAGTGATAGAAAAGTTTCCTAGTTATATCATAGAATCATAGAATCATTTCAGTTGGAAGAGACCCTCAGGATCATTGAGTCCAACCATAACCTAACTCTAGCACTAAATCATGTCCCTAAGAAGCTCGTCTAAATGCCTTTTAAACCCTTCTAGGGATAGCGACTCCACACTGCCCCAGGTAGCTTGTTCCAATGCCCAACAACCCTTTCCAGGAAGAATTTTTTCCTAATATCCAATCTGAACCTTCCCTGGCACAACTTGGCGTCATTTTCTCTTGTCCTATCACTTGTTACTTGGGAGAAGAGACCAACACCTTCCATGCTCCAACCTCCTTTCGGGCAGTTGCAGACAGCGAGGTCTCCCCTCAGCCTCCTGTTCTCCAGGCTGAACAGCCCCAGCTCCTTCAGCCACTCCCACCACACTTGTGCTCCAGCCCCTCACCAGATTCGTTGCCTCCTCTGCACTCTGTCTGGTATTTCAATATCCTTCTTATGATGAGGGGCCCAAAACAGAACACAGGATTCAAGGTGCTGCCTCACCGGTTCCAAGTACAGTGGCACAATCACTTCTCTAGTCCTGCTGGCCACACTATTCCTGATACAAGCCATGATGCTGTTGGTGGCCTTTTTAGCCACCTGGGCACATGCTGGCTCATGTTCAGTTGCTGTCAGTCAACACCCCCATGTCACTCTGCCACGCAGCTTTCCAGCCACTCTTCCCCGAGCCTGTAGCGCTGCCTGGGGTTGTTGTGACCCAAGTACAGGACCTGGCACTTGGTCTGGTTAAACCTCAGACAACTGGCCTCAGCCCAATGATCCAGCCAGTCCAGATCCCTCTGTGTGGCCATCCTTGGTGTCATCTGCAAACTTACTAAGGGTGCACTCAATCCCCTCATCCAGATAATTGATAAAGACATTAAACAGAACTGGCCCCAATACTGAGCCCCGGGGACACCACTTGTGACTAGACAACTGGGTTTGGCTCCATTCACCACAACTCTTTGGGCCCGGCCCTCCAGCCAGTTCTTTATTCATCACAGATACACCATCCAGGCCATGAGCTGCAGCTTCTCCAGGAGATGCTGTGGGATACGGTGTCAAAGGCTTTGCTGAAGTCTAAGTGCACAACAACCACAGTCTTTCCCTCCTCTACTAGTTGGGTCACCTTGTTGTAGTAGGAAATCAGGTAGGTCAAACAGGACCTGCCTTTCACAAACCCATTTTGACTGGGCCTGATTACATGGTTCTCTTGTAAGTGCTGTGTGATGTTAGCCAAGATCATCTGCTCCACGATCTTCCCTAGCACGGAGGTCAGACTGACAGATCTGTAGGTCCCCAGATCCTCCTTCCAGCCCTTCCTGTAGATGGGCGTCATGTATGGCAACTGCAGAAAAGTTGTAACAACCAGGTGCAAACTTCAGTGGAGAATCTGATGTAAAGAAAAGCGATGTAACTCTCAGGGGGAGTTTGCTTGGCTTGCTTTCTGAAGCAGAAAGGAGAAGCCATGACCTCCAGGCAATGGGAAGGGGGATCCTGCCCCTCACACACAGCTCAGGGCTCTTCCTGGGACCGTGGGATGTGGGTGTGCAAGGCCGAGGGAAGGACAACGCTGGTACAGCACCTTCCAGCTTCCCCATGGGGCTGCAAGGAGGCAACGAGGCCCCAGTGCCGTGAGGACAACATGTCTTCTCCTGGGCCTCAGTGGCAGAGACAACTGCCATGGCCAAGGGGACAGAGACCTTGGTTCTCTTGGTGCCTTCCAGCCTCACCAGTGCCCTTTACCATCTCCATCACAGGCTGTTCTACACGGTCCTACACCTGCCCCTCTTTCCCTGCAGGCTGCAGACACCCATCTGCTTCCCCACCTGCTCTCACCCCAGCATTTCTGTCCCTTCACTGGTGTGTCTGCACCCTCACTGGCTGTTCTTTGGAACACAAACCATGGGCTGATCCAGCTCCCTCTGGGTGACCTCTTGCACCACAGCCCTGCCCTTCCAGTGACATTTCTTCCTCCTGGTATCCTGTCCTCACCTTTCAAGTTGCATTTTATGATTATTTTTTTCTCTCTCCTGCTTTTTTGCTCTATCAAGGAAAGCTTGACCATCTCAGAAACTGCTCTTCATGCAGGGAACCCAACCTGTTAGGCTTCTTGTGTTCTTTTACTTGGCCAGAGAGAAGTCACCTCACCATGATCTTCTAAATCCCATGAGTGCTGCTGACCTTTCACCTTCTCTGATAGACACGACCATGTTCCTGCTGCTGACTCGTCATGTTCTCAGGCAGAATGGACATGACAACATGTCTCCAAGGCCTCTTCCTGGGTAGGGCCTGTGGGTACATAGGCAGAGATACCTTCTCAGCTCTGTTCCTACTACTGGGCTGTCACCTCCAGAGACAGAACTGACCTCACTCTTCCCTTCACAGCCAAAGTCTCTGAACTCAGTTATGAGTTTCCTAGACACAAGTGATCTCATAATCCCATACCCATCCATCACCCTCCTTATGGGCCACAACCTGACTAGATAAAAGTATGCTTGTGTTATCAAATTGATCAAATCTATTTCCTACTAAAGATCTGAGTGGAGAAGCATTCTTTACAGGACTGTGAAATGTTGACACCTTTTCTATGTCCTTTCCTGCCTCTTCTATTTTTTTTT
Organism: Caloenas nicobarica; assembly: GCF_036013445.1. Classification (NCBI taxonomy): domain Eukaryota; kingdom Metazoa; phylum Chordata; class Aves; order Columbiformes; family Columbidae; genus Caloenas; species Caloenas nicobarica. Next base: position 2,048,197 of record NC_088272.1, read on the forward strand.
TCCTTCTTCCTGGTTGCTAATTGCGAATTTGCTACCCAAAGTGCAAAGCCAATCCCACACCCAGAGATGAGATATTGTTTATTACAGAGTTGTGCAAGTCTGGATGCTGGAATGAAACCAGCACATCGGACAGAGATGGAATAGCCATTACATACAAAATCTTATCCCTACATTCAGACCCTCATGCAGTCCTAAAGAGCCAAGTGATTACACAATGGCATATTGGTTAGAGAGTCGTTTTACCACTACACAGACTTATTAAGGAAGGGACCCGGGCTGAGCCTGGGTCTCCCATCCTAGCGATGTGTATTTTACTATTATAATGAGTGTATAATGAGAAAAGTTCAGCTAAAGGACACTTGATGTAGCAGTCTTGTGATAGATGTTAAAACAAGACTCAACTAATAGTGCAGGCTCCAGAGTGTCTGCACTGCAAGGACAGTGTTCTTTGCAGGTTCTGATTAGGTGTTTTAAAAGTCACTTTTACCTTTGTTAGAGGAGCAGACTGACCAGAACTGAGAGGATTTAGATAGCTTAGGTTAGCAATTGCAGGCAGGATTCATTCTTTTAACTGGTAAGGACTACTTATTCTGTCTTCAAACACCTCTCCAAGGTAAAGGTTCGTTGAATCATAGAATAACTCAGGTTTGAAGAGAGCCCTGAACATCATCTTGTCTGACTCTCCTGCTCAAGGCAGGGCCAACCAGGTGAGGTTGTTCTAGGCCCAGCTTTGCATCATCCACAAAGGAGCTGAAAATGTGCTCCGTGACATGATGCACGGGGAGAATAAAGACGTTCAACAGAGTTGGCCCAAGTACTCATCACTGAGGAATGCCGCTAGAAACTGGCTAAATACAGGACTTTGTACCACTGATGATATTTGGGTTTGGTCATCCAGCCACCTTCCCACACGTCATAACATCCACATCTTCATCACAGATCTCACCAAACTGCTCTAAGGCCACCACAGGAGACCATGTCTGGAGCCTTGCAAAGCTCCATGTACACAACAGGCCTTTCTTTCCCCTGCCACTTTGGGTTCAGCAATCCCTTCCTTGTCCTACAACTGATGGTACAGGAGAATGTGACCCGTCCCCCTCCCAGGGACAGACGTAGGCTGAGCAGCCTGTAATTCTCCCAGTTCTCCTTCCTGCCATTCTTGAAGATGGGTTTGACGTCTGCCTTTCTGAGGGACCTCTGAACCTCTCTGGTTACTCTGTCACTTTTGAGACCACAATCCAGAAGTTCCCACAGGGAAAGAGGGGCAGGTGTAGGACTGTGTAGAACAGCATGTGATGGAGATGGCAAAGGTGATGTAGCAAATAGGGACACTTGAGATGAGCCTGTCCAAGGGAGCTGAGATGAATCTCACCAGGCCACTGGGGTTTGTCCCTGGAGTCACACACAGAAATGTCAGGTTCTGTCAGGTGTCCACATCTGAGCTGGCCTCGTGGACTCATAAAACACATTTTGATATTCAGGGTTGGACACTTTCCCTTTTACACGCAGAAGCAGGAGTCACAGTGTCTCTCTGTGCTCCTGTTCCTGATCCCAAAGGATGGGAGGCACCTCAGCCCCATGGTGTGTCTCCATGTTCTGCGTTCATCTTTGATGTCCCTCATCATTAGGAACGGACATTGGTACAAGGAAGCACATCACAGTGCTGCATTCTGGTGGTTTCCTATGGGATATTAGTCCCAACATGATGTGACCTCAATAAACTGTCTGTCTCACAGGCCTTCATGGAACCCCAAGGAATAGCTGATGGTGTTTGTGCTCACTCGGGTTCATGTCACCTCTCGTACATGATGTGCATGCTCACATCTCATCTAAACAATGCAAACATGAACAGCTGAAATACTCATTCAGTGTGATTCCATGGAGGGACAAAGAACTCTGAGCTGTGGTGAAAGGCTGGAAAAGGTGGTTGTGAGGGGCCAGTCCATGACGATGCCCTGGGGCAGCTTCCGCGGGGTGTCCAGTGCACAGGGGCACAGCCCAGCCCCTGCTCTGCTGGTCCTGCAGGTCTCTGGCAGGAGGCCTGGCTGTGAGAGGACACTGCTGAGTGCCCAGCCCTGCACACACACACTGTGCAGCTGTACACTGGTGTTTCCTCTGTGGCCATTTTTTTGGGCATGTTTTTGAGAGAAGGTTTGGAAGAAGAGCTAAATCTTCAGGCCCTACCCATAGGAGATGACCTTTCTTTCTGGAAAGGCTGTTGTGAGGCCAGCTCTGTCACAGCAGTGCCCATGGCCTGTCCCTGCCTGCGCTCACAGGACTGACACACAGCAGGACGGTGACCAGGCTGCCAGAGCACTCAGGCCTTGCACCAACACAAGGGATGAGAAGGAGAGTGTGGGAGTGGAACGAGAACAGCTCTGGAAGGCCAAGCGCTGGTGCTCCCTGGCAGGGCTGCCAGGCTGGACTCTTTTCTCCTCCTCCCATGCACACAGGAACTGTCCCTGCAGCTCCAAACAGGCCTTGCAGGGAGGATATAGTGAAAAACACATCACTACGGGACCCTTTATTTTGTTTAAATACCCACAGATCATGGCTCCTCATTTATACACCCAGTGGTTACAAAAGAAAAGCAGAAAGTAATTTAGAAAGGGGATGACAATGTTATCACAATTAAAAAAAACATCAATAACAACAGAAAATAGAGATGAGAGGCTGGGTCTGTAAGTAGTTACATTAAAACTGCTATGTAGAAGCAGATGTGCAGTTTATTGCTTCAGAAAACACTTAGATACGAGTTTCCACAGGGCATCCTTGAGCTCCTGGTTCCTCATGCTGTAGATGAGGGGGTTCACTGCTGGAGGCACCACTGAGTACAGAACAGACAGCACCAGGTCCAGGGATGGGGAGGAGATGGAGGGGGGCTTCAGGTGGGCAAATATGCCAGTGCTGACAAACAGGGAGACCACGGCCAGGTGAGGGAGGCACGTGGAAAAGGCTTTGTGCCGTCCCTGCTCAGAGGGGATCCTCAGCACGGCCCTCAAGATCTGCACATAGGACAGCACGATGAACACAAAACACCCAAATCCTAAACAGACAGTAACCACAATAAGCCCAGCTTCCCTAAAGTAGGTGCCTGAGCAGGAGAGCTTGAGGATCTGGGGGATTTCACAGAAGAACTGGTCCAGGGCATTGCCCTTGCACAGTGGCAGTGAAAATGTATTGGCCGTGTGCAGCAGAGCATTGAGAAACCCAGTGGCCCAGGCAGCTGCTGCCATGTGGACACAAGCTCTGCTGCCCAGGAGGGTCCCGTAGTGCAGGGGCTTGCAGATGGCAACGTAGCGGTCGTAGGACATGATGGTGAGAAGAAAATATTCTGCTGAAATGAAAAAGAGAAACAAAAGCATCTGTGCAGCACATCCTATATATGAGATAGACCTGGTGTCCCAGAGGGAATTGGCCATGGATTTGGGGACAGTGATGGAGATGGAGCCCAGGTCGATGAGGGCGAGGTTGAGCAGGAAGAAGTACATGGGGGTGTGGAGGTGCTGGTCACAGGCTATGGTGGTGATGATGAGGCCGTTGCCCAGGAGGGCAGCCAGGTAGATGCCCAGGAAGAGCCAGAAGTGCAAGAGCTGCAGCTCCCGTGTGTCTGTGAACGCCAGGAGGAGGAACTGGCTGATGGAGCTGCTGTTGGACATCTGCTGCCTGTGGGCATGAGGACCTGTGCAAGGAGGAAAAGACAGTGACAAGTTAAGGGAGACTTCTCAGAGCAAAGCCAAAGTCATTTCCCACAGACCCTCCCACAAAGAGACCCTTTTCTTTTTCCAGGAGAACGTCCCGGCTGGAGCCCTGGTCGGTGCTTGATGAGCGTGCAATGAAGAGCAGGGTCTCTGCCCAGGGGCTCTTGAGGAGTCAGCCTGACCCTGTGTGATGGGTGGGGCAGGGGCCAGTCCTGGGGTTCAGCTTTGTCAGATGGAACCGCTCCTGCTGCAGAAGGGACTGTCAGCATCTGTACTCCCAGACCTGAGAAAATGAGTTTGAGAGGTTTGGCGTTTCTACAGCTCCTTCTCCCACCCTGGGAAGTGTTGTTGGGTGTCAGAAACCCTCAGCATTTCTGCTGCACTCAGGGAGAACAGAGCGAGTCCTGCGAGACCAGAGGATGCCTGTGGGTCAGTGCAGAGTGAGGGCAGCTGCTCTGTCCCTCTGTCTTGTTCCAGCTGCCCTGGACTGACACCTTTCTGAGATGGAGGCTGATCACACTGCCATGTTACCCTGAAAAGCCACCAGGCACTGCTGAGAGCAGAGGGACCCACCTCAGACCACATGTCTCACCCTCTCCTAAGGTTTCAGTATCCCACGTTTATCCCGGAAACCACTGATTTCACAAACCCAACAGCATTTTCTCTGTCACAGCATCTCTGTGCTCCTCCATGGGGTTTCACATAACAAACAGATGCTGTAGGACAGGTTTGCATCCTGGAGGGTAGTTCAGAGCCTCTAAGGAAACCCCCAGGAGATATCCAAGTGTCCTAATGATGGCATCTGATTAAAGGAGACTCAGCTCATTCCCCAGCCCCACACACTGCATTGCCCACAGCCCCACAGGGCAGAGCAAAGCTGGGACACGTGTTCCCATGGACACAGCTGCAGGAAAGGACCCACAAGATCAGGCTGTGACTCTGCAGCTGAAACTCCCATCCCCAGAGAGCCTGACAGCAAGAACCAGATCACACCAACAGTGACCCAGAGCAGTGGAGCAAGAAGGAAACTGCGGTGAGGGTGGGTGTGAGAGAGGCCAGGGCAGAGGCAGCCGGGCACTCAGACAGCGTCACCCTTCCCCAGCTGTGCAGCCACCTCCCACACACCAGCATTGCCGGGCAGCTGCTCTCAGCCCCTGTGCTCTGCAGAGGGAACTGGAGCTCTGGCTGCACAGGAGCTGCTTCATGCCTTGGAGCCCCCGGCCCTGAGGGCAGAGGCTTTGCTGGGTGGGAGAGGAGGCGAGGGGGCTGCTCACAGGAGGCATCTGCACTGCAGGGGATAATACAGAGTTTTACGTGTTCTCCCTCCCATATCAATTCTGAGTTTAGTTTCCTCTCATTTCTGATCATTTCCCTGATGTCTGGAGATTCTCCCCCTGGGCGGTGTTTCCCTGTACATGTCTCTTCCCGGTCAGCGCTCACAGACCCCATCCCACTCTCTGTGCCCTCACCCTGGCTCTACAGATCCTGCCTGTTCACAGGGCACTGCCTGGGGGCATCTTCCTGTTTGCAGGTTGGAAAACAGGACAGGTCAGACTAAGGCTGATGGGTTCAGCAGATGTGATGCTGGTGCTGTGCAGAGGCAGAGCAGCAGCTGAAGGGATGTTATGAGGCTTCTGGCAGATGTACTGATGACTCTGAGTTGCAGTTCAGGAGTCTCAGTGACTTGTTTAAGCAGGAGAGCTCATTTTCACTTTATCCTTTTCTGCACCCCCCAACCCTCGGGATAGAAAACTGAAAAGGCAGGCTCAGGAAAGCTCCCTATCTGTCTAGACAATCCTTGCATTGATCTTCTCTTTGAGGCATCCCCTCGGAAAAATCCTGGGGGTGATCTGAAGCTGTGAGCAGAACTGATCCACACAGCAGCCTCTCCACAGCAGAAGCACCTTTCCTGCCCTGATAGGGGTCGCTCCTTCCCCCCACAGCTTCTCCCCACAGCACCGTGGGGATCTCCCCGGGCAGGCTGAGTGCTGACCCTGGCAGGCAGCAGAGTCCCTGTCCCGGCACAGCCCTGGGGTGCAGGGACCCTGCTCTGCAGGACAGCCCTGGGCACCCCTGGCTGCTCACCCAGCTTCACAGCTGTTCAAAATTGCCTGACAAGAGCCCCCTCCTCACAGATCCCTCAAGCTGTGCCTGTGCTAACTTGAGGAGATGCCTCCAGGAGCTACAGCTGCATTGCACTGCACCCAGAGACTTACCATGGCAAGGGCTGCAAAGATTTCTCCTCCAGTGAGCTCTCAGTCATCCTCCCCATCCTGACCACCTTTCATCTCTCTCTGCCTTGCTCGTCTCCCTGAGATCCCCAGGCAGAGCCCTCAGCCCTGCTGTGCTTTGCAGAGGAGCTGCTCCTGGGCAGAGCTGTCTCTCTGCAGCGCTGCCGCTTGCCATGAGCTCCCTGTGTCCTAGGAGCCCAGCCCAGCTCAGCAGCACAGGAGCAGCCCAAGGCGCTTTAATGACCCATCTGGTGGCTTTGGTGCTGAGTCCATGAACCTCAGACCCTGGAGGAAGCTGAAGAAACCTCTCAAGAAGTCCAAGTCAGATTCAAACTCCAAAGTTTCTTGTAATGTTAATGGGTCCCACTGAGGAACACTACTGAGGAAATGACCCCAGGGTCTGATTAGAGAAGAAAACTGGAGGCAGAGATGCCAGGTCAGGACAAGCAAGGTGAAGGTCTCTCTGATGATCAGTAAACCTGGATGTGTTTCATTAATCAAAGGGCCAACCCCTGACCCCCAGCCCTGGGAAGGCAGATCCTGTCCCTCCCACGTTGCCCAGGGCCCTTCCTGGGACAGTGTGATGTGGGGCTGTGCAAGGCCAAGGGCAGGACTATGGTCCCACACCTCCCAGGTTCCTGGCTGGGGACAAGGAGGCCATGAGGCCCCTGTGCTGTAAGGACAAGGTGTCTCCTCACAGGCATCAGAGCTGGAGACAACAGCCACAGCCAAGGGGAGAAGGAGCTCCAGCTGTTAGTGTTTACATGCAGACGGTTTATCCTGATGAGAGCGTCTATCCCAAGATAACATCATGAGGAGTTACAGGACACTACGAATATCACCTGCAGGAGAAACTTTGCGGTCTTGGGGGGCTAGTGCTCGTAATGCCAGAGGTCTGGACTTAGAGGGGAAGTTTCCCTTCGTGTGGGAGAACATCAGGAATGTGTGGAGCTCTGCCTGGGGACAGAGTATATCAGCTGAAAGTTGAGGAGTCAGCGTGAGAGGGCAGAACAACATGGGCAGTGTTGTGGTGGGTGGACATCAGCTACTGACTCACTGATGAGGAAGAGGAATTAGATGAGGCCTCCTTCAGACAAAGGAAAGAAGCCTCCTGTTTCCAGGCAGTGTCCTCATGGCAGACCTAAGATATCCCAATAGCTGCAAGGTACCAGCCATGCAGGAGGGTTTTGGAGCTCATGGACAACATCTTCCTGACACGGGTGGCTGAGGGGTCAGTGAGGTGAGGTGCCCTGTGGGACTTCACACTTACAAACCAGAAAGGGTTGGTCAGGGATGGAACAGTCAGGGATGGGAAAGTGGAGTTGAGGCTCCTGGAAGATGCTAACAAGGCAAAGAGCAGGATTTCAGGAGAGCAGGCTTTGGCCTGCTGAGGGACCTGCTTGGGTCCCATGGGATATGACCTTGGTGTCTGCAGTGTTTTTTCTCTCACATTTCCTCCCTCCTCTCTCCTACCTGCTGTTGTGCAGCATTTTTTACCCTTTCTCAAATACAATATCACAGAGGTGCTGCCAACATCCCTGAGTGGCTCAGATTTGGCAAGGAGTGGGTCCATCTTGGAGCCAGCTCATATCGGCTCTGTCTGACATCAAACTCCCGTTTTCTTCTCAGAGAGGTGACAACTGTAGCATACCCACCCTCACCCCAGTTCCAAGACTTTGCCATGTAAACCCAACACAGGGTGATAAAATGTTGGATGTTACAAACTTCTTGATCATGGAGAAGAAATGGAAAAGATCTTCTGTTAGTAACCTGAGGAAGTCACAAGTCAATGAGCAGGTTCCTATGGGGAACTGTAATTGCCCTGACATTCGCTGGCCAGGCAAAGCGGCAGGTGCCAACAGTCCAGAGGATCTTGGGACAACTTCTTAACGTGGCTGCCTGGTGGGACAACAAGGGTGATGCTCACCTGGATCTGGAACTGGGAGACAAAGAAGAGCTGGTGAGGGATGTGAACATCAGTGTCCACCTTGGCTGTGGTGACCAGGCAACAGTGGGATTCCAGGCACCAGAGGGGAGGGAGGAAGGCCAGCAGCAGAGCACAGGCTGGTGGGCTCCAGAGGAGAAGACTTTGACATGCTGGGAGACGGCGGCCAATAAAGGTGGTGACATGGAAGTAGGTCTGAAGGGTGAAGGAGCTCAGGAAACCCGAGAAGCTTTACAGGATAGCCTGCTCCAGGCACAAGAATGATCTCTCCAAGTACCCATGAAAAGAAGACTTTACATCATGAGGCTGCTTGTCTGAACTGACAGAGCTCCAGGGCAAAAAGGCAGCACACAGAAGGTAGAAGCAGGGGAAGCTGTAAAGGAGGAATTTAGAAACCTTGTCAGATGAGCTGACATTGCTTCCTTACAGTAAAATTATAGACAGGGCAAACGTGGGCCTGCTGCTGAACTTCGTAAGAGTAGAATTAGACAGGACTGATGTACTTCATGGCTTCTTTGCCTCCATCTCCACCAGCAAGGTTTCCTGGGACTTTGTTCCTGAAGGCAGGAGTCTGGAGAACAGCCAGGAGTGGATGGGGCTCAAGTCAGAAGTTACCTGAGCAAACTCAGACACCATTACAGAAAAGGAGATGGGTCACTTGACCAGCTCCCTGAACACAAGTATCGCTGTGCTGTGGCACCTGAGATTCCCAGGAACTCCCACCTCTGGGTCCAGAGTTGTGTGATTCCTCTTGGGGTGTCCTGTCCTGTCTCCTCACTCAAGTGGTGCTTTAGGCACTCACTTTTCTGACACATACAGTCTTTATCAGGAGATTCTCTAGATCAATATTTAGTGGACATTGATACCAGTTGTTCTGGCAATGAGGGCATTGGGAGGGGGACAGAAATATAAGAAATTTGGCTTTATGACTACTTATTAAGGAAATGCTCACTGTTTGGCTACAGTTCTGAAATCTGTCTAATCATCCACACCAGACTTGACGCCTTTAGCAAAGTGCTGCAGAGAGCCTTGTAAGAGCATTTTGGATGTTAACAAGCCCTCTGCTGCCATGGTCCTGAACTGCAGCTACTGAAAGAATGGACAAACCTCTAATGAAGTGAAAGGCAGAAACAAACCCCAAGTTTCTGAGGGTGTTTGGGACCCCATGAGGGGCCATCGCTGACACAAGCAGTCCCTGTCCCTGGAGGCTGCTGAAGGAAAAGCCTGGAGACAATGGTCAGAGGTGGTAAGGGCAATGTGGAGGTGGCTCTGGTGCCCTGTCAGCCCTTCATGGTTGTTTAGCATCAGAATGGCCAAGCCCTGACCCCCAGGGCCTGGCAAAGGAAACCCTTTCAGTCAAATGTTTCTCAAGGCTCTGCCTGTGGTCACTGGGAGGGTATTTATGGTTTGGGTGTGGGTTTGGTGCCAAGTGCTGTTACTTTTACTACAAGGCTCTGGTTTTCTGAGGGTTTGGCAATGCCTGTGAGGTCTCCCAAACCCATGCAGCTTCTTTCATAGACCTGCAATGGTCACCAATCACCTGAGCTGTCCTGGTCCCAAACTTGCTTGAATCCGCTCTTTGGATCCATGCCCCAGCACTGAAAGCACACGTTCCTTCTTCTGTTGCCCTAAAATAAAAAAGAAAAATCAATCTATTCCACATTAGCACAATCAGCCAATGGTCTTTAGGTCTTCTTCTTTAACACGTTTACTACTACACATAGACCCGTGTCTTCCTGCACTCCCATGTGTCTCACAAACCTTTCACTCGTGTCCTCCAGTAATGGGCCAACACTCCAGGAGGCTGGTGCTTCCTCCGGGCTCATGGATGATTCCTGAGGACCATCCAAGCATGGGGAGTGCAAGAGAGGAGCAGAGCAAGGTCAGCTCATGGGCCATGCCTGAGCACAGCCCCCCCAGCAGCAGCCATTCCCATCTCCCAGGCACAGCCATGCCCACAGCATGCAAATGTCACTGCCATATATGACTAGTCCAAGAGAAGCCTGCCTTCTTTCCAGGATCCCCCAAAGTCTTTCTCCTATTCCTCCTCCACCCGCAGACATCAGCCACATCCCACTTGCAGGCTCAGACATGGTTGTAAGGATTTGCTGAAGTCATCAGCCATCACCCTTCTCTACCTCACATCCCCTGACCCTCCCACACCACACGTGGCCGCTCACTGCTGCTCAGGGCCTCTCACTCTTCAGAAGAGGCCTTGAGCTCCTTGGTTCTTCCTGGTGCTTATTATCATCTTCCTCCCTTCCTCCAGAGCTCATGGTGAGATTTCTTGTCCATCACAGCACCTTTATGACCATGTTTTTCTAAATGGGTGTCTTTTTGTGAGCATTTGTGCAGAAAGAGTAGTCTCAGGAAAAAACCAAATATATAAAAACTGATGCCGAGTGAAATGCCATGAAGACCTGAGGAGTTACCCCCATTGCTGTGTCTCTCCTGGAAGGAGTCTGTCCCGAGAAGGACATCCGGCTTCTGCCACTCTCTGGAGAGGCACATGAACAGTGTCCGTGCACCTGGGGAGGAACAGGGTGATTTTTGCCAGACCACCCTTCATCTGAACCACTTAGATATGTACTTACGGATGGGGTGTCGTGCCTTATACTGCAAATACCTATTGGATTGGCACTGGTCGTGGGGCTGCCACAGATGCAGACTGCTGTGTTGCAGGTATTTATATGTAGGCAGATGAACCCTTTTCTATTTTTTTAATTATTATTATTTTTAATACTGACACTCTTAGAGAAATTACACAAAGACTTGAATGATTATTGATGCATTTTAACATGATTATCCACAGAAGGCCCAGCAGCTTTGCATCTCAAGAAATGGGATGCCAGAGGCCAAGGGCAGGATGGCTTGGGCTCTGTCCTGGCATCTGGAAACTGAAGTGTGCGCCCATCTCCCAACACCTGCCCTGCTCAGTGAAGGGTGTGAGAAACTCTGAAGTCACAGCCATGACAGGTATCTTATGTGTAACTGCAGACAGTGTTGTCCTGCCAGCTCAGGATTGGAGCTTCCATCCCTGAAGGTATTGAAAAGATGTGTAGACATGGCACTTAGGGATATGGTGTAATGGGTGGGCTTGGCAGTGTCATATTTACGATTGGACTTTATGACCTTAAGGGTCTTTTCCAACCTAAATCATGATTTGAGTCAAAACCATTTCAATTCCCATCACCTCCAGCTTCCTCCGAGGTCGGCTGTTGTGTGGCACCACTCACCTGGCTCTCCAGGCAGGTTGGGTACTGGTTTGAGCCTGCATTGGGAGTTTTCCCCTTTCTGGGGTAAAAGATCTTCAATGAGAGACAGTTGTAGAGATCTGAGTTGCAGAGATTTCAAGCAGTCCTTTCAAAATCTGAGCAGGCTCAATTTTGGAGCCAGCAAAAAATAGAGACAATCTCAAGTGTCTTCTTCAAGTTTTTGAAAAGTGGTACAGTCACTAATAAGAATAACACGGAATTCCTTATTCTTGATGATGATGATGATAAACTAAAGTTTTTTAATTTCATTCCCAACAGTCATTCTTGCTTCTCAAAAGAGCTGCTACGTCTCAGTAGCTGACCTCTTGCATGGAGTTCTTTTTAAGAGCTTTTTCTCTCACTTCTACTAGTTTTATCATTTAAAAAGTACATCCTAGGAGAGAATTGCCCTGAAATCACCCCTCTTTCATGCTTCTTCCCCTTTTTTTCTGGTGTGAGGGGAGGTGACATAGGGCAGTTTTATTTCTTTTTTGACCAAAGAATGACAAGGAACAGATCCCAGGTAGGTGCAAAGGCACAAAGGAAGCCAGAATGTTTATGTGGTGTGCACTGACACACACCGTCACCTGCATTTCCAGTCTCTGAAGTTCCAATGGTGCAACAGAGTCTGGAGTTCTGAGCTCCCTTCATCTGCCCTTCGTGACACATGTAAAAAGAAACTACCCCAGCCAAAGAGTTGGTTTTGATTCTCTTCACAGCCTGAAGCACCACATGGGTCAGGAGACAGGCCAGGATACCCAACGAGGACTCGCATGCTCTGCACTTAAAGTTCAGGTGTTCCCGAGAATCTCAGCAGACAAGTTGTGGCGATTCGTGGGTGCAAGGAACTGGTCAAAAGCCTCGTCTCCATTTCTGTAACGATGGCTTTGCTGCCTGGCTGGTGTGCAGACTCTGTACATGGATGCTGACACCTGTTGAGCAACCTGCTCTGAAAGGATCAACAAGGTGGGCATGAGGACAGCAGAACAGAAGAACCTGGGTGGGGGCAAATGAAAAGGGATGCACAAGATGTGGTCAGGGCTGTTTGGGGGCACTTGTAAAGCAGCCCTGCACCTCATGTGAATTATTCCTGTGGCCAGGGAGAACTTGAAAGCTGTCCCTAAATTGAAAACATGAAGGGAATGAATGGACAGCATCATTCAGGCTGGATGGGACCTCGGGAGGTGTCTTGACCAACCTCCTGCTCAAAGCACGGTCAGACCAGATTACTCAGGGCTTTATCCAAACACATCTTGGACACTTTCTGGGACAGAGTGGATGCGCACCCCTGGGAAACAGCTTCCAGGGCTTGACTGTCCTCAGGATTGGAAAGTTTCTCCCTTTCTATAGCACCTTTCCAGGCCCAAACATCCAGATTATTTTTTACCCGTCTACTTACACACTGACACAGACCATAATATCCTACCTTGGACACAAGAATATTGCAGGGGATGATGCTGAATGCCTTGCTGACTTCCAGGTAACAGACCACCACTGCTGTCCCCATATCCTGCAACCCTGTCCTTTCCTCACAGAAAGCAAAGAGGATGGACAGGCACAACCTGCCCTGGGTAAACCCCATCACCTTCTCTTTCAGACACCCAGAAATGAGGTCCCAGTGGCCATGTTCTGGGGTACAGCCCTTAGTTCCCCTGCTCGCCCACTGGCCAATTTTGAAAAGTGCACGTAATGTGTGAGAGCTGCCAGTGGTCAGGGAGTCCCCCCAGTCTCCATGAGCTTTCCAAGATGTTGGAGAGTGGCCTCAGTGTGACATGGTCCTGCTGTCTCAGCTCCTGGGATGCTGCCCCTCCTGTCCCATAGACTGGAAAGGATTGTGTTAGTTCCAGGGACCCCTGACTTGATCCCCATCCACTGCCGGTTGTTCCGCCTCCAGCCACAGAGGCCTGGGAGAGCTTGCTGGTGAAGATGGAGGACCAGAGACACAGAGAATATCACTTCTTTCCCTTATTAAATTCATCAGTAACTACAAGTTGTTTGTTTCTCCTTTAACTGTTCCTGCAGTAGTAACAGCTCATTATAAGGCTCTTGAATTGCCTTACAGGTCTAGACTGAGTTTTGCTCTGGACCGTTGCTGTGCTTGGAGGCTTCTGTGCTTGCAGACCAGATGAACTAACTTCTGCCACCCTGCCTTGGCAGTTTATTCCATCCCTGTCACAGCTCTGTCTGCAACACTGACAGCTCCAGCTCCCCCAGTCAGGTCCCTGGCTGAGGACATTGCCTCACATCTGGGCTGAACCACCCCAGCTGTGGCACCAGGAAACCTCTGAGTCGGCCCATGGAAACCTGGTACCAAGTGTCCAAGAGCCCATGTGTGCAAAGGCTTTGCTTCAGAGCACAGACACGGGATGGCCAAAGATTGCTGAATTTCTCTCTAGACCTAGGAGTATAAAACCAGAATATAATGCCTAAATTCTTTCCGGGGAACATGTTCCTCCCCCAGCTTGGAAAAATTAGATCCTTTGCTGTAACATTCCTGGTGTCCTGCCTAATGATGGGACAAGAAAAGGTGATTCCCATACCAATTTATTTTTTAATACAAAGAACACAATGATGGCAAGAAGTGTCACTGCTGAAGAGAGAGAATCTACATCACTGATTACTTGAGGTTGTTTCAAAGGATGTGCCCCTGGAGCCCCAGGGACAGAGGGAGGGAGCCCAGAGGGGACAGAGGAAGGGACATCGTGGGCTGCTCCTGTGCTGCTGAGCTGGGCTGGGCTCCTGGGACAGAGGGAGCTCATGGCAAGCGGCAGCGCTGCAGAGAGACAGCTCTGCCCAGGAGCAGCTCCTCTGCAAAGCGCAGCAGGGCTGAGGGCTCTGCCTGCAGCACCGAGGGCAGAGGAGCCAGGGTGACAGGGGGAACGCAGTCTGGGGTGGGAGGACAGATGAGAGCTCACTTGGAGAATAATCCTCACAGCCCTTAGCATAGTAAGTTTCTGGCTCCAGGGCAATGCAGTTGCAGTTCCTGGAAAGATCTAAAGCTGGTACCTCTTACAGTTTATGAGACTTTTCAGGAGGGCTCTCTCAGTGTCTCTAATATTGAGGAGGATGTTCCCCAGAGCAGGGCTTCCCTGCTGCACCATCGGAGGGACAGGACATGATGGCTTCTTTCTCCCAGGGATGGTTGTAGAGATGTGCATCTGCAGAGCAGGGTCCCTGCACCCCAGGGCTGTGCCGGGGCAGGGACTCTGCCGCCTGCCAGGGTCAGCGCTCAGCCTGCCCGGGGAGATCCCCACGGGGCTGTGGGGAGAAGCTGTGGAAGAAGTAGTGACCCCTATCAGGGCAGGAAAGGTGCTTCTGCTGTGGAGAGGCTGCTGTGTGGGTCAGGGCTCCTCACAGCTCCAGATCACCCACAGGAGTTTTCCAAGGGTATGCCCCAAGGACAAGATCAATGCAAGGATTAGCAGACAGATAAGGAGCTTTCCTGAGCCTGCCTTTCAGTTTCTTATCCCAAGGGGTGGGGTGTGCAGTAAAGGATAAAATGAAAATGAGCCCTCATGCTTAAAAAAGTCATTGAGACTCCTGAACTGCAAATTTGAGTGATGAGTATGTCTGCCAGAAGGCTGATAACATCCCTTCACCATCCCTCTGCCTATGGACAGCACTTGCATCACCTTTGCTGCACCCCTCAGCCTTTATCTGACTTGTCCTATTTCCCAACCTGCAAACAGGAAGATGCCCCCAGGCAGTGCCCTGTGAACAGGCAGGATCTGTAGGGCCAGCCTGAGGGCACAGAGCATGGGATGATCTGTGAGCACTAACAGGGAAGAGACATGGACAGGGAAACACCTCCCAAGAGGAAAATCTCCAGACAGCAGAGATGTGATAAGGGAAGAAGAAACCAAAACCAGAAATGTTGTGGGAGGGAGAATTCAGAAATCTTTGTATGATCCCCTGCAGTGCAGATGCCTCCTGTGAGCAGCCCCCTCACCTCCTCTCCCACCCAGCAAAGCCTCTGCCCTCAGGGCCGGGGGCTCCAAGGCATGAAGCAGCTCCTGTGCAGCCAGAGCTCCAGTTCCCTCTGCAGAGCACAGGGGCTGAGAGCAGCTGCCCGGCAATGCTGGTGTGTGGGAGGTGGCTGCACAGCTGGGGAAGGGTGACGCTGTCGGAGTGCCCGGCTGCCTCTGCCCTGGCCTCTCTCACACCCACCCTCACCGCAGTTTCCTTCTTGCTCCACTGCTCTGGGTCACTGCTGTTGTGATCTGGTTCTTGCTGTCAGGCTCTCTGGGGATGGGAGTTTCAGCTGCAGAGTCACAGCCTGATCTTGTGGGTCCTTTCCTGCAGGTGTGTCCATGGGAACACGTGTCCCAGCTTTGCTCTGCCCTGTGGGGCTGTGGGCAATGCAATCTGTGGGGCTGGGGAATGAGCTGAGACTCCTTTAATCAAATGCCATCATTAGGACACTTGGATATCTCCTGGGGGTTTCCATAGATGCTCTGAACTACCCTCCAGTATGCAAACCTGTCCTACAGCATCCTTGTGTTATCTGAAAGCCCCACGGAGAAATACGGAGCTGCTGTGAAAAAAAAAATGCTGTTGGGTTTGTGAGATGAGCGGTTTCTGGGCTAAATGTGGGGTGTTGAGACATTAGGAGAGGGTGAGACATGTCATGGTCTGAGGTGCATCCTTCTGCTCTCAGCAGTGCCCGGTGGCTTTTCAGGGTAACATGAAAGCAGTGTGATCACCATCTCAGAAAGGTGCCAGCCCAGGGCAGCTGCAGCAAGACAGAGGGACAGAGCAGCTGCCCTCACTCTGCACTGACCCACAGGCATCCTCTGGTCTCACAGGACTCGCTCTGTTCTCCCTGAGTGCAGCAGAAATGCTGAGGGTTTCTGGCACCCGAGAACACTCCCCAGGGTGGGAGGGGAGAAGGACCTTCAGAAATGCCAAACCTCTCAATCTCAGTTTCTCAGCCCTGCGGGTACAGATGCTGACAGTCCCTTCTGCAGCAGGAGCGGTTCCATCTGACAAAGCTGAACCCCAGGACTGGCCCCTGCCCCACCCATCACACAGGCTCATGCTGACTCCTCAAGAGCCCCTGGGCAGAGACCCTGCTCTTCATTGCACACTCATCAAGCACCGACCAGGGCTCCAGCCAGGACGTTCTCCTGGAAAAAGGGTCTCTTTGTGAGAAGGTCTGTGGGAAATGGCTTTGGTTTTTCCCAGACAAGTCTCATCTAAACCGTCACTGTCTTTTCCTCCTTGCACAGGTCCTCATGCCCATAGGCAGCAAATGTCCAGCAGCAGCTGCATCACCCAGTTCCTCCTCCTGGCGTTCACAGACACACGGGAGCTGCAGCTCTTGCACTTCTGGCTCTTCCTGGGCATCTACCTGGCTGCCCTCCTGGGCAACGGCCTCATCATCACCACCATAGCCTGTGACCAGCACCTCCACACCCCCATGTACTTCTTCCTGCTCAACCTCGCCCTCCTCGACCTGGGCTCCATCTCCATCACTGTCCCCAAATCCATGGCCAACTCTCTGTGGGAAACCAGGGTCATTTCCTATGCAGGATGTGCTGCCCAGGTCTTGTTTGTGTGTTTCTTAAATGGTGCAGAGTATTGTCTCCTCACTGTCATGTCCTACGACCGCTACGTTGCCATCTGCAAACCCCTGCACTACGGGACCCTCCTGGGCAGCAGAGCTTGTGTCCACATGGCAGCAGCTGCCTGGGCCACTGGGTTTCTCAGTACTCTGCTGCACACGGCCAATACATTTTCACTGCCACTGTGCAAGGGCAATGCCCTGGACCAGTTCTTCTGTGAAATCCCCCAGATCCTCAAGCTCTCCTGCTCAAACTCCTACCTCAGCGAACTTGGGCTTCTTGTGGTTACTCTCTTAGTAGTATTTGGGAGTTTTATTTTCATTCTTTTCTCCTATGTGCAGATCTTGAGGGCCGTGCTGAGGATCCCCTCTGAGCAGGGACGGCACAAAGCCTTCTCCACGTGCCTCCCTCACCTGGCTGTGGTCTCCCTGTTCCTCAGCACTGCCATGTTTGCCCACCTGAAGCCCCCCTCCATCTCCTCCCCATCCCTGGACCTGGTGGTGTCTGTTCTTTACGCATTGGTGCCTCCAGCAGTGAACCCCCTCATCTACAGCATGAGGAACCAGGAGCTCAAGGAGTCCATTAGGAAAGTGATTTCATGGGCCTTTGTCAATACTGACCATCTTTCCATCACTGTCCACAAATGATGTCTAATTGTATCCCAATGCAGGCCTGTACCCTGTTTTATCCCTTTTACTTTGTTAGCATTACCCATATTGTTATTTATGGTTATTATGTTTGTACATAACTGTTCATGTTTAGCTCACTATTCTGAATAATGAACCCATTATAAATAGTTTTAAAACACCTGAAACCTGTATAAATGTTTTTCTAACACTGTGTCAGAGCTTAGTCTCCCATAGCATCTCTGTGACAAAACGACATCTTCAGAGTGCAGTTCCTCAAGATTTGGTTGGTCTTCCAAAGCTGTTTTCAACAATGGGCCCAGGAATTTCCCTCAAAAGGGCCTGAGGAAAAAGCTCAATGTCACCTTGGAAGCTGATTCACAACAGAGTTGTGATTTAAGACACAACCCTTGCTGTCTGTTGACAGTGGAGATGAGGAGTGGTCATGAGATACAGCCACACTGGGCTGTCCTAGTGCATGATGGGGCAGAGGACAATCCTCCCGGAGAGGAATCTGGAGCTGCCCGAGAGCCCATGAGATACACACGGACCGGCTGTGCCTGAGGTGGGCAGTGACAGGACCCCACAGAGTGAGACATGGCCCAAGGTGGAGTCATCAAAGGGAAAGCACTAAATGCAGGTATCTGCAGGGAAACAAAGATGGACACAGACAGTCTGATACAGACCAGCTCCAACAGGCAACAGCACCTTCACAGCCACCACACCAACAGCAGCACTTACACAACCATGAGCAACAGAACTGACCCTGTCCTGTTCCCCCTCTCAGACTGATCTGGTGTGAAAGTTGCACGAGTGGTCTGTACATCCTGGGTAGAACCTACCTGCAGTTTCACACACCCCTGTGGTCCCTCCAGTGTGGACCTGGGGTTTGGGTCAGCCCAGACTCAGAGATATTACCCACTTGGACATTCCAACCCTGGGGTTCTCCAGATCCTGGTGTCCTCCTCCTCCTTGCTAGCCTCACTTAGAATTGACCAAGAAGGTGTGTACGTGCCATCACACCCAAACGCACACACAATAGTGAGCCCACTCACACAGCAAAGAGCCAGGAGCAGAGTTTAATTAGTTTTGTGGTTTAACCCTGACAAGCAGCTCAACACCACATAGTCTGTCACTCACTGCCCCACAGCAGGATGAGGCGGAGGATTGGAAACACAAAAGAAAACTTGTGGGTTGAGATAAAGACAGTTTTACAGGTAAAGCGAAATCTATGCATGTAATCAAAGAAAACTAAGGAATTCATTCACTGCATCATCGGCAGGAGGGTTTTCAGCCATCTTCAGAAAAGCCAGGCTCCATCACATGTAATGGTTACTTGGGAAGACAACACCATCACGCCGAATGTCCTCCCCTCCCTTCTTCTCCCAGATTTTATTGTTGACCACGGTATCATATGTTGTGGAACACCCCTTTGGTCAGTTTGGTTCAGCTGTCCCAGCCATGTCCTCTCCCAATTTCTTGTGCACCCACAGCCCCCATGCTGGTGGGGTTGGTGTGAGAAGCAGAAAAACCCTTGATACTGTGCAAGCACTGCTCAGCAATGACTGAAACATTGGGGTGGGACCAACACTGTTTCCATCACAAATGTAAAACGAACTCATACAAGTTGCTATGAATATAAGTAACTCTATCCCAACTGAAACCAGTCTATTAAGCAGGACAGACCATGGTGTTCAGGCAGGGGATTTGGCCAGAACAGCACTGACCAGCCACCTCCCCATGGGCAGCTTGTTTCTTGAACCCCCCTCCTTCCCACTCTTCCACAGATGGCTATTTCCATGATCCAAATTTCTCTGCCCCGATCTCCTCACAATTCATAGCCATCATCAGTTTCTTTTTCCCCAGTAGGCTCGGGTTTTCCCCACTTGCACTCAAATTTGATAGTTTGGATTCCATTGCCTTGGTCCTCTGGGACTTCAGTGACATCACTGGTGGCTCCTCCAGGCACTGATGGCCTTGCAAGACTTGACTGCCCAGACAGTCCCCAGTGCTCCCCTCTGTGCAGTCTGGCCAACCTGGTCACATCTGCAGCCACCTGTGAGGCCCAGCTGGCACACACGGAGCTGCTCATACTGCTGGTCCCTTCTC
Source organism: Caloenas nicobarica (assembly GCF_036013445.1). Taxonomy (NCBI): domain Eukaryota; kingdom Metazoa; phylum Chordata; class Aves; order Columbiformes; family Columbidae; genus Caloenas; species Caloenas nicobarica. Next base: position 2,067,627 of record NC_088272.1, read on the forward strand.
ACATCCCTCAGCTTCTCATGCATGTCCCACAGTTTCCCGTGGCACGTACAGGTGGTTTCAGCCCAGGGCAGGGCCTCCCCAGGGGCTCACTCATCTTTCTGCAGCCTTCCCGTCTGGTGTCCTTGATGACCTCATGATACCTGCCTACCTCTGGCCAATCACATTGCTGTCATGAGGTGACCTCACAAGTAACAATCTGGCCATGTTGGCTTTGTCCACATCTACCCCAGGTAACTGCAATAGAAGTGGCATCACAACCCACCTCCAGCCGTGTCATCTTCCCCTTCTCCTGCATCTCCCATCTCCCAGGCTCTCAGCACTGCTGGGGGTGTTTTCCAGCATCCAGGTGACATCACCAGGCCTGTCTCACCACATGCCCAGTTGGGTTGTTTCCAAAGACGTGACCTCAAAATCCACCTCCCTCCCATGATGCCCCACCTTGCATCATCCTCTTCTGGCACCAGGGGTCACCTCCCAGCCAACCTCCCACACACTGCCCCTTTACCTGCCTCTCCTCTTTGCTACCCAGCACTGTCGTTTCTGCTGGGCAGGCAGCAACGTGCTCCCCATGGGGACTGCAGAGCCCTGGTGGGACAGCTCGGTGGTGGGAGGGCAGCCATGGGTGGGCAGGGCTCCTCAGGAAGGCAGGCGGGTGGATGAGGAGGTGGAGACGAGCTCTGTGCAGAGGGGAGCCTGGCGTGCACAGCCCTTGCCTTGGAGGAAGCCTCATGGTCACAGGTCCTGGATTACATGGCAAGTTGGACCATCTCTTGGTCTGCTGGGAGGGCAGCAGAGCTGGGCACAAGCAACCCAGGAGGTTCCTGCAGGATGTGGAAGACAGCATTTTGAGACAAACACTGGACGAGCTGACTAGGGCTGGTCTCTTACTGGCAGACAAGGTGGATCAGGCTGGGGATGTAAGGATGAGGGCGGTCATGGCTGCAGTGACCGTGAGATGGTGGAGAAGCAGGACAACTGCAGAACAACAGTGCAGTCCTGCAGGAGAACTGATTTCAGTTACTGGAGGATCTCCTTGGGCTGTCCTAGAGAACAAAGGGGCTCTCTTGGATATTCAGGGACAACATCCTCAAAGCCCAGGAAGAAGCCAATCTGGTGGTCAGGGAGTCGAGCAGGGCCTGGCAAGAGGTCAGGATGGGTGCACAGCGACCCTCTGACTTAGGAGATCAAACAGCAGAAGGACGTGCAGGGAGGCTGGAGGGGAACAGGCTGCCCAGGAGACAGACAGACAGACAGCTGGCCTGGGGGTGCAGGGATGGAGCCAGCAAAGCCAGCGCTGAGCAGTGGCTGAAATGGCCATGCAAGGGGAGCGCCCCCAGGAGGGCTTCTCCAAAGATATTGTCAGCACAAGGAAGGCAGCTGAGGGAACCCTGGTCCCAGTGGCCAGTGGAGCAGGGGACGGAGTGACAAAGACAGTATCAAAACAGCAATTTTTCAGAAGAAAGATTCTTCCTTTGACAGTGCTGGTAGGAAATGTGTTTTGCTGAGTAACTGGACGCACCTATGCATTTTACTATTCATTTACCTCTACATAAATATTTATTTTTCCTTATACTCACATAGAAAGACAGATAACACAGGTCTGTTGAGATCACTGTCAACATGACCATCTACAAAGAGAACAGTTCAATTAACCTTTATATTCTTCTTTCCTCCATCAGGCAAGAGTGGCCAACAGCTTTGAGCATGACTCACGCTGTGCCAAGAGTAAAAAGTGGCATTGACAGTCCAGGGCAGTGGATTTTTTGGTGCCTTCGACTCTGTGCAAGACACATGGATTATCTTTCTTAATGCTGTAGGCTTTGGTGGGACAGAAATCTAGAGGAGGTTTTCTAAAATTGGAGGGAAAAAGAAACCAAGTGAAAGATGTAGAGTGAAGGAAATGCTTTCTTGCAACTTTAAGCATCAAACTTTGTTGGTGGTGTAATTCTCCTTTCTTTGTTTTGAATACTTTAAATACCAGTGTTTTCCCATGAGATCAAAATGAGACTTTTCAGGATGTGCATTAAGAGCAAGAGGACAACTACTGATCTTCCACAAGATTTGCTTTCTCAGCACTCTCTCTGTTAGGCTGTGCATCTGACCTCTCTCATCCTTCAGGTATTTCCTCCTGCCCTAACTAAACTGACCATGTCTGAAGTACAATTTCAAGCAGCCAATCTGCACACAAGCACTTGCTCTCTGGATTTCCCTTGCCCTTACTGTTTGATCACTCAGACACTTGTCAACAATCCAGTTGCTGCTTTCAGCTTCAAGGAGTTAAAAGCTTCCTTGTCTTTCAGTAGTCTGTCTAATTCTGTCTTTAGCCAACTCTTTTATTGTGTTTATTTTCTAATTTCCTTTCTGTCTAGATCATTTCTTGCATGGTTATGCCTTGGAGACAGTGAACCTCATTGGTGACAGTTTGTCCTTGGCATACAGTTGAGGAGTGTGTTTTCTTTTAACCATGATTCTTATCAGTTCATTTTGTTTGTTCAAAAGTAAAGAAAAGTCCCTCTTTGCCTGTGTGCAGCCAGGTCTCTAAGGAGAGCAGGTGGGAGCTGGTGCAAAGGAGCTGGAACATCCAGCTGCAGGCTGCAGTGGAGAAGTCTGGGGTAAGGAAAAGGGATGCAAGTGCCAGGTGGCCAATGAGAGAAATGATGGGGCTGGGGAGGTGAGGAGCAAGGTTGTCCACACGGTGTCAGAGCTCAAGGGACAGCTTCTCCAACCAGTCCAGACCTCCTTAGGAGAGACCCTGGATCAATATCAGATAATGCTGCAATCACCTCTTCTGCACACGGAAAAAAAATAAACCATATCCTTTACCAAAAAAAAAAAAAAGTCATTTTTATTAGAAGGTTTTTGAAATCACTCTCCATAACTACAGTAGGAAATGTCTCTAATTAACTGTACAAGACTAGAAGGAAATTACAAGGAGACATGGTTTCTTAGAGCTTTCTTCAGTGTGATGAGCCCCATGGTGCATTTGGTGCTAAATCCTTGAACCTCAGGTGCTGAGAGGAGATCGCACAAACCTTTCCAGAAGTCAACGTCAGAAGAAAAAAGTACTAAGTCCCTTGAAGTATTAATGAGTTCCACTGAGGGCAAGTACCAGCAAAGCCTCCCCAGGGGCTCGTTAGAGCAGAGAATTGGAGGCCATGCTGGCAGATAAACAAAGGGTCGTGTGCAGGCAGCTGAGGTGCTGAGAAAACCCTGGTTTTGTTGGACGAAGCAGAGAGGCCAAGGCCTGACCCCCAGCCCCTGGGAAGGCAGATCCTGTCCCTCACCCGTTGCTCAGGGCTCCTCCTGGGGCAGGGGGATGTGGGCTGTGTGATGCTGAGTGAAGGACAATGGTGTGACAGTTCCCAGCCTTACTGGGGTGTGCAAGGAGGCCATGGGGTGCCCCAGTGCCTGAGGACAACATGGCTCCTCATAGGCCTTGGTGGCAGAGATGATTGCCATAGCCAAGGGGACAAAGACTTGGGTTGTCTTGGTGACATCCAGCCTTGCCAGTGCCCTTTGCCATCTCCACCACGGATTGTCCTCCACTGTCCCACAGCTGGTTCTGTTTCCCTGCAGGCTATAGACACCCATCTCGCTTCCTCCCCTTGCTCTCACCCTGGTGTTCCCATACATTGGCTGATGTGTCTCCACTCTCGTGCTCTGTTCCTTGAAACACAAGGAGGTGGACTGATCTCATGCTCCTTCTGGATGATTTCTCATATCGCAGCACCACCCTTTGAGTGACATTTCTTCCTCCTCATGTCCATTCCAAGCTGCGCTGTGTGGCAGTGTTTCTGCTGGAGAAAGGAGGATCCTGAAAACTACTGACCTGTCAGCCTCTGACCTGTGCCTGGGAAGATCATGGAACAGATCCTCCTAGAAGCTGTGCTAAGGCACAAGGAATGGTGACTCAACCAGTTCCCTGGGCAGCCTGTTCCACTGCTTCACAACCTTTTCCATGAAGAAATGTCTCCTAATATCAATTCTGAACCTTCCCTGGCACAAGCTGAGGCCATTTCCTCTCATCCTATCACTTGCTACTCAGGAGAACAACACCACCCTCCATGCTACAACCTCTTTTCAGGTAGTTGTAGAGAGTGAAAAGGTCTCCCCTCAGTCTCATTTTTCTCCAGGCTAAACACCCCCGGGTCCCTCAGCTGCTGCTCAGAAGACTTGTGCTCCAAACCCTCAACAGCCTTGTCCCCTCCTCTGCACTCACTCCAGCACCTCAAGGTCTTTCTTATAGTGAGGAACCCAAAACCGAACTGAGGATTCGAGTTGTGTCCTCACCAGCACCAAGTACAAGGGGATGATCACTGCCCCGGTTCTGCCCACTACACTATTCTTGATGCACACCAGGAGGCCATTGGCCTTTTTGGCCACCTGGGCACACGCTGGCTCATGTTCAACTGCTGTCCATCAACACCCCCGAGTCTTTTTCCACCAGGCAGCTTTCCAGCCACTCTTCCCCAAGCCTGTATTGTTGCAGGGGATTGTTATAAACCAAGTGCAGGACCCGGCACTTGGCCTTGTTGAATCTCAGACAATTGGCCTCAGTCAGCCAACGTCCCTCTGTGTGGCCTTCCTGTCCTCCAGCAGATCAGCACTCCCACCCAGTTTGGAGTCATCTGCAGACTTACTGAGGGTGCACTTGATTCCTTCATACAGATCATTGGTAAAGAGATTAAACAGAACTGGCCCCAATACTGAGCCCTGGGGACACCACTCGTGACCGGCCGCCAACTGGGTTTGTTTCCGTTCACCACAACTCTTTGGGCCCGGCCCTCCAGCCAGTTCTTTATCCATCGCAGATACACCATCCAGGCCATGAGCTGCAGCTTCTCCAGGAGATGCTGTGGGATACGGTGTCAAAGGCTTTACTGAAGTCTAAGTGCACAACATCCACCACCTGTGTGGTGGATTCACTCCCCCACGACAGACTTTCCCTCATCTGCTAAGCCGGTCACCTTGTCACAGAAGGAGATCAGGTTGGTCAGGCAGGACCTGCCTTTCATAAAGCCATGCTGATTGGGCCCGATTGCTCGTCTCGTATGTGTGACCTCCCAGTCCTTTCCCAGCCCTGTTCCTGCTGTTGGCCTGTCCCCTGCAGGGGCACAAGTGACTCACAGTCCCCTCCACAGCCATTGGCTTCCTGCTGGACTGTGAGTTCCTGAGACACAGCTGAGCACATGGCATCGTACCCAGCCATCGCCCTCCTTGTGCTCCAGTGTGTGAGCAGGTAAAACTAAGCTGGTTTCATCAAATGTATCTAATAGATTTCCTATCAAGGGTTTGAGTGGAGAAACGTTCCTCAGAGGAGCTGCTGTATTTACACTGGGGCATTTTATGTCTCTGCTTCTGCCTCTTTTTCTTTCTTCTTCCTCTGTCTATTCTGACATGAAAGAGCTCTCCAAGGAAAAGATTCATGGAATCCTACAATAAGGCGGGTTGGAAGAGACCCCTGAACACCATCTCTGTCCCACTGACCTTTATGGCACCCCACGGAAGAGCTGATAGCATTTGTGCTCCCTTGGGTTCATCTTATCACATGCACACAATGGACATGCACATGATGTGTATGTTTACAACTCATCTGTACAATGAAAACACAGACTTTTGACCTAGTATTTCATAGAATGATAGAATGTCCTGAGTTGGAAGGGACCCACAAGGATCATAGAATCACAGAATCGCAGAATGCTGGGGATTTAAAGGGACCTCAAAAGATCATCTAGTCCAATCCCCGTGCTGGAGCAGGAACACCCACGTGAGGTTACAGAGGAACCAGGCGGGTTTTGAATGTCTGCAGAGAAGGAGACTCCACAACCTCCCTGGGCAGCCTGTTCCAGGCCCTGTCACCCTCATTCTGAAAAAGTTTCTTCTCATATTGAAGTGGAACCTCTTGTGTTCCAGGATCATTGAGTCCAACTCCTGTCCTTCCACAGGACAACCTCACAGTTCACACCGTGTGTCTGAGGATGTTGTCCCGTTTCTTCTTGAACACTGTCAGAATTGGGGCCGTGACACCTCCCTGGGCAGCCTGTTCAGTGTCCAGCACCTCTGGGTGAAGAACCTTTTCCTCATGTCCAACTGACCCTCCCCCGGCACATCCTCCTGCCATTCCCTTGGGTTCTGTCACTGGTCACCAGAGAGAAGAGCTCAGTACCTACCCTTCCTTCTCCCCTTGTGAGGAAGCTGTAGCCACCATGAGGTCTCCTTTTAGTCTTTTCTTCAGCTCTGATGCTCAGAAACCCCTTGGTTTGCTTTCTGAAGCAGAAAGGAAAAGCCATGACCTCCAGGCAATGGGAAGGGGGATCCTGTCCTTCACACATGGCTCAGGGCTCTGCCTGGGACCGTGGGATGTGGGTGTGCAAGGCCGAGGGAAGGACAACACTGGTACAGCAACTTCCAGCCTCCCCATGGGGCTGCAAGGAGGCAATGAGGCCCCAGTGCCGTGAGGACAACATGTCTTCTCCCGGGCCTCAGTGGCAGAGACAACTGCCATGGGCAAGGGGACAGAGACCTGGGTTCTGTTGGTCCCTTCCAGCCTCACCAGTGGCCTTTGTAGTCTTCATTGCAGACTGTTCTACACAGTCCTACACCTGCCCCTCTTTCCCTGCAGGCTGCAGACACCCATCTGCTTCCCCACCTGCTCTCACCCCAGCATTTCTGTCCCTTCACTGATGTGTCTGCACCCTCACTGGCTGTTCTTTGGAACACAAAGCATGGGCTGATCCAGCTCCCTCTGGGTGACCTCTTGCACCACAGCACTGCCCTTCCAGTGACATTTCTTCCAGTCTCCATCTTCCAAGTTGCATTTTATGACTTTTTTTTCTCTCTCTTGCTTTTTTCTGCTATTAAGGAAAACTCAACCATCTCAAAAATTGCTCTTCAAGCAAGGAACCCAACCCGTTAGGCTTCTTGTGGTCTTTTACTTGACCAGAGAGAAGTCACCTCACCATGATCTTCTAAATCCCAGGACTTATGTGGGCCTTTCAGCTTCTCTGATAGACACAGCCATGTCCCTGCTGCTGTCCCGTCATGTTCTCAGGTGGAATGGACATGAGAACCCTGTGGGTACTTATGCAGAGGTTCTTTCCCAGCCATGTTCCTGCTGCTGGGCTGTCACCTCCAGAGACAGAACTGAGACACAACTGACCTCATAATACCACACCCATCCATCCTCCTCCTTAGCAACCAGGACCTGACCAAGACTGAAGCGTGTTCTACACACTCCTACACCTGTCCTTCTTTCCCTGCAGTCTCTAGACACCCATCTTGCTTCCTCTCCTTGTTCAAATTTCTTAAATATATTTCCTACTAACAATGTGGGTGAAAAGCACTCCTCACTGGAACCGCTGTATTTATTTTAACATCTCCTGTATCTCCTCTTCTGCCTTTTTAAATTTTTTTACTATTCTTCTACCTATTGTCTCTCCAGAAACATCTCCAAGTCACAAATTATTTCAAATCACGGAATAACTCAGGTTTGAAGAGAGCCCTTGTCTCACCCATCTTGTCTCGCTCTCCTGCTCAGGGCAGGGTGAACCAGGGGAGGTTGCTCGAGGCCTCCTCCCAAGTTTGCACCGTCCACAAAGGAGCTGAAAGTGCACTCTGTTACATCATAGAAGGGGAGAATAAAGACGTTCAACAGTGTTGGCCCGAGTGCTGGTCACTGAGAGGTGACACTGGTAACTGGCTGCACAGAGGACTTTGTACCACTGATGATACTTGGGCTTGATGGTTCAGCCAACTTCCCACCCAGCATCCACTTCTTGAGCCCCATCAGCACCACTCTGCCCAGAAGGAGACCATGTCTGAGGCCTTGCAAACACCCTGTACAGAACATGTCTTTCTTTCTCGTGTCCATTTGTGTTCAGCAATCCCTTCCTTGTCCTTCACATTCCTGGAAATGGCTGCAGGATGACATATCCCACCCCCTTCCCAGGGCTGGAGGTAGGGTGGCCAGCCTGTTATTCTCCCAGTTCCTGTTCCTGCTCTTCTTGAAGATGGGTTTGAGGTCTGCATTTTCTAAGGACCCCAGATCCATTCTGGTTTCTACGGCACTTTTGAGAGCACAATATGGAATCACGGGCAAGGGTGACATAGCAGACTGCAGCACTTGCAATGAGCCTGTCCAAGGCAGCTGAGATGAATCTCACTGATCCAGTGGGGTTTGTTCCTGGAGTCACACACAGAAATGTCAGGTTCTGTCAGGTTCTGTCATCTGAGCCAGCCTTGTGAACTCCTTCTGCACCCAGGGATGTTCAGAGACAGAGTCTGTCCCTTTTAAACAGAGGCAGGATTCACAGTGTCTCTCTGGCCTCCTGTTGCCACTCCCAAAGGACAGGAGGCACCTCAGCCCTGTGGTGTGTCACCCTGCTCTGCACTCATCTGAGATGTCCCACGTCATGAGGAATGGACACGGGGACCTCAGTTCAAGGAAGAAGATCCCAGTGGGTTGTTTCCCATGGGCTGTTACTCCCAGTGTGAGTGACCTCGATGTTTGTCCCACAGGCCTTCCTGGCACTCCCAGGAATAGCTGATGGCATTTCTGCTCACTCGTATTCATCTCACCTCATGTACATGATGTGCATGCTCATATCTCATCTGAACAATGCAAACATGGACTTCTGACCTACTCATTCAGGAAAAAATTCTCCATCTGGTGTGACAGCCCAGTGCTGGAAATGGAGGTTGTGAGGGGCCAGTCCATGACGATGCCCTGGGGCAGCTTCCATGGGGTGTCCAGTGCACAGGGGCACAGCCCAGCCCCTGCTCTGCTGGTCCTGCAGGTCTCTGGCAGGAGGCCTGGCTGTGAGAGGACACTGCTGTGTGCCCAGCCCGGCACACACACACTGTTTACACTGCTGTTTCAACCTGCAGGCTACTTTCACAGAATCACAGAATGTCAGCGATTGGAAGGGACCTCGGAAAATCATCCACTCCAATCCCCCCGCTGGAGCAGGAACAGCCAGGTGAGGTTACACAGAACCAGGCGGGCTGGAATGTCTGCAGAGAAGGAGACTCCACAGCCTCCCTGGGCGGCCTGGGCCAGGCTCTGGCACCCTCACCGCGAACAAGTTTCTTCTCATATTTAAGTGGAACCTCCTATGTCCCAGCTTGCACCCATTGCCCCTTGTCCTATCATTGGTTGTCACCCAGAAGAGCCTGGATCCATCCTCGTGACACCCCCCCTTTCCATATTGATAACCATGAATGAGGTCAGCCCTCAGTCTCCTCTTCTCCAAGCTCAAGAGCCCCAGCTCCCTCAGCCTTTCTTCATATGGGAGATGCTCCTCTCCATCATCTTTGTGGCTCTGCGCTGGACTCTCTCCAGCAGTTCCCTGTCCTTCTGGAACTGAGGGGCCCAGAACTGGACACAATATTCCAGATGAGGTCTCACCAGGGCAGAGTAGAGGGGAAGGAGAACCTCTCTGGACCTACTAACCACCCCCCTTCTAATACACCCCAGGATGCCATTGGCCTTCTTGGCCACAAAGGCACAGTGCTGGCTCATGGTCATCCTGCTGTCCACCAGGACCCCCAGGTCCCTTTCCCCTACACTGCTCTCTAACAGTTCGTTTCCCAACTTATACTGGAACCTGGGGCTGTATCACTCTGGGTTTAACAACCTGGTGTGGGTTAATTGCCCACACAATTGGAAAGTCGTGGCCTGCACTTTTTCAGATTGGACTTCAGTTAGACCTTGGGTCTGTGGCACCAATAACATTGTTCCAATACTGTCACCTCTAGATAAAACACAGGTGTTCACCGAAGATTCCTGAAATATAAGAACTCAAGAATGTGATATTAATGAAGGATGTAACATAAGAGGAGAAGTCAGGGTACAGAACTGTACAGCATTCTCTGCAGTTATATGAATTTTTACTTCTAGGTCAATAGGCTGCAGTCCCACTTTACAATCCATTGGTGTGAATAATTCCATTTCCCCTGTAGTTAGTCCTGACACTGTACCCACAGAAGTGTATACATATTGCCACCCTGTAGATGGGGGCAGGGGGTCGATATAATCAGCCTGACAGGTATGCAAGGCCCACTGACCCTGTTTTATCTTTCCCCATGGCCTACATAATGCCCTTAAATGTACCTGAGTACAAGCAGCACAAAGATGTACGCATATTTTACAAGTCTATAATAGCAAAGGGGTTTGATTGTGAACCGTGTTCCCTGCACGTGCAGTATAAGCTGATTGATGTCCACAAGCTATATGCACATTTCGATCTTGAGCATGCAACCCGTCAGAGGCCATATTATTTACTTCCCTAGTGTTTTGTGACTTAAATGTATCAACTTTGTTATGCTCTTCTATTAACCCTTCACAAGGGGAATCCACCTCCACAGAAGATGTAGGGATAAAAGTTTTGCAATGCCCTAAAGATCCCCCAAAGGCATGCGATTGCTTATTGTGGCTGGTACAGAAAACTGCTGCTCTGGTATTTCTCGAGGATGTCCATGCCAAACTATTCCTAAAAACAGTACAGTAGCACTAGGGCTCTGTGTTTTCGTTGGATTAGTTGCCCAGACTTGGTCCTCTACATGAAATTTCAGTGATTTGACAGCTACTTCAGTTTCTTATCGTGACACTGCCATGATCAGCAATATAATGGCAAACAGAAATGGCACCTGACCAGAGCGCGACATTGGCTACTATCATTTGGTGGCAAATGGAGGGACTGTGTTTGTCAGGCAACGTGGGGGGACCACAGAGATGATTCTTGCTATTGTAGGGAGGAAATTCATGCTGCCAAAGCTCAATTAGAATTGAAGCTGTTCAATAATGTGAACGGCAATTTAAAAAGCTTTTTAAAATACATTAATGGCAAAAAGCAAACTAGAAATAACTTTGGCCTGTTACTTGATGAGCATGGTCACCTTATTAACAGGGACATAGACAAAGCTGAGATGTTTAATGCTTTCTTCACCTTGGTCTTCAACAGTGATGATGGACTTGTGGGCCCCCATAACTCTGGGCTGGAAAACCACGGCTGTGAGAACGATAAACTCCCAAACGATCCGGAACTTGTACTGGATCTGCTACTGCAGCTGGATCCCTACAAGTCGATGAAGCCTGATAAGATTCATCCAAGATTGCTTGAAGAGCTGGGGATGTCATGATACAACCTGATGGAATGGCAGGAAGATGTGCCAGGGGAGGGTCAGCTGGACATGAGGAAAAGGTTCTTCACCCAGAGGTGCTGGACACTGAACAGGCTCCCCAGGGAGGTGTCACGGCCCCAACCTGACAGTGATCAAGAAGAGACTGGACGACGTCCTCAGACACATGGTGTGAACTGTGGGGTTGTCCTGTGCAAGGACAGGAATTGGACTCGATGATCCTGTGGGTCCCTTCCAAACCAGGACATTCTATGATTCTGTGTATCCCTGAGGCAATACTTGGAAAGTATATTGCTTTTGTTGCCAGGTAAAGGCAAACTGGTCTTGTATTGAGCTGGCAGGTGGGGGTGGGCACAGTGCTGGTGATGGCGTTAGGGACGGTTGGATTTTTCGCATAAGCATTAATTTTTGCCATTGGCAAAACATTTCTGATGTTCTGGTCCCGTCTATTTCTGACCATGGGATACCAGCTTGTGCAAGGTCATTCTGCATTTGTGTCCTCATAACCCATGCTGTAATTCCTTTTGGTTTTGCTGCCTTGCCTTTATTTACCACCCAAACAGAGGGTCCCAAAATTACAGCCCAAATTTCCCCCAAGGAATTTATTAGAGCACCTACGTTATCCGTAGCATTTGTCCCTGCTGCTGTCGTCAAGGGTTTTAGTGAGGCAGGTGCTCCTCTCAAAAACTGCATTTTGACAGTTGTTACTGCTACACTGTCCGGATTGGATCCTAACAGCAATGCATGAGCCATCCCCATCTGCCGCATCCAATTAATACCTTTTGCATTGCACACCAGCTTCTGAGGGTTGACACTGATTTGACAGGTTCAGCATACGGTGGTAAAACTCCTGCACACAACCATTGATATGTTGTAATGCGACAACCTCACGGTCAGGAGCTCTAAGATAGGTAAATAATTACCATACCCATCTGCTGGCTGACTTGTGAGAAGAATCCAGTGCTGCTTTCCATGGCAACACATGCAGAGCCGTTTCAGTTGCCTGGGGGGTAACCACTGCCCCGTCATCAATCTCAGGCCCTGCCTCTGGCAGAGCCCATTGATCCAGGAAAGTGGCCACGGGGGCCCAGTGCTCAGTGCTGGGCCATCCCTGAACACAGGGAGTCACCAGCATGGCCGCCCCGGTCCTTGGCCTTTTTGCAAACCATGGCATGGCCATTTCTGGTGATGCTGACCATGCCAAATGTGTGAGCTGACACAGGCAGGTCACGGGAACAACCACAAGCCGCAGATGAAATGCAAAGTGTAATTTATTTTCTTTACCTTGCTAACGGGGGGATCCTCAAAAAAGCACCTGGGCAGAGGTGACACAAGCAAGAGCACAGGTGCCGCAGAGCTCAGTCCTGGCTGGATCCCAGGACCTGCTGGTTTCACCTATATATCAGGGATTCATGCAGGTGCCTTTTACCACACTGCTTTGATATTTACCTGCAATAGGGCAGGAATTTCAAGGTTGTTGGAGAAGGTGCCTATAAGACTTTCACAATTCTATGTTATATAAAGGCAGAGGTTCAACCTGCGAAGCACACGCGGCTAAACAAAAATAAGTGTGATTTGTGTTTTTCTACACCCCACGTAGTGTGTATTTACAAATCTCCTCCTTGCCAGTCTTCTATTATATTCCCACAACCTACAATTAGTGTCGTACTCGGTCTAAAGCTGGAGCTGGCTTTTCTGGCTAGTTACTTCCGTTAGTTCAGGTTTTCCAGCTACTTTGGTTAGTTTTGTTTGGAAGTTCTGTTCTGTTGGGAGTTTTGAGTGAGTTCAGCCTTTTGCCGTTCTGCCATTTTACAGTTGGCCCTTGGGCCTTTCTGCCTGTTGCCCTTTTGCTCCCTCTTGCTGGGATCAGCTGTTCAGGACCAAGGTGCTCCCTTCTGCAAGACTGGCTGTTCTGTGTGACTGGAGTTACATGAGGGATTGCACTGAGTAGATTTTTTAATTTAATTTAATCTGATTTTTTAATATTTTTTATTTTTTATTTCATTTTATTATATACATAGTAGTAGTAGTAACAGTACAATGTTAGTAGTAGCAGTAGTATATTATACTATACTATTTTTATTGTCTTATTAAAATGCTTTTTCTGAACCCATGGGTTTCTCCCTTTCCTTCAGTTATCCTCCTTATCCCACTTGGTCAGCTGGGGGAATATGTGAGTAGCTGTTGTGGTCTTAGTTGCTGGCTGGGGTAAAACCATGACAGGGAAGAATAGCAGTAGCTCAAGAAATCCTGAAAATCACTTTCCAAGATGATGGCTCTGGAGGTCCAGAGTGGACCTCAGGATAAAGAAATGTCATTCTGAGCACAGTGCTGTGGTCATTCAGAAGGACTTTGGAACAGCCATGACTTTGTGTTTCAAGGAACGGCTGGTGGGGATGGAGAGACAGCAGCAGAGGTGGGGACACACCGGGGTGAGAACATGGTGGGGAAGCGCATGGGGTGTCTGCAGCCTGTGGGGAAACAGCCACAGGCCTGGGACAGTGTAGGATGGATCGTGGTGGAGACAGCGAAGGGCGCTGGTAAGGCTGGATGTCCCTGAAAGACCCAAGGTCTTTGTCCCCTTGGCTATGGCTGATGTCCCTGACAGCGAGGCCGAAGAGGAGACACATGGTTGTCATGGCGATGGCACTCCATTGCCTCCTTGCACCCCCCAGGGAGTGTCACACCATTGTCCTGCACTGGGCATCATCCCCACATCTCCAGCAAGAGACCTGAGACACACGTGAGGGACAGGATCTCCCTTCCTAGGGGCAGGGGGTCAAGGCTTGGCCATTCTCCTTCATCAAACAAACCAAGGGTTTTCTCAGCATCAGAGCTGCTGCACTTTGCCTTTGCCTGATGCAATCACTGCCTCCAATTATCTGCTCTAACGAGTCCCTGGGGAGGCTTTGTCAGTAACAGCCCTCAGTGGGGCCCATTAATGCTTCAAGGTACTTTGGGCTTTGCTTCTGACTTGGGCTTCTTGAGGAGATTCTTCAGTCTGCTCTTGGTATCTGAGGTTCATGGACTCAGCACCAAATACGCCATGGGGCTCATTAAAACACAGAAAGCCCCAACAAGCCATGTTTCCTTCCTAATTTTCTTCCAATCTTCAAGACTTGTAGAACTAACGGGAGAGGTTTCAATGGGACACTTACTGATGAAGACTTCAAAGAAGATTTCATAAAGGAGGGGTTTTTCTTTCAAGGGTACTTTCTGTCATTTTTCAGGGTATAGAAGAAGTGACAGCAGCATTCTGCAATGGACATTGATCCAGAGGGTCTCCTGAAGCCATCTGGACAGGCAGGAGAACAGTCCCTTGAGGCTGGACACTGTATGGACACCCTTGCTCCTCACCGCCCACCCCCAGTCTGCCCGTTCCCTCATTGGCCACCTGGGACTTGCATCACTTTTCCTCACATCAGACTTCTGCACTGAGCTCTGCAGGTGGATGCTGCAGCTCCTGCACACCAGCTCCCACCTGCTCTCCTGTGTAAACACTACACAATTTCATAAACACTAAAACACTTTCCTCAACTGTGTGTGTGAGCTGGGTCTAATGAGGTCCACCATCCACACGGGACATCCACACAGGAACTGTTTTAGACAGAGAGATAGGAAAGGATATATATAAACACAATTAACACGTTAACTACCATGTTAATTAGACTTCTGAAGAATGAGGCAAGTTTGGAACTCCCTGAAGCTCTGAAGCAGAAAGCAGACAGTTGAGAGGCAACTGAATGACCAAAGAGCAAGTGGAGGAGGAAACCTGAGAGCACTGGGAAGGGCAAACGTCCAGACAGTCTGCTGGGAAGTTGTCCTTTGACATGGACATTTAATCAGGAGAGGTGGAAACTCCCGAATGACAAGGGAGATGAAATAATAGAGTGTTGGTAATAGAAGTACAGGGGAAGACCAATATTTGTTTTCGTACCCTTAGTACACTTCCCGGTAATTCACTTTTTAACATTTTTTTGTGTTTGTGGTGGGGGTTTTTTTATTTGTTTTGGATTTTTGTTTTAATATGTTAAAAATAAACAAACAAACAAACTCAGAAACAAACACACCAAACAAACAAACCAAAACCAAAAAAACCAAACCAAAAAAAACCCCACCACCAACAACAAAGTGCACCTTTCCAGGCAGACATCAGTCATCAGTTGTCTCACCATAAACAGCCAGTGCCATTTTCGGGGCCCCAGTGCACCTGAGGTGCTGGCCTGGGATTGGCATCTATCACAGAGGACCTGGGGGAGACCAGAGCACCTTGCGATGCAGGTGGAGCCTGGGCAGGGGTTCCTGGGGCATCTACACTGGCACCAGGTGTCTGTGTCCCTGGAGCTGAAGACATTTGTGTCCTAAATCCATTCCCAGTTCTGGAAAACTCTTTCCTTTTCAAAGAAAAGAAACCCTCCCAAAGAAAAGAAGAAAAATAAAGACAAGTATGTTGACACCTTCCTTTGCTTTGGATCTTTGTCTTCAGTTCTTATTTTAATTTTCATTGACATTAAGTGACATCTGTTGGGCCTGCAGGCATTAAGCCAAGATCATTTTGTGTCTTGCATAGCACCCCATGCCCTCTAAACCTTCCCTGCCCAGGACTCCTCACACTTTGCCCAGAGCGAGTCATACTGAGGTGTTGACTGGTTCACTGGTTGAGATGTTGGTTTAGATGGTCACCTCCAGCACAGCTGGATTCATGGCCCATAATCGTCTGCTCTGACCAGTTAGAAACAGAGCCCAACATCACAATGGGATTGTAAGAGAACCGAGGTTGAAGGGACCTCAGGAGTCTGCAGTCCAACCTGTCACAAACTGGGTCACACCAAGGTGTTCAAGCCTTGATGCAATCAGAGTTTGAAAACCTGCAAAGACAGAGCCTGTGCAGCCTCTCTGGGTGACCTGAGACAGCACTTGGCTGAGCTCCTGGGGAAAAAGCTTTTCCTTATGTCCTGGCTGAACCTCTCTCACCTTCCACCCATTCTCTTCTGTTCTTCTACCACACACCATGATGAAGAGCCTGGCTGCGTGTTCTCCATGACCTCCTATAAGAGTTGGTTCGAAGAACAGTATTTGCCTGAACATCGCCATCAGGGACTTGGAGAACAGATGCCCTGATAGAAAGAATTGGAACATGACTTGGAGAGAGGCCTGACGAAAAAAATTGTGTTGTACAGGTCTCTCCAACCCGGGGGCTACAGGTAACAATGGCTGCTGTACGGATTCCACCTGCTGCCGCAGCCAGACTTGCCCCCACCTCCTAAAAGGAATTGTGTTCTACAGGTCTCTCCCACCTGGGGACTATAGCTGCTGTGCAGAAGATGGATTTTCACCTGCTGCCTCAGCCAAACTTGCCCCCACCTCCTCCCTGCTACTAAGGCCAGTGAAGAAGAGCATGCGCAGAGGCTCTCCAAAGGTCTTGAGGTCACCCAATGGACCAGTAAGAGACCCCTGAACCGAGGCGATGCAGGCACAGACGGGTTCTGGCAAGCGAAGCGGGGACTCTTCAGGCCTGCGCAGTTCAGCCTGGATTGCGAAACAAAGGCAGAGATTGGCCTCAATCCATGGGAGCGAAGCGGGGTGAAGAAGCATGAAAGACGATTCCCGAGGGGACATCGCTGAGCTCTCCCCACCAAAGGAACACGGATCACAACGGAGAACCGGCAGGACTCTTCTCACGACACCTGAGACCATAGGGACGCCTTTGGATCTCGTAGTGGTAGCCAACCATTTTTTTTCCCCCTTTCTTTTCTTTCCTTTTTCTCCACTCTCTCTATCACGTGCCGCTTTACGGGCAAAATAAATAAAGAAATATTGATGATTGAATTACAACCTCTTGGCTTTTTGATTCCCTTAATTTTGCACTTCAGGATCAAGGTAAATGAAGCATCACGAGTCCATCACCAAATGGACCGTGACAGGCCTGGAGTACAAGTGTTATGAGGAGCGGCTGAGGGACCTGAGGCTGTTTAGCCTGGGAAAAAAGAGACTGAGGGGAGACCTTATCGGTCTCTACAACTACCTGACAGGAGGTTGTAGCGTGGTGGGTGTTGGTCTCTTCTCCCAAGCAGCAAGTGATAGGATGAGAGGAAATAGTCTCAAGTTGTGCCAGGGAAGATTCAGGTTGGATATTAGGAGACATTTCTTCGTGGAAAAAGTTGTGAAGCAGTGGAACAGGCTGCCCAGGGAAGTGGTGGAGTCACCATTCCTGGAGGTGTTTAGACGACATTTAATTGGGTTTCTTAGGGACATGGTTTAGTGCCAGAGTTGGGTTATGGTTGGACTCGATGATCCTGAGGGTCTCTTCCAGCTGAAATTATTCTATAAATCGATTGACAAATCAAATTCAGGGCAGTTATTCCCTTATAGTGCCAGTTACAGGCCTGCAGTGTTACGTGAGGTGCCAAGGCTCTCGCACACCCCTACATGCACTGGGCAGGGACAGCGATGGTCCTGTCCAGGGCAGCCATCCCCATCCACAGTGAGTGTGGGACAGACACCCCAGACAGCACTGCAGACAGATTCGGTGCCTTTGTGCAAGAAACTCATTCCCACCTCTGAAGCATCGCAAGATCTGTCCCTTCTCTATCCAGGAGATGTAGGGCAGCCCATGAATAGGAAGCGCTTCACACCGCGGTGTCCATGCGTATAGCAACACTTCCAAATCTCCTCTTTTTCTTTTCACCAAACATGTTCTCAATTCCTTGATAACATACTCTGCTCTGAAGTCAAACCTTTGCACACATGGGGACCTGGATTCTTGAGACCAACCAGATTTCCCTAAGACTCTCAGAGCTTGGCTGGGTGCTACAGCTGAGGTGCCACAGCCCAACTGTGCACTGATGCCCTGAGCCAAGGGCACAGCCAGGACAAGCTGCAGCCTGTGCTGTTTGACGCCCATGGAGTCACCGCCAGGCGTGGTGGGACAAGTCACACAGCTTGGGGTGCTGCAATGGCTGGGTACGGGCTTTTCAGGAGAGACGGGCTGGAAGGGTCAGCAGTGGGATTCCCTCAGAGTGAAGAAGTTGCTTGGATGTATGGAGCTCCTTTATGTGGGGAGTGACAAGATGGGTTTTCCCTTGTGAGTGAGGGCACCAATGACAAAGCCTGTGGGGGCACATGGCCATGGCCCCCAACAATCTGGTGCCACCGAAAGTGGGGCACAGCAGTCAGGGAGAGGCACCAGGATAAGGAGGAGAAAGCAGCACTGAAAGACTGTGCTAGGGAAATTGGAAATTATTTCTTTTTGCTTGAATACACTCTTGATGGAAGCCTGCTACTGCTGCCATTTTACTGGCCACTTTCTGGGCTCAGGAGAGTCCTGGAGGCTGAGGCCCCTTTTCTTTAGGGGGCACCGGGGGCTCCCCGGGCGAGTGGTCCCTGCCCTGGCTGGAATTGGAGGGTCCGTGGCTGCAGCAGTGCAGGGAGAGTCCAGAACTTGAGAAACTTTGGGGTTCCACCATCAGGAATCTCTGAAGTTTCCAAAGGAGAAGCGGCCAGTCCTGTATCGGGGCAGGAGAATAACCCCATCCATCAGGACAGAGGAGGACCTGACACGCTGAGCAGGGACCCTGAGGAGAAGGGCCTGGGCACTACAAGGGCCGCCACACAAGCCCGTGCCGCACGCTCACCATGACCAAGGCAGCTGCACACGGGGCTGCATGAGGAGGAGCGTGGGGACCCAGACACCTGGAGTTCTCATCCCATTCGGTTCAGCACTGGTGTGACCCCACACACGGGTGTGTGCCAGTGTGCAGCTCCCAGTTTGGAGAAGCACGGAGGAACTAGAGAGTGTAGGGCTCTGCCCAAGGCTTTGTGCTTCAAGGAACAGCTGAGGAGGATGGAGAGAGATCAGCAAAGGAAGGAAGATGCTCAGACAAGAGCAAGGTGGGGCAGCAGGGGGGATGTGTCCAGCCTGCAGGGCAAGAGGTGCAGGGGATGCCACAGCATAGGACAGGCTGTAGTGGAGATGATCAAGGGATGTAAAGAGGCTGAAAGCCCCAACAGACATGAACTCCTTCTCCCCTTGGCTATGGCTGTTGTCTCCAGCTCTGATGCCTGTGAGGAGACACCTTGTCCTTACAGCACAGGGGCCTCATGGCCTCCTTGTCCCCAGCCAGGAACCTGGGAGGTGTGGGACCATAGTCCTGCCCTTGGCCTTGCACAGCCCCACATCACACTGTCCCAGGAAGGGCCCTGGGCAACGTGGGAGGGACAGGATCTGCCTTCCCAGGGCTGGGGGTCAGGGCTTGGCCCTTTGGTTAATGAAACACATCCAGGTTTACTGATCATCAGAGAGACCTTCACCTTGCTTGTCCTGACCTGTCGTCTCTGCCTCCAGTTTCCTCTCTAACCAAATCTTGGAGTCATTTCCTCAATAGTGTCCTTCAGTGGGACTCATTAACATTACAAGAAACTTTGGAGTTTGAATCTGACTTGGACTTCTTGAGAGGTTTTATTCAACTTCCCCTCAGGGTCTGAGGTTCATGGACTCAGCACCAAACCCACCAGAGGGGTCATTAAAGCGCCTTGGGCTGCTCCTGTGCTGCTGAGCTGGGCTGGGCTCCTGGGACACAGGGAGCTCATGGCAAGCGGCAGCGCTGCAGAGAGACAGCTCTGCCCAGGAGCAGCTCCTCTGCAAAGCGCAGCAGGGCTGAGGGCTCTGCCTGGGGATCTCAGGGAGACGAGCAAGGCAGAGGGAGATGAAAGGTGGTCAGGATGGGGAGGATGACTGAGAGCTCACTGGAGGAGAAATCTTTGCAGCCCTTGACCCGGTAAGTCTCTGGGTGCAGGGCAATGCAGCTGTAGCTCCTGGAGGCATCTCCTGAAGCTGGAACAGCCACAGCTTGTGGTATCCCTATGGAGGGGACTCTTGTTCCCAAATTTTGAAAATCAAAGCAGACGGTTTTCCAGCCAAGGGTGCCCAGGGCTGTCCTGCAGAGCAGGGTCCCTGCACCCCAGGGCTGTGCCGGGACAGGGACTCTGCCGCCTGCCAGGGTCAGCGCTCAGCCTGCCCGGGGAGATCCCCCCGGTGCTGTGGGGAGAAGCTGTGGGGGGAAGGAGCAACATCTGGTAGGGCAGGGTCGTGCAATAGAATGGGGGCTGCATGGGTCAGGGCTGTTCACAGCTCTAGTTCACTAAAGGACATTCTCAGGAGGCTTTTAAAGAAGCACACTAAGACAGGGGCTTTGTGAAAGGGAAGTATCTTATTCTAACAATCTCATACTCTGCGTTGTCTATGTGGCCAATGGGACACAGAAATTAATGTCTCAGTTCAGGAGGAGGCACTGAAATTCCAGATCCATTTCTCTCAGAGGTGAATAAACCTGCGAGTATCAGAAATCAACACACCCTGGCTTCCAGACAGGATCAGGATCACTTTTCCATGCTCATTATTGTTGGTCTGATGTTCCCATCAGAGCCGGCGCACACAGAGCTGCCCCTGGGCAGTGCCGGCTGCTGGGAGGGGTCTGCAGGGCAGAGCTGAGCACACAGCGGCTGGGATGGGGTCTGTGACACTGACAGGAGGAGACCTGGGCACAGAGACACAGCTGCAGGCAGGGACAGCTCCAGGCAGCAGAGCAGGGGCTGGTCAGGAGCTCTTCTGCTCCTGCTCTGCAGATGGCTGCTGGGGGTTGTCTGCTGGGCAATGATCTGACTGTCCCTTCAGCACATCCCATCTCCAGGAGCCCTGACTCTGCTCTGCCTGTCCTGCTGGGCTCACCAGCTGACCCAGAAAGGCCCGGTTCTGCTGTAGGATGCCAGGAGTGCTGAGCCTTTCCTTGGGGTCCGCACTGTCCTGCCAAAGTCCTTTGCTTCTCTGGGTGAGGGGTCGTGTCCTGCTCTCTCCATCACATCTGCACCTCTGGGCTGGGACAGAGAAGAGTTTGCAGATCTGCCCTTTCAAACAGGGCTCCCTGCTCCAGTACAAGTCCAGTTTTGGGTTTTCTTTTAAAGAGAGGATTGTTTATGAAGTTGTTTTTAAGGCAGCACAGGTGAAAGCACAGGGCAAATGGGTAAAAGCTGCTCTCCTGACTCTGCACTGAGCCACAAAGAGATGAGCCCTTTTGCCTGTCCTATCTCAAGACTCTTCACATTTTCAGTCATATATATGAGAAACTCAAGCCCTACAAAAATCTAGTCATGAGATGTGATGGTGGAAAATTAAAAACATGGACAAAATCATAATAATGACACACTAAGCCTCCGCTCTGCAGCCCATGCTCTTAAGTGTCATGAGAGCAGATATTGAAGTTTTTCATGAACAGTGCATAACATATGACATTGCTTGTGAACATCAGAGCTCTCAAACCAGCTCCCATGTCCCCACTGCAGCTGAGCAAAGCTGGCTGCTGGGCCCCAGACGGGCAGAGGTCCTGCTCCTCACAGCACACTCAGCCAGCACATAGCAGAGAAACGAAATGCATTTCAAATGGGGCTGGGTGTGAATGAAAAATGGAGTGGCTTTGCTCAGAGGAGTATGTCCTGATTTTAAGATGTCATTTCCTTTTTGGAAGAGAGTCCCCACGGCAAGAAACAACAAATGTCCAACAGCAGCTGCATCACCCAGTTCCTCCTCCTGGCGTTCACAGACACACGGGAGCTGCAGCTCTTGCACTTCTGGCTCTTCCTGGGCATCTACCTGGCTGCCCTCCTGGGCAACGGCCTCATCATCACCACCATAGCCTGTGACCAGCACCTCCACACCCCCATGTACTTCTTCCTGCTCAACCTCGCCCTTCTTGACTTGTGCTCCATCTCCATGACTGTGCCCAAATCCATGGTCAACTCTCTGTGGGATACCAGGGCCATTTCTTATATGGGATGCACTGCCCAGCTCTTTCTGTTTGTCTTTTTCATTGCAGCAGAGTTGTATCTGCTCACCGTCATGTCCTACGACCGCTACGTTGCCATCTGCAAACCCCTGCACTACGGGACCCTCCTGGGCAGCAGAGCTTGTGTCCACATGGCAGCAGCTGCCTGGGCCAGTGGGTTTCTCAATGCTCTGCTGCACACGGCCAATACATTTTCACTGCCACTGTGCAAGGGCAATGCCCTGGACCAGTTCTTCTGTGAAATCCCCCAGATCCTCAAGCTCTCCTGCTCAGATGCCTACCTCAGGGAAGTTTGGCTTCTTGTAGGTACTGTCTGTTTATCATTTGGGTGTTTTGTGTTCATTGTGCTGTCCTATGTGCAGATCTTGAGGGCCGTGCTGAGGATCCCCTCTGAGCAGGGACGGCACAAAGCCTTTGCCACGTGCCTCCCTCACCTGGCCGTGGTCTCCCTGTTTGTCAGCACTGGCATATTTGCCTACCTGAAGCCCCCCTCCATCTCGTCCACATCCCTGGAGCTGGTGGTGTCTGTTCTGTACTCAGTGGTGCCTCCAGCAGTGAACCCCCTCATCTACAGCATGAGGAACCAGGAGCTCAAGGATGCCCTGTGGAAACTCATATCTTACTGTTTTCTGAAGCAATAAACTGCCCATCTGCTTCTACATAAGAGTTTTAATGTAGCTAATTGCAGGACCAGCCTGTCATCTGGATTTTCTGTTACTGCTTGGTTTTTTATTGTTTTAGTGTTGTCATGCCCTTTCTAATTCTCTTTCTGCTTTTCTTTTATAACCACTGGCTGTGTAAATGAGGAGCCATGCTCTCCTTTTCTCTTAAACAAAATAAACATTCCTGTAGTGACTTGTTTTTCACTATGTCCCTCCTGCAAGGCCTGTTTGGAGCTGCAGGGACAGCTCTTGTGTGCATGGGAGGAGGGGAAAAGAGTCCAGTCTGGCAGCCCTGCCAGGGAGCACCAGCGCTTGGCCTTCCAGAGCTGTTCTCGTTCCACTCCCACACTCTCCTTCTCATCCCTTGTGTTGGTGCAAGGCCTGAGTGCTCTGGCAGCCTGGTCACCGTCCTGCTGTGTGTGAGTCCTGTGAGCGCAGGCAGGGACAGGCAATGGGCACTGCTGTGACAGAGCTGGCCTCACAACGGCCTTTCCAGAAAGAAAGGTGAAAGGCTTAGGTCTTCATTCAAACTTTTTCTCAAGAACCTTCTGAGAATGTGGCCTGAAGATCAAAACACCAGGGTACAGCTGCACAGTGTGTGTGTGCAGGGCTGGGCACACAGCAGTGTCCTCTCACAGCCAGGCCTCCTGCCAGAGACCTGCAGGACCAGCAGAGCAGGGGCTGGGCTGTGCCATGTGCACTGGACACCCCTTGAGAAGAAGTCTCAGGACAATCATCATGGACTGGCCCCTCACAACCTTCATTTCCAGCCCTGGCCTCTCACCCCAGCTCACAGGGGTTGCTCTTCCCTCCTTGGTGGGACACTGAATGAGTTGTTCAGCAGTCCATGTTGGCTTTGTACAGATGAGATGTAGGCACACACATCATGTACGTGAGGTGAAACGCACGCGAGTGATCACAAACACCATCAATTATTCCTTGTTTTTCCATTAAGGTCTGTGGCACAGACAAGGTCTTGAGGTCACTTGATGTTGGGAGGAACACCCCATGGGAAACCACCTGAATGCAGCACTGCGAACTTCTTCCTTGAACTGAGGTCCCGTGTCCATTCCTCATGACGTGGGACATCTCAGATGAGTGCAGAGCAGGGTGACACTCCACAGGGCTGAGGTGTCTCCCGTCCCTTTGGGAGTGGCAACAGGAGGCCAGAGAGACACTGTGACTCCTGCCTCTGTGAGTAAAAGGACAGACTCTGTCTCTGAACATCCCTGGGTGCATAAGCAGTCCTGAGACCAGTTCAGACACGGATGCCTGATGGAACCCTGGCATTTCTGTGTGTGACTCCAGGAACAAACCTCAGTGGCCCAGAGAGATTCATCTCAGCTGCTGGGACAGGCTCATTGCAAAATGCTCCTGTCTGCTACATCACCCTTGCCCATGATTCTGGATTGTGCTTTCAAAAGTGACAGCAGAAACACGGGAGTTCTGAGGTCCTTGGGAAAGGAAGATGTCAAACCCATCTTCAAGAAGGGCAGGAAGGAGAATTTGAAGAATTACGGGCTGGTCAGCCGACCTCCGTCCCTGGGAAGGGAATAGGCCGCATCTTCCTGTACCAATCTCCAGGCACCTGAAGGACAAGGAAGGGATTGCTGAACCAAAATGAGCGGAAAACCCAATGAGTCCCAAGAAATGCTCTGAACCCATTCCAGAGATTTAGACCCCCGGGAAAGAGCTCAGTGACAGTGCAGCCCATGCAGTTGCATCTGTGTCCCTCACCGAGCAGCACAACCAGGGTGGAGTCACCCCATGGTCCTGCAGCCAACCTGCTCTGTAGAGCATCAGTGCCAGGTTGGGGCCCTGTGGGGAGCACAGGGAAGGGGCCAGGAGCACCAGACCAGATCAGAGGAGGGATGGGGGGAGATCAGACAGGAGCTGACCGGGGCTGGAAATTGCCTTGGAGAGAAAAATGCTGGTGTTCAGTTGCCCCAAGATAATACCCAGTGTTCAGGGTGCAGGGCCAGAAGTCCTTGCTGTCCTGGTGCTTCACCAGGCCCGGGAAGTAGCTGGAGAAGGATCAGTGTCCCCCACTTGCCATCTCTTAGTGCATCATCCCTCGTGAAGGGTGGCATGGAAAGCAAGTCTGGGACCCTGTGTCAGGACTTGCACCGAAGAAAGTATTCACCCAGAAGCCACATCATTTTGCTCTGGTACTTCAGTCCTGGTGCTCATCGCATGTCCTTAAGACAAACTTTTGCACCCCTCTTGTCAACCTTACCCCAAAAGTCACCCCTAGACAAGGCTCCTGAGCTGGGGCCGAGCTGGAGAACTGGGGTCCAGCTGTGACCAGAGGAAGGACAAGGCCTGTCCTGGGCCCTCTAAAGGGCTGGCAGCCTCTGTGATCTCCGCCAGAAAAGGCAGCATGCAGGAAACTGTAGACCATCCCCAAGCCCATTGGAGGCCCTTAGGAAGAGTTCCTCTCTCCAAATATCCAGCCCAGCTTGTTGCTGCATGAACAACCAGGAGAAACTGCCCCAGGACCCTCATTCCAGACCCCATCTCCTCCACCCCATACAGGCAGTGCTCTCCCCCTTGTCACTGAGGTGGTTCCAGGGACCCAAGGGACACCTGTGGGGAGGAGATGTTGGGTAGTACAGTGTCCTTCAGTGCTCCTCATGGTACCTCCTGCTGGGCTTTGTGCCGCTGGTCACAACCCTCTGAGCCTGGCTGTTCAGTCAGTTCTCAGTGGTGCTAAACAGGAATATGCCCATGAGCACGTTGGGCTGCACTGGGAGGAGCGTGGCCACCCAGCCAAGGGCAGTTATTGTCCATCTTGACTCCGCACTGGTGTGGTCACATCTGGAGCGGGGTGTCCCAGTGGGAGGTTCCCCATTCTGGAGGAACGGGGAGGAGCTGTCATGTGGCCAGAGACAGTTTGGGTCATGTGTGGAGATGTTGAGAGACCCAAACTTCTTTAGCCTGGTGAAGTGGAGGCTGAGGAAACGTGCTGTTTTTACTGAGATTGAGTTAATTTTCTTCATGCATTTTGAATCTCTCTCCTTCATAGCTACTACAGTCTTTTGTTTAAATTTGCTATGAGAATAATAACACTGTTTCTTCCCTGGGATAGAGTTAATTTTTTCTTTTAGCAGCTTTACAGTGTTTCCCATTTGGTATGAAAGGAATGTCAGAACTCACTGATATCTTGGCTGTTGTCAGGGAAACCAAGGACTTCTTTGGCCATCCAGCAGCAGATGCAAATTGGCAGGAGGGGACACAGACAGGACAGCACCTGGGTTGACATGCAGGCTGATCAATGAAATATTCCCTGTGATTAGCATCATGCTCAGTCTGAAGCTGGAGCTGGCTTTTAGGGCTTGTTACATCCATTACTTTGGGTTTTCCAGCTGGTTTGGTTAGTTCTATTCAGAAGTTTCATTCTGTCAGGAGTTGCATGTCAGTTCGCTCGTTTGCCGTTCTGCCATTCTGCAGTTGGCCCTTGGGCCTTTCTGCCTGTTGCCTTTTTGCTCTCTCTTGCTGGGATTGGCTGTTCAGTACCAAGGTGCTCCCTTCTGCAGGACTGGCTGTTCCGTGTGACTGGAGTTACATGAGGGATTGCACTGAGTATATTTTCTTAATTTAATGTATCTATTTCCATTTAATTTACCTTGACTATTGTCAGTGAAACCAAGGACTTCTCTGGAGTCCAGCTGCAAGTGCAAATTGGTAGGAGGGGACACAGACAGGACAGCACCTTGATTGACATCCAGGTCAATCAACGAGCTATTCTCTACCGTTAACATCATGCTCAGTATAGAGCTGGAGATGCCTTTGCCAGCTAGTTGATTTTGGTTTTCCGACTACTTTGGTTAGCTCTGTTGGGAAGTTCCATTCTATTGGGAGTTCAGTGTTAGTTCAGTTTTATGATGTTTTGCTGTTTTTCAGTTGGCCCTTGGGCCTGTCTGCCTTTTGCACTTTTACTTTCTCTTGCTGGTATCAGCTGTTCAGGACCAGGGTGCTCCCTTCTCTTGGGCTGTCTGTTTGGCACAGCTGGAGTTACGTGGGGAATTGTGCTGAGCATCATATATTTTACTTTATGTATATTTTAGTGTAAGTATATTATCAGTAGTAGTGTATTATTTTTATTATTTTAATTGTCTTACTTTTTTTTCTAAACCCACAAGTTTCTCCCTTCCCTTTCAGTTCTCTCCCTTATCCCACTTGGAGACTGAGAGCAGGATGTGAGCAGCTACATGGTCTTAGTTGGTGGCTGTGGTAAAACCATGACAAGAAAGAGTAGTAGTAGCTTCAGAAATCTTGAAAATCACTTTCCAAGATGATGGCACTTTTTTGGGTTTGTTTCTTTTTTTTTTGGTAGAGGGAAACAACATGAGAAAGGAAAACCATCAGAAACTGCAGCTCTGGAGGTCCAGAGTGGACCTCAGGACAAAGAAATGTCATTCTGAGCGCAGCGCTGTGGTCATTCAGAAGGACTCTGGATCAGCCATGGCTTTGTGTTTCAAGGAACAGCTGGTGGGGATGGAGAGACAGCAGCACAGGTGGGGACACATCGGGGTGAGAACAAGCTGGGGAAGCGCATGGGGTGTCTGCAGCCTGTGGGGAAACAGCCACAGGCCTGGGACAGTGTAGGATGGACTGTGGTGGAGATGGCCAAGGGTGCTGGCAAGGCTGCATGTCCCTGAAAGACCCAAGGTCTTTGTCCCCTTGGCTATGGCTGATGTCCCTGACAGCGAGGCCTAAGAGGAGACACATGGTTGTCATGGCCATGGCGCCCCATTGCCTCCTTGCACCCCCCAGGGAGTGTCACACCATTGTCCTGCACTGGGCATCATCCCCACATCCCCAGGAAGAGCCCTGAGACACACGTGAGGGACAGGATCTCCCTTCCCAGGGGCAGGGGGTCAAGGCTTGGCCATTCTCCTTCATCAAACAAACCAAGGGTTTTCTCAGCATCAGAGCTGCTGCACTTTGCCTTTGCCTGATGCAATCACTGCCTCCAATTATCTGCTCTAACGAGTCCCTGGGGAGGCTTTGTCAGTAACAGCCCTCAGTGGGGCCCATTAATGCTTCAAGGTACTTTGGGCTTTGCTTCTGACTTGGGCTTCTTGAGGAGATTCTTCAGTCTGTCCTTGGTATCTGAGGTTCATGGACTCAGCACCAAATACGCCATGGGGCTCATTAAAACACAGAAAGCCCTAACAAGCCATGTTTCCTTCCTAATTTTCTTCCAATCTTCAAGACTTGTAGAACTAACTGGAGAGGTTTCAATGGGACACTTACTGACGAAGACTTCAAAGAAGATTTCATAAAGGAGGGTTTTTTTCTTTCAAGGGTATTTTCTGTCATTTTTCAGTGTGTAGAAGAAGTGACCGCAGCATTCTGCAATGGACATTGATCCAGAGGGTCTCCTGAAGCCATCTGGACAGGCAGGAGAACAGTCCCTTGAGGCTGGACACTGTATGGACACCCTTGCTGCTCACCGCCCACCCCCAGTCTGCCCGTTCCCTCCTTGGCCACCTGGGACTTGCATCACTTTTCCTCACATCAGACTTCTGCACTGAGCTCTGCAGGTGGATGCTGCAGCTCCTGCACACCAGCTCCCACCTGCTCTCCTGTGTAAACACTACACAATTTCATAAACACTAAAACACTTTCCTCAACTGTGTGTGTAAGCTGGATCTAATGAGGTCCACCATCCACAAGGGACGTCCACACAAGAACTGTTTTAGACAGAGAGATGGGAAAAGATTAATTAATTAAACCTCTGAAGAATGGGGCAAGTTTGTAACTCCCTGAAGCTCTGAAGCAGAAACCAGAGAGTTGAGAGGCAACTGAGTGACCAAAGAGCAAGTGGAGGAGGAAACCTGAGAGCACTGGGAAGGGCAAACGTCCAGACAGTCTGCTGGAAAGTTGTCCTTTGACATGGACATTTAATCAGGAGAGGTGGAAACTCCTGAATGACGAGGGAGATGAAATAATAGAGTGTTGGTAATAGAAGTACAGGGGAACACCAACATTTGTTTTTGTACTCTTAGTACACTTCCTGGTAATTAACTTTTTAAACATTTTTTTGGGTTTCTGGTGGGGGGTTTTTTGTTTGTTTTGGATTTTTGTTTTAATATGTTAAAAATGAGCCAACAAAAAAATCCAGAAACAAACAAACAAAACAAACAAAAAACAGAAACAAAAACCCAAACCAAACCACAAAACAACAACAACAAAAAAGTGCAGCTTTCCAGGGAGACATCAGTCATCAGGTGTCTCACCATAAACAGTCAGTGCCATTTTCGGGGCCCCAGTGCACCTGAGGTGCTGGCCTGGGATTGGCATCTATCACAGAGGACCTGGGGGAGACCAGAGCACCTTGCGATGCAGGTGGAGCCTGGGCAGGGGTTCCCGGGGCATCTACACTGGCACCAGGTGTTTGTGTCCCTGGAGCTGAAGACATTTGTGTCCTAAATCCATTCCCAGTTCTGGAAAACTCTTTCCTTTTCAAAGAAAAGAAACCCTCCCAAAGAAAAAAGGAAAAATAAAGACAAGTATGTTGACACCTTCCTTTACTTTGGATCTTTGTCTTCAGTTCTTCTTATTTTAATTTGCATTGACATTAACTGACATCTGATGGGCCTACAGGTATTAAGCCAAGATTATTTTGTGTCTTGCATAGCACCCCATGCCCTCTAAACCTTCCCTGCCCAGGACTCCTCACACTTTGCCCAGAGCGAGTCATACTGAGCTGTTGACTGGTTCACTGGTTGAGATGTTGGTTTAGATGGTCACCTCCAGCACACCTGGATTCATGGCCCATAATCATCTGCTCTGACCAGTTAGAAACAGAGCCCAACATCACAATGGGATCATAAGAGAACTGAGGTTGAAGGGACCTCAGGAGTCTGCAGTCCAA
Organism: Caloenas nicobarica; assembly: GCF_036013445.1. NCBI lineage: Eukaryota > Metazoa > Chordata > Aves > Columbiformes > Columbidae > Caloenas > Caloenas nicobarica. The sequence goes on from NC_088272.1 coordinate 2,097,149, forward strand.
CCTGTCACAAACTGGGTCACACCAAGGTGTTCAAGCCTTGATTCAATCAGAGATTGAAAACTTGCAAAGACAGAGCCTGTGCAGCCTCTCTGGGTGACCTGAGACAGCACTTGGCTGAGCTCCTGGGGAAAAAGCTTTTCCTTATGTCCTGGCTGAACCTGTCTCACCTTCCACCCATTCTCTTTTGTTCTTCTACCACGCACCATGGTGAAGAGCCTGGCTGCGTGTTCTCCATGGCCTCCTATAAGAGTTGGTTCGAAGAACAGTATTTGCCTGAACATCGCCATCAGGGACTTGGAGAACAGATGCCCTGATAGAAAGAACTGTACAAGGACTTGGAGAGAGGCCTGAGGAAAAGAATTGTGTTGTACAGGTCTCTCTGACCTGGGGCTACAGGTAACAATAGCTGCTGTCCATAAGATGATTTCACCTGCTGCCTCTAGCCAAACTTGCCCCCACCTCCTCTCTGCTACTAAGGCCAGCGAAGCAGAGCATGTGCAGAGGCTTGACAAAGGTCTTGAGGTCACCCAGCGGACCAGTAAGAGACCCCTGAACCGAGGTGACGCAGGCGCAGACGGGTTCTGGCAAGTGAAGAGGAGACTCTTCGGGCCTGCGCAGTTCAGCCTGGATTGCGAAACAAAGGCGGTGATTGGCCTCAATCAACGGGAGAGAGGAGGGGTGAAGAAGCGTAAAAGACGATTCCCAACTGGACATCATTTAGATGTCCCCACCAAAGGATCATGGATCATGACGGAGGACTGGCAGGATGCTGCTTTTGGGACCTGAGACCATAGGGACGCCTTTGGAACTCATGGTGGTAGCTAATCCTCTTTCCCCCTTTTTTTTCTCTTTCCCTTTTCTCCACTTTCTCTATCGCGTGCCGCTTTACGGGCAAAATAATAAAGTTAACACTGTTTGACTGAATTGTAACCCCTTGGCATTTTGGTCGCCTTAATTTTGCGCTTCGAGATCAAGGTAAATGAACCATCACGAGTCCATCATTGAATGGACCGTGACATTAAATTGGTGTCACGGACAGGATTCTGAGAATACAGAGGAGTGCAGGTGCTGTGTGGTCTGTAATAGGGGAAGAAAGTTTCGCTCCAGCCACACCTGGCCCTACACCCGATAAGGTGATAGGTGTCCAGAAAGTAAGGGGGGCGATTCAGTTTTTTGCACACCACACATGCCTTGGTGTTGAGTGCTCCAAACTTGAGTTGAGGGCTCTGTCTCTGGGATCTCAAAGTGCAAAAATGGGTGTTGTTCTCATGTTGATGAGAATTGTCCGCTAGGGAGAGTGAAGGGGCAATCCTGTGTGTTTGCGTAACTAAGTTGAGCCTGCCCGTAGCAGATTTTTGTCCCCTCCAACCACTCGGGAAAGAGAAGGGTGACACAGCAGTTGCTGTGCTTTTGTATAACTAACTTGTGCCTTCCCGACGTGGGTTTGGTCCCTTCATAGTAAGAATGACTGAAAAGGTTGATAATCAAGATTTTTGGTTAGGGAAAGATCGAGACTCATTCTACACACTTTTAGCAAAGTACGGGGCTCGACCCTCCATACCCAGAGAGGACTGGGCTTGTGATAATTGGGCTAATTGACAGAGTGTAGTTGTGGATAACTTGTTAGGAGACATAACATGTATGTGTGATAAGCAATCCAGGGCTCCACATGGCCGCGGTTTAGGTTTAGGCTGCCACTTGCCGTCCTCTACCAGCAGAGACATGGAACGTCACGGCGCGTGGACAGTGGCTGATCACCAATAGCAAATGGGGATGGGACGCGTGATCAGCGCATTGTAGCCAATCATTACCGTTTCTTTAGCGCGTGCTCAGGGAAAAAGTTCTATATAGTCTTTGTTGTTATGTTGAATAAAGGAGAACGATTTAACCCACATTGGGATGCTGTCGTTATTCTGGCCGACTCTTTCTGTCCAACGAGGCTCATCCTAAGGATCCACTCCGACATGTAGTGGACCGAGTGATTTCTCTACAGACTAAGTCTAAGTTTAGATCAGATAAGAACAAAGCTATGGTCTGTGCTGTCCTAGGCCAGCCTAGTAGCAGCGATTGAAGATCACCTCAGGCAACGTAGTAATGAAAGCAAAATTATAGAATCCCTTGAAAATCTGGTGCAGATTTTGCAAAAAACGATCTCCAATTTAGAACAATTAGAAAATTCTTCACAAGGATTCGAAAAAGAGAGGGAAGAAAATCGCTCATTAAAAGCTACTCTAAAGGAGGAATGTTTAAAAAGCACAAGAGTGCTGAGGGAGCGGCAGCTAGAGGAGAAAAGTATCTAAGAAATAAATCAAATTTACCCTCAGAAAGAATTGGAGGAGATGAGAAAACGTGATGAGGAATACCCACACGTGAGACCCTTAGTGAAAACAGAATATTTTCATGCAAATGAAGAGGATACTGACCCTCACATTACAACTAAGCAAACACCTTACACTGCCACCGAGCTGGCCAAGCTAAAGAGAGAGTATGGGCGCCTCCCTAAAGAATCTGAAATGGAGCACGTGTGGCACATATCCCTAACTGGGGGAGACCAAATTCAGTTAAGTGAACAGGAAGCTCATGGTTACTGGGGGCATGGAGTTTTCTTAACAACTGGTGACAGACGTGCCCCGTGGTCCCTAACCCAGCGAGCTGCTTATTGGGCTGGAGGGCTGAACCCTTTAGATAGGGGAGAGCCCCTGGCAATCACTGGCACACCTGATCAATTGCTAGAAAGTGCACACAAAGCAGCCTGCTTGCAAATGGTACATGAAAGAAAATTGATTCCCGAATGTGAATCCTCCATGATGCTGGCAGTGAGTCCTGACATGATGACTCCCTTGATAAGGGGACTTCAGGAATCACTTAAACCTTCAAAGGACAATCGCATTGATGAGCCCAGTAGGTTGGAAGGTTTGATTAGAAGCCAGGGTACCAGAAGTGGGAGCCAGAGAGGTGGACCTGACACTACCATTGATTCACTCTTTACCCCTGCCCCAACTTCCCCCAACCAACCAAATACTAAAAAGGTGTGGACATGGGGGGAAGTAGCACAAGAATTGATACATTATATAATAGGAAATATGGCCCTGTAAAAATCCTAGATGAAAGGTCAAGAGCAATCCATCATATTGAAGGAAAGAATCTGCCCCTTTCTACTGGTACTGCTGCTGCTACCAGTGCTGCGAGAAAGCAGCATCTGCATATTAAAAGAGGAAAGGGAGAAAAACCTAAGATCTGACAACAATGGTGGTTTTTAGGAATTAAAAAGGGAGTTCCCAGAGATATAATAAAGGGCTTACCCCTTGATAAACTGAGTAAACTGGTATCAAGGTGGCGTAATCCAAAAGAACATTCACAGAGCATGAAAGAAGTCCTACCCATTATACCTTCAGCTCCCTCCTCCACCGAGCATGCAAGTCTCTCCCAGAAACAGGAAAACTAGAACCTCCATTCCCTCCATTCCGCACTCATACCTGAGGGCAGGACGTGACAGGCTGTGGGCATTACAACATAGTCCAGAAGCTTCTCAGTCTCTCTGGGCACCTCCTTTGTTGAGGACCCTGTCAACTGACTGAGGGTCCCACCCCTCCTGCCCCCCAGCTGGTGCAGGTGAAGTCACCCTGCCCGGGGCAGGGGAGGATGTGACTGTCAGCACCTTGGTACCACCCTGGTGTGTACGTGGGGACAGGCACAGTGGGGCACAAAAGGTGCGAAGGAGCCATCGACTGCCCCATTGAAGGCTCTGGATCTCAGGGGGATGTGCAACTGCAACAGTGGGGCATTGTGATGTCACTGGTGATGTCACAAAGGGCCCCGCCCAGGCACCCCTTTAAAAGCAGGGCGGGGGGTGCAGACCTGCATCCTCTGGCAGGACGGGGAGGTGGCCACTCCACCATGGCCCGGTCCTGGTGAAAGAGGAGATGTCACCACAGCTGGAAACGCTGCCGTGGCTGGCGCTGCTACCAGAGCCACTCTCGCTGCCGCTATGTCCCGTCCCTGGAAACTGTGAGGCCCCTAAGAGCCAAAATTTCCCATCCCTGCACACCTTGGGCCACTCAGGGTAAAATTTCCTGTCCCTGGACTCATTAGGTCACCAAGACCTAAAATGTCACATCCCTGCACCGCTTGGGTCACCGAGAGCCAGAATGTCCCATGCCAGACCCCAGATATCCCATCCCTGGAGACTTTGGGACCAAGACCTAAAATGTCCCATCCCTGGATCCAGGATGTCCCGTCTCTAGACACTTTAGGCCACCCAGGCCCAGATATCCCATCTCTGGACCCCATGAAGCCACCAAGACCCAGGATGACCCATCCTTGCAAACTCTGGGGACACCAAGTCCTAAGATGTCCCATCTCCAGCCACCTTGGGCCACCAAGATCAAGATGTCCCATTCCTGGACACTTTGGGCCACCAAGACCTAAAATATCGTATCCCTGGATCCAAGATGTCTCATGCCTGGAGACTTTGGGCCACCAAGACGCAGGATGTCCCATCCCTAGACCCAAGATGTCCCATCCCCAGCCCCCTTGGGCTACCCAGGCCAAGATGTCCCATCCCTGGAAACTTTGGGCCACCAAGACCCAAGATGTCCCATCTTTGGATCCCTTAGGCCACGAAGAACTAAAATGTCCCATCCCTGGACACTTTGGGCCACCAAGATGAAGATGTCGCATCACTGGACCCATTGGGCCACCGAGACCAAGATGTCCCATCTCTGGACCCAAGATGTCCCATCTCCAGCCCTCTTGGGCCAACCAGACCCCTGATGTCCAATCTCTGGACCCCTTAGGCCAACAAGATGTCCCATGCCTGGACTTTGTGAGGCCATCAGGTGCCAAAATGCCCCATCCTTGGATCCTTTAGGTGACCAAGACCAAGATGTCTCATCCCTGAAAACTGTGAGGTCACCAAGACAGAGGATGTCCCATGCCTGGACACATTTGGTGACCAAGACCTAAAATATCCTATCCTTGGGCCCCTTGGGCTAGCAAGACCTAAAATGTCTCATCCCTGGACACTTTGGGCCACCAAGACCCAGGATATCTCATCCCTGGACTAAAAATGTCCCATTTGCAGCCATCTTGGGCCACCAAGACCTAAAATGTCCCAACCCTTGCACCCCTTGGACCACCCAGGCCAAGATGTCCCATCCCTGGACACTGTGAGGCCACGAAGACCCGGGATGTCCCATCCCTGCACCCTTTGGGGACACCAAGTCCTAAGATGTCCCATCTCCAGCCCCCTTGAGCCATCCAGGCCAAGATGTCCAATCTTGGGACCCCTTAGGCCACCAAAAGACCTAAAATGTTCCTTTCCTGGACCCACTGAGCCACCAAAACCCAGGATGTCCCATCCCAGACTACAGATGTCCCATCCCTGGACACTTTGGGCCAATCAGACCCAAAATGTCCCATCCTTGGAACACCCAGGGCAAGATGTCCCATCCCTGGACACTTTGGGCCACCAAGACCCAGGTTGTCCCATCTCAGGACCCAAGATGTCTCATCTGCAGCCATCTTGGGCCACCAAGACCTTAAATGTCCCAACCTTTGGACCCCTTGGAGCACCCAGGCCAAGGTGTCCCATCCCTGAACACTGTGAGGACACCAAGACCCTGGATGTCTCATCCCTAGACCCTTTGGGGACACCAAGTCCTAAGATGTCCCATCTCCAGCCCCCTTGGACCACCCAGACCAAGATTTCCCATCTCTGGACAACTTTGGCCGCAAAGACATAAAATGTCCAATCCCAGAACCCGGATGTACCATCCCTGGAGACTTTGGGTGATCAAGACCTAAAATGACCCATCCCTGGACCCCTCGGACCACCAAGACCAAAAATGTCCTATCCCTGGACCCCTTGGGCCACAGAGAGCAAGGGTGTCTCATCCCAGACCCCTGATGTCCCATCCCTGGACATTTGGGCCAACCAGAGCAAAGAGGTCCCATCCCTGGACCCCTTACACCAAAGAGACCAAGATGTCTCATCCCTGGACACTTTGGGCCAACAAGACCCAGGATGTCCCATCTCTGGACACAATATGTCCCATCTCCAGCCCCTTTGAGCCACCAATACCTAAAATGCCCCAATCCATGGACCACCCAGGCCAAGATGTCAATTCCCTGGACACTTTGAACTACCAAGACCCAGGATGTCCCTTTTCCGGACCCCTTAGGCCACCAAGATATAAAATGTCCAATCCCAGACCCCAGATGTCCCATCCCTGGACACATTTGGCCACCAAGACTTAAAATGTCCCATCCCTGGACACTTTGGGACACCCAGGCATAGATGTCCCATCCCTGGACACTGTGAGGCCACCAAGACCAAGGATGTCGTATCTCCGGACCCCTTTGGCTACCAAGACCAGGATGTGCCATGTTCAGCCATCTTGGGAAACCAAGACCAAGATGTCCCATCTTTGGACTCCTTGGGCCACTGTGAACCAAAATGACCCATCTCAGAGCTCCAATGCCCCATCACTGGAAACTTTGGGCCACCGAGACCAAGATGTCCCATCCCTAGATCCAAGATGTCCCATCTCTGGACCCAAAATGTCCCATCCCTGGACACTTCGGGCCACCAAGATGCAGGATGTCCCATCTCTGGAACTTTTAAGCCACCAAGACCCAAAATGTCCCATCTCCAGGCATCCTGGTCCACCAAGACCAAGATGTCGCATCACTGGACCCCTTGGGCCACCGAGACCAAGATATCCCTTTCCTGGAGTGAAGATGTCCCATCTCTGGACCCAAAATGTCCCATCCCTGGACTCTTGGGGCCACCAAGACCCAGGATGTCCCAACCCTTGGACCCCTGGAGCTCCCAGGCCAAGATGTCCTATCCTTGCACTGAAGATCTCCCATCGCTGGACACTTTGGGCCACCAAGATGCAGAATGTCCAATCTCCAGCCCCCTTGCTCCACCAAGACCAAGGTTGTGCCATCTCTGGACCCAAAATGTCCCATCTCCAGCGCCCTTGGGCCGTCAAGAGCCAAAATTTCCCATCCCTGGATACCTTGCGCCAATCAGCGCAAGATGTGCCATCCCTGAAACCCTTAGGCCACCGGGACATAAAATGTCCCATATCTGGACACGTTGGGCCATCAATACTGAAAATGTCCTAAACCGGGACCCCTTAGACCACCAAGACCCAAGATGTCCCATCCTTGGACACTCTGGGGACAATAAGACCAAGGACATCCCTTCTCTGGACTCAAGATGTCCCATTTGCAGCCATCTTGAGCCATCAAGATGTTAAATGCCCCAACCCGTGGACCACCCAGGCCAGGATGTCCCATCCCTGGACACTGTGAGGCCACAAGACCCAGGATATCCCATCTCTGGACCCCTTCGACTACCAAGATCAGGATGTCCCATCCCTGGACCACCTGGGCCACCCAGACCCAGGGTATCTCATCCCTGGACTCAAATTGTCCCATCTCCAGCCCCCTTGGGCCATCAAGAGCCAAAATTTCCCATCCCTGTATCCTCTGGGCTACACAGAGCAGGATGTCCCATCCCTGGACCCCTTAGGCCAACAAGACCTAGAATGTCCCATCCCCGGACACTTTGGGCCACCCAGGCCAAGATGTCACATCCCTGGACCCTGTGAAGCCATCAAGACTCAGGATGTCCTATTCCTGGACACTTTGGGGACACCAAGTCTTATGATGTCCCATCTCCAGCTCCATTGTGCCACCCAGGCCCCGATGTCCCATGTCTGGACCCCTTAGGCGAACCAGAACCAAGAACTCAACATCTCCCCCAACTTCGTCCCACCTTATGTGGAGAGTATTGAACTCCAAGACCTCAAAACTTCTCCCCAAACTTACCCCCTCCTCACCTGGGGATGTTCAACCCTAACCATCTCCCTAACTTCACCGCACCTCATCTAGAGGATGTTGGACCCCCAGACCAAACATCTCCCCCAACTTCACCCCACCTCACCCGGAGGAGGTTGAACTCCAGCTGAGACCAAACATCTCCTCCAATGTTGTCCCATCTCGGGAATAGTGAACCCAAGACCCCAAACGCCTCTCCAACTTTGTCCCACCTCATCTAGAGGGTGGAGAACCCCAAGACACCAAACATCTCCCGCAGTGTTGTCCCACGTCATCCAGAGGATGTTGAACCCCAACATCTCACCCAATTTTGTCCCATCTGGAGGATATTGAACCCCAAGACCCCAAACACCTCCCCAACTTCATGCCTTCTTTACCTGGATGATGTTGAACCCCAACCAAGACTCCAAACGTCTTTGCCAATTTTGTCCTACCTCATCTGGAATGTGGAGAACCCAGGACTCCAAAACATCTCCCGCAGTGTTGTCCCACCCGAGGGATGGAGTACCCAAGACCCAACCATCTCCCCCAACTTCATCTCTCCTCATCTAGCCGGTGGAGAACTCCAAGACCCCCAACATCTCCCTCAGTGTTGTCCCACCCAGAGGATGTTGAACCCCAACCAAGACCCGCAAACATCTCCCCAACTTCATCCCTCTTCCCCTGGGAGGATGGAGAACCCAAGACATGAACCATCTCCCCCAGTGTTGTCCCACCTCACACTGACAACGTTGAACTCCAAGACTCCAAGATCTCCCCAACTTTGTGCCACCTGGAGGATGTTGAACCCCAACTGAGACCCCCAAACATCTTCCCAACTTCATCCAACCTCATCTGGAGGATGGAAAACACAAGACCCTCACATCTCCTGTCAACTCCTCCTGATTGGTGAGTGGAGGGGGTGGGGCCTGTGGGTTGGGTCTGTGGGCGGGGCCTGCCAGGGGCAGTGGCCACTGCTGCTCTCCCAGGGAAGTTCATCTGGATCCATTTTGGGGCCACCAGGAAGTTGGTGTCGCCCAACAAGATGTGTGAGTGGGTGGAGGGCCCAGCAGGGGCCATCTAGTTGTCCGGCGTCTACTTGTCCATCATCCATCTGTCCATCCATCCGTCCCTCCACATGGCCATCCCTCCATCTCCTCATCCCACCACCCACCTGACCCTCATTCTCCATCTCCTGGTGTCTCCACCCTCATCTGTCCATCTGTCCATCCCCATCTTCTCACCCACCCCCTGGTCCCTCCATCTCCATCTCCTGGTGTCTCCATCACCTCGTGTCTCTGTCCATCTGTCCATCCCATCTCCTCACCCACCACCCACCCGACCCTCCCTCCCTTGGTGACTCTATCTCCTCATCCATCCATCTCCTCACATCTCCCTCTCCTGGCCCCTCCATCTCACAGAATCACAGAAATCAGGGACTGGAAGGTGTAAGAGTCAGTCCGAAGAACAGTATTTGCCTGAACATCGCCATCAGGGACTTGGAGAACAGATGTTTTGATAGAAAGAATTGGACAATGACTTGGAGAGAGGCCTGACGAAAAAAATTGTCTTGTACAGGTCTCTCCAACCCGGGGGCTACAGGTAACAATGGCTGCTGTACGGATTCCACCTGCTGCCGCAGCCAGACTTGCCCCCACCTCCTAAAAGGAATTGTGTTCTACAGGTCTCTCCCACCTGGGGACTATAGCTGCTGTGCAGAAGATGGATTTTCACCTGCTGCCTCAGCCAAACTTGCCCCCACCTCCTCCCTGCTACTAAGGCCAGTGAAGAAGAGCATGCGCAGAGGCTTGACGAAGGTCTTGAGGTCACCCAATGGACCAGTAAGAGACCCCTGAACAGAGGCGATGCAGGCACAGACGGGTTCTGGCAAGCGAAGCGGGGACTCTTCAGGCCTGTGCAGTTCAGCCTGGATTGCGAAACAAAGGCAGAGATTGGCCTCAATCCATGGGAGCGAAGCGGGGTGAAGAAGCATGAAAGACGATTCCCGACGGGACATCGCTGAGCTCTCCCCACCAAAGGATCACGGATCACAACGGAGAACCGGCAGGACTCTTCTCACGGCACCTGAGACCATAGGGACGCCTTTGGATCTCGTAGTGGTAGCCAACCCTTTTTTTTCCCCCTTTCTTTCCTTTCCTTTTTCTCCACTCTCTCTATCATGTACCACTTTACGGGCAAAATAAATAAAGAAATATTGATGATTGAATTACAACCTCTTGGCTTTTTGATTGCCTTAATTTTGCACTTCAAGATCCAGGTAAATGAAGAATCACGAGTCCATCACCGAATGGACCGTGACAGGCCTGGAGCACAAGTCTTATGAGAAGCAGCTGAGGGACATGAGGCTGTTTAGCTTGGAAAAAAAGAGACTGAGGGGAGACCTTATCGGTCTCTACAACTACCTGACAGGAGGTTGTAGCGTGGTGGGTGTTGGTTTCTTCTCCCAAGTAGCAAGTGATAGGATGAGAGGAAAGGTTCTCACGTTGTGCCAGGGAAGGTTCAGATTGGATATTAGGAGGCATTTCTTCATGGAAAAAGTTGTGAAGCAGTGGAACAGGCTGCCCAGGAAGTGGTGGAGTCACCATTCCTGGAGGTGTTTAGAAGACATTTAATTGGGTTTCTTAGGGACATGGTTTAGTGCCAGAGTTAGGTTAGGTTATGGTTGGACTTGATGATCCTGAGGGTCTCTTACAGCTGAAATTATTCTATAATTCTATTGACAAATCAAATTCAGGGCAGTTATTCCCTTTAATGCCAGTTACAGGCCTGCAGTGTTACGTGAGCTGCCAAGGCTCTCGCACACCCCTACATGCACTGGGCAGGGACAGCGATGGTCCTGTCCAGGGCAGCCATCCCCATCCACAGCGAGTGTGGGACAGACACCCCAGACAGCACTGCAGACAGATTCGGTGCCTTTGTGCAAGAAACTCATTCCCACCTCTGAAGCATCGCAAGATCTGTCCCTTCTCTATCCAGAAGATGTAGGGCAGCCCATGAATAGGAAGCGCTTCACACCGTGGTATCCATGCGTATAGCAACACTTCCAAATCTCCTTTTTTTCTTTTCACAAACCAGTTCTCACCCCCTTGATAACATAATCAAGGAACAGACAAACCATTGTCACATTGGGCCTGTCAGCAGCACCTTGTCATTCCTACAGATCAGTGACACGTCTGCCCAAGTACCTCAGGGGCAGCAGAGACGCCACTGACAAAACACACGTTTCCTTCCAGGTCTGTCATTCCCAGCCCTGGTTCTCTTTGGCCTTGGGGACAGCAGGGCTTGCTCACTCTCCTGTTGCCCAATTTCAGCCCTAACTTTCCATCTGCCAAGCACTGTGACATTGCTCTGCTCTGAAGTCAAACCTTTGCACACATGGGGACCTGGATTCTTGAGACCAACCAGATTTCCCGAGAACTCTCAGAGCTTGGCCGGGTGCTACAGCCGAGGTGCCACAGCCCAACTGTGCACTGATGCCCTGAGCCAAGGGCACAGCCAGGACAAGCTGCAGCCTGTGCTGTTTGACACCCATGGAGTCACCGCCAGGCGTGGTGGGACAAGTCACACAGCTTGGGGTGCTGCAATGGCTGGGTACGGGCTTTTCAGGAGAGACGGGCTGGAAGGGTCAGCAGTGGGATTCCCTCAGAGTGAAGAAGTTGCTTGGATGTGTGGAGCTCCTTTATGTGGGGAGTGACCAGATGGGTTTTCCCTTGTGAGTGAGGGCACCAATGACAAAGCCCTGGGGCTGTGGGGGCACATGGCCATGCCCCCAACAATCTGGTGCCACCGAAAGTGGGGCACAGCAGTCAGGGAGAGGCACCAGGATAAGGAGGAGAAAGCAGCACTGAAAGACTGTGCTAGGGAAATTGGAAATTATTTCTTTTTGCTTGAATACACTCTTGATGGAAGCCTGCTACTGCTGCCATTTTACTGGCCACTTTCTGGGCTCAGGAGAGTCCTGGAGGCTGAGGCCCCTTTTCTTTAGGGGGCACCGGGGGCTCCCCGGGTGAGTGGTCCCTGCCCTGGCTGGAATTGGAGGGTCCGTGGCTGCAGCAGTGCAGGGAGAGTCCAGAACTTGAGAAACTTTGGGGTTCCACCATCAGGAATCTCTGAAGTTTCAAAAGGAGAAGCGGCCAGTCCTGTATCGGGGCAGGAGAATAACCCCATCCATCAGGACAGAGGAGGACCTGACACGCTGAGCAGGGACCCTGAGGAGAAGGGCCTGGGCACTACAAGGGCCGCCACACAAGCCCGTGCCGCACGCTCACCATGACCAAGGCAGCTGCACACGGGGCTGCATGAGGAGGAGCGTGGGGACCCAGACACCTGGAGTTCTCATCCCATTCGGTTCAGCACTGGTGTGACCCCACACACGGGTGTGTGCCAGTGTGCAGCTCCCAGTTTGGAGAAGCACGGAGGAACTAGAGAGTGTAGGGCTCTGCCCAAGGCTTTGTGCTTCAAGGAACAGCTGAGGAGGATGGAGAGAGATCAGCAAAGGAAGGAAGATGCTCAGACAAGAGCAAGGTGGGGCAGCAGGGGGGATGTGTCCAGCCTGCAGGGCAAGAGGTGCAGGGGATGCCACAGCATAGGACAGGCTGTAGTGGAGATGATCAAGGGATGTAAAGAGGCTGAAAGCCCCAACAGACATGAACTCCTTCTCCCCTTGGCTATGGCTGTTGTCTCCAGCTCTGATGCCTGTGAGGAGACACCTTGTCCTTACAGCACAGGGGCCTCATGGCCTCCTTGTCCCCAGCCAGGAACCTGGGAGGTGTGGGACCATAGTCCTGCCCTTGGCCTTGCACAGCCCCACATCACACTGTCCCAGGAAGGGCCCTGGGCAACGTGGGAGGGACAGGATCTGCCTTCCCAGGGCTGGGGGTCAGGGCTTGGCCCTTTGGTTAATGAAACACATCCAGGTTTACTGATCATCAGAGAGACCTTCACCTTGCTTGTCCTGACCTGTCGTCTCTGCCTCCAGTTTCCTCTCTAACCAAATCTTGGAGTCATTTCCTCAATAGTGTCCTTCAGTGGGACTCATTAACATTACAAGAAACTTTGGAGTTTGAATCTGACTTGGACTTCTTTAGAGGTTTTATTCAACTTCCCCTCAGGGTCTGAGGTTCATGGACTCAGCACCAAACCCACCAGAGGGGTCATTAAAGCGCCTTGGGCTGCTCCTGTGCTGCTGAGCTGGGCTGGGCTCCTGGGACACAGGGAGCTCATGGCAAGCGGCAGCGCTGCAGAGAGACAGCTCTGCCCAGGAGCAGCTCCTCTGCAAAGCGCAGCAGGGCTGAGGGCTCTGCCTGGGGATCTCAGGGAGACGAGCAAGGCAGAGGGAGATGAAAGGTGGTCAGGATGGGGAGGATGACTGAGAGCTCACTGGAGGAGAAATCTTTGCAGCCCTTGACCCGGTAAGTCTCTGGGTGCAGGGCAATGCAGCTGTAGCTCCTGGAGGCATCTCCTGAAGCTGGAACAGCCACAGCTTGTGGTATCCCTATGGAGGGGACTCTTGTTCCCAAATTTTGAAAATCAAAGCAGACGGTTTTCCAGCCAAGGGTGCCCAGGGCTGTCCTGCAGAGCAGGGTCCCTGCACCCCAGGGCTGTGCCGGGACAGGGACTCTGCCGCCTGCCAGGGTCAGCGCTCAGCCTGCCCGGGGAGATCCCCCCGGTGCTGTGGGGAGAAGCTGTGGGGGGAAGGAGCAACATCTGGTAGGGCAGGGTCGTGCAATAGAATGGGGGCTGCATGGGTCAGGGCTGTTCACAGCTCTAGTTCACTAAAGGACATTCTCAGGAGGCTTTTAAAGAAGCACACTAAGACAGGGGCTTTGTGAAAGGGAAGTATCTTATTCTAACAATCTCATACTCTGCGTTGTCTATGTGGCCAATGGGACACAGAAATTAATGTCTCAGTTCAGGAGGAGGCACTGAAATTCCAGATCCATTTCTCTCAGAGGTGAATAAACCTGCGAGTATCAGAAATCAACACACCCTGGCTTCCAGACAGGATCAGGATCACTTTTCCATGCTCATTATTGTTGGTCTGATGTTCCCATCAGAGCCGGCGCACACAGAGCTGCCCCTGGGCAGTGCCGGCTGCTGGGAGGGGTCTGCAGGGCAGAGCTGAGCACACAGCGGCTGGGATGGGGTCTGTGACACTGACAGGAGGAGACCTGGGCACAGGGACACAGCTGCAGGCAGGGACAGCTCCAGGCAGCAGAGCAGGGGCTGGTCAGGAGCTCTTCTGCTCCTGCTCTGCAGGTGGCTGCTGGGGGTTGTCTGCTGGGCAATGATCGGACTGTCCCTGTAGCACATCCCATCTCCAGGAGCCCTGACTCTGCTCTGCCTGTCCTGCTGGGCTCACCAGCTGACCCAGAAAGGCCCAGCTCTGCTGTAGGATGCCAGGAGTGCTGAGCCTTTCCTTGGGTCCGCACTCTCCTGCCAGAGTCCTTTGCTTGTCTGGGTGAGGAGTCGTGTCCTGCTCTCTCCATCACATCTGCACCTCTGGGCTGGGGCAGAGAAGAGTTTGCAGATCTGCCCTTTCAAACAGGGCTCCCTGCTCCAGTACGAGTCCAGTGTTGGGTTTTCTTTTCAAAAGAGGATTGTTTATGAAGTTGTTTTTAAGGCAGCACAGGTGAAAGCACAGGGCAAATGGGTAAAAGCTGCTCTCCTGACTCCGCACTGAGCCACAAAGAGATGAGCCCTTTTGCCTGTCCCGTCTCAAGACTCTTCACATTTTCAGTCATATATATGAGAAACTCAAGACCTACAAAAATCTAGTCATGAGATGTGATGGTGGAAAATTAAAAACATGGACAAAATCATAATAATGACACACTAAGCCTCCGCTCTGCAGCCCATGCTCTTAAGTGTCATGAGAGCAGATATTGAAGTTTTTCATGAACAGTGCATAACATATGACATTGTTTGTGAACATCAGAGCTCTCAAACCAGCTCCCATGTCCCCACTGCAGCCGAGCAAAGCTGGCTGCTGGGCCCCAGACGGGCAGAGGTCCTGCTCCTCACAGCACACTCAGCCAGCACATAGCAGAGAAATGAAATGCATTTCAAATGGGGCTGGGTGTGAATGAAAAATGGAGTGGCTTTGCTCAGAGGAGTATGTCCTGATTTTAAGATGTCATTTCCTTTTTGGAAGAGAGTCCCCACGGCAAGAAACAACAAATGTCCAACAGCAGCTCCATCACCCAGTTCCTCCTCCTGGCGTTCACAGACACACGGGAGCTGCAGCTCTTGCACTTCTGGCTCTTCCTGGGCATCTACCTGGCTGCCCTCCTGGGCAACGGCCTCATCATCACCACCATAGCCTGTGACCAGCACCTCCACACCCCCATGTACTTCTTCCTGCTCAGCCTCGCCCTTCTTGACTTGTGCTCCATCTCCATGACTGTGCCCAAATCCATGGCCAACTCTCTGTGGGATACCAGGGCCATTTCTTATATGGGATGCACTGCCCAGCTCTTTCTGCTTGTCTTTTTCATTTCAGCAGAGTTTTATCTTCTCACCATCATGTCCTACGACCGCTACGTTGCCATCTGCAAACCCCTGCACTACGGGACCCTCCTGGGCAGCAGAGCTTGTGTCCACATGGCAGCAGCTGCCTGGGCCACTGGGTTTCTCGTTGCTCTGATGCACACGGCCAATACATTTTCACTGCCACTATGCAAGGGCAATGCCCTGGACCAGTTCTTCTGTGAAATCCCCCAGATCCTCAAGCTCTCCTGCTCAGATGCCTACCTCAGGGAAGTTTGGCTTCTTTTGGGTACTGTCTGTTTAACTTTTGGCTGCTTTGTGTTCATTGTGCTGTCCTATGTGCAGATCTTGAGGGCCGTGCTGAGGATCCCCTCTGAGCAGGGACGGCACAAAGCCTTTTCCACGTGCCTCCCTCACCTGGCCGTGGTCTCCCTGTTTGTCAGCACTGCCTTGTTTTCCTACCTGAAGCCCCCCTCCATCTCCTCCCCATCCCTGGACCTGGTGGTGTCTGTTCTGTACTCGGTGGTGCCTCCAGCAGTGAACCCCCTCATCTACAGCATGAGGAACCAGGAGCTCAAGGATGCCCTGTGGAAACTCATATCTAAGTGTTTTCTGAAGCAATAAACTGCCCATCTGCTTCTACATAAGAGTTTTAATGTAGCTAATTGCAGGACCAGCCTGTCATCTGGATTTTCTGTTACTGCTTGGTTTTTTATTGTTTTAGTGTTGTCATGCCCTTTCTAATTCTCTTTCTGCTTTTCTTTTATAACCACTGGCTGTGTAAATGAGGAGCCGTGCTCTCCTTTTCTCTTAAACAAAATAAACATTCCTGTAGTGACTTGTTTTTCACTATATCCTTCCTGCAAGGCCTGTTTGGAGCTGCAGGGACAGCTCTTGTGTGCATGGGAGGAGGGGAAAAGAGTCCAGCCTGGCAGCCCTGCCAGGGAGCAGCAGCGCTTGGCCTTCCAGAGCTGTTCTCGTTCCACTCCCACACTCTCCTTCTCATCCCTTGTGTTGGTGCAAGGCCTGAGTGCTCTGGCAGCCTGGTCACCGTCCTGCTGTGTGTGAGTCCTGTGAGCGCAGGCAGGGACAGGCAATGGGCACTGCTGTGACAGAGCTGGCCTCACAACAGCCTTTGCAGAGAGAAAGGTGATCTCCTATGATCAGGGCCTGAAGGTTTAGCTCTTCTTCCAAACCTTCTCTCAAAAACATGCCCAAGGAAATGGCCACAGATGCAAACACCAGGTTACAGCTGAATAGTGTGTGCATGCAGGGCTGGGCACACAGCAGTGTCCTCTCACAGCCAGGCCTCCTGCCAGAGACCTGCAGGACCAGCAGAGCAGGGGCTGGGCTGTGCCCCTGGGCACTGGACACCCCACGGAAGCTGCCCCAGGGCATCGTCATGGACTGGCCCCTCACAACCACCATTGCCAGCCCTGGCCTCTCTCTCCACCTCACAGAGGTTGCTCTTCCCTCTATGGAGGGACACTGAATGAGCAGGTCAGAAATCCATGTTTGCATTGTACAGATGAGATGTGAGCACGCACATCATCATACATGAGGTGAGATGAACCCGAGTGAGCACAAAAACCATCAGCTATTCCTGGGGGTTCCCTGAAGGCCTGTGGGACAGACAAGGTCTCGAAGTCACTTCATGCTGGGAAGAACACCCCATGGGAAACCACCTGAATGCAGCACTGGGATGTGCTTCCTTGAACTGAGGTCCCGTGTCCATTCCTCATGACGTGTGACATCTCAGATGAGTGCAGAGCAGGGTGACGCACCACAGGGCTGAGGTTTCTCCCGTCCTTTGGGAGTGGCAACAGGAGGCCTGAGAGACACTGTGACTCCTGCCTCTGTGTGTAAAAGGGACAGGCTCTGTCTCTGATCATCCCTGGGTGCATAAGGAGTTCACAAGGCTGGCTTAGATGACAGAACCTGACAGAACCTGACATTTCTGTGTGTGACTCGAGGAACAAACCCCACTGGATCAGTGAGATTCATCTCAGCTGCCTTGGACAAGCTCATTGCAAGTGCTCCAGTCTGCTATGTCACCGTTGCCCGTGATTCTGGATTGTGCTGTCCAAAGTACCATAGAAACCAGAATGGTTCTGGGGTCCTTAGAAAATGCAGACCTCAAACCCATCTTCAAGAAGAGCATGAACAGGAACTGGGAGAAAAACATGCTGGCCACCCTACCTCCATCCCTGAGAAGGGGACGGGACATGTCCTTCTGCAGCCATTTCCAGGAACGTGAAGGACAAGGAAGGGATTGCTGAACCCCAATGGAGAGGGGCAAGAAAGGCATGTTGTGTGCAGGGTGTTTGCAAGGCCTCAGACATGGTGTGCTTCTGGGCAGAGTGGTGCTGATGGGGCTCAAGAAGTGGATGCTGGGTGGGAAGTTGGCTGAACCATCAAGCCCAAATATCATCAGTGGTACAAAGTCCTCTGTGCAGCCAGTTACCAGTGTCACCTCTCAGTGACCAGCACTTGGGCCAACACTGTTGAACGTCTTTATTCTCCCCTTCTATGATGTAACAGAGTGCACTTTCAGCTCCTTTGTGGACGGTGCAAACTTGGGAGGAGGCCTCGAGCAACCTCCCCTGGTTCACCCTGCCCTGAGCAGGAGAGTGAGACAAGATGAGTGAGACAAGGGCTCTCTTCAAACCTGAGTTATTCCGTGATTTGAAATAATTTGTGACTTGGAGATGTTTCTGGAGAGACAATAGGTAGAAGAATAGTAAAAAAATTTAAAAAGGCAGAAGAGGAGATACAGGAGATGTTAAAATAAATACAGCAGTTCCAGTGAGGAGTGCTTTTCACCCACATTGTTAGTAGGAAATATATTTAAGAAATTTGAACAAGGAGAGGAAGCGAGATGGGTGTGTAGAGACTGCAGGGAAAGAGGGTCAGGTGTAGGAGTGTGTAGAACACGCTTCAGTCTTGGTCAGGTCCTGGTTGCTAAGGAGGAGGATGGATGGGTGTGGTATTATGAGGTCAGTTGTGTCTCAGTTCTGTCTCTGGAGGTGACAGCCCAGCAGCAGGAACATGGCTGGGAAAGAACCTCTGCATCAGTACCCACAGGGTTCTCATGTCCATTCCACCTGAGAACATGACGGGACAGCAGCAGGGACATGGCTGTGTCTATCAGAGAAGCTGAAAGGCCCGCATAAGTCCTGGGATTTAGAAGATCATGGTGAGGTGACTTCTCTCTGGTCAAGTAAAAGGCCACAAGAAGCCTAACGGGTTGGGTTCCTTGCTTGAAGAGCAATTTTTGAGATGGTTGAGTTTTTCTTAATAGCAGAAAAAAGCAAGAGAGAGAAAAAAAAGTCACAAAGTGCAACTTGGAAGATGGAGACTGGAAGAAATGTGACTGGAAGGGCAGTGCTGTGGTGCAAGAGGTCACCCAGAGGGAGCTGGATCAGCCCATGGTTTGTGCTCCAAAGAACAGCCAGTGAGGGTGCAGACACATCAGTGAAGGGACAGAAATGCTGGGGTGAGAGCAGGTGGGGAAGCAGATGGGTGTGTGCAGCCTGCAGGGAAAGAGGGGCCGGTGTAGGACCGTGTAGAACAGCCTGTGATGGAGATGAAAAAGGGCGCTGGTGAGGCTGGAAGGGACCAACAGAACCCAGGTCTCTGTCCCCTTGGCCATGGCAGTTGTCTCTGCCACTGAGGCCCAGGAGAAGACATGTTGTCCTCATGGCACTGGGGCCTCGTTGCCTCCTTGCAGCCCCACGGGGAAGCTGGAAGTTGCTGTACCAGTGTTGTCCTTCCCTCGGCCTTGCACACCCACATCCCACGGTCCCAGGAAGAGCCCTGAGCTGTGTGTGAGGGACAGGATCCCCCTTCCCATTGCCTGGGGCTCATGGCTTCTCCTCTCTGCTTCAGAAAGCAAACCAAGGGGTTTCTCACCATCAGAGCTGAAGAAAAGACTAAAAGGAGACCTCACGGTGGCTACAGCTTCCTCATAAGGGGAGAAGGAAGGGTAGGTACTGATCTCTTCTCTGTGGTGACCAGTGACAGAACCCAAGGGAACAGCAGGACGATGTGCCAGGGGAGGGTGAGTTGGACATGAGGAAAAGGTTCTTCACCCAGAGGATGCTGGGCACTGGAACAGGCTGCCCAGGGAGGTGTCACGGCCCCAACCTGACAGTGTTCAAGAAGAGACTGGACAACATCCTCAGACACACGGTGTGGACTTTGGGGTTGTCCTGTGCAGGGACAGCAGTTGGACTCGATGATCCCTGTGGGTCCCTTCCAACTCAAGACATTCTATCATTCTATGAAATACTAGGTCAAAAGCCCATGTTTTCATGGGGCAGGCCTGACCTGCCCTGTTTTCAGGTCCTGCCTGACCAACCTGATCTCCTTCTGTGACAAGGTGACTGGCTTAGCAGATGAGGGAAAGTCTGTCGTGGGGGAGTGAATCCACCACACAAGCTGTGGATGTTGTGTACTTAGACTTCAGTAAAGCCTTTGATATCGTATCCCACAGCATCTCCTGGAGAAGCTGCAGCTCATGGCCTGGATGGTATATCTGCGATGGATAAAGAACTGGCTGGAGGGCCGGGCCCAAAGAGTTGTGGTGAATGGAGCCAAATCCAGTTGGCAGCCGGTCACGAGTGGTGTCCCCAGGTCTCAGTATTGGGGCCAGTTCTGTTTAATCTCTTTACCAATGATCGGTATGAAGGGATCAAGTGCACCCTCAGTAAGTCTGCAGATGACTCCAAACTGGGTGGGAGTGTTGATCTGCTGGAGGGTGGGAAGGCCACACAGAAGGACGTTGGCTGACTGAGGCCAATTGTCTGAGATTCAACAAGGCCAAGTGCCGGGTCCTGCACTTGGGTCATAACAATCCCCTGCAACAATACAGGCTTGGGGAAGAGTGGCTGGAAAGCTGCCTGGTGGAAAAAGACCTGGGGGTGTTGATCGACAGCAGCTGAACATGAGCCAGCGTGTGCCCAGGTGGCCAAAAAGGCCAATGGCCTCCTGGTGTGCATCAAGAATAGTGTAGTGGGCAGAACTGGGGCAGTGATCATCCCCTTGTACTTGGTGCTGGTGAGGCCACAACTCAAATCCTCAGTTCGTTTTTGGGTTTCTCACTATAAGAAAGACCTTGAGGTGCTGGAGTGAGTGCAGAGGAGGGGACAGGGCTGTTGAGGGTCTGGAGCACAAGTCTTCAGAGGAGTAGCTGAGGGACCCCAGGGTGTTTAGCCTGGAGAAAAGGAGACTGAGGGGAGACCTGTTCACTCTCTACAACTACCTGAAAAGAGGTTGTAGCATGGAGGGTGGTGTTGTTCTCCTGAGTAGCAAGTGATAGGATGAGAGGAAATGGCCTCAGCTTGTGCCAGGGAAGGTTCAGAATTGATATTAGGAGACATTTCTTCATGGGAAAGGTTGTGAAGCAGTGGAACAGGCTGCCCAGGGAACTGGTTGAGTCACCATTCCTTGTGCCTTAGCACAGCTTCTAGGAGGATCTGTTCCATGATCTTCCCAGGCACAGGTCAGAGGCTGACAGGTCAGTAGTTTTCAGGATCCTCCTTTCTCCAGCAGAAACACTGCCACACAGCGCAGCTTGGAATGGACATGAGGAGGAAGAAATGTCGCTCAAAGGGTGGTGCTGCGATATGAGAAATCATCCAGAAGGAGCATGAGATCAGTCCGTCTCCTTGTGTTTCAAGGAACAGAGCATGAGAGTGGAGCCACATCAGCCAATGTATGGAAACACCAGGGTGAGAGCAAGGGGAGGGAGCGAGATGGGTGTCTACAGCCTGCAGGGAAACAGAAGCAGCTGTGGGACAGTGGAGGACAACCCGTGGTGGAGATGGCAAAGGGCACTGGCAAGGCTGGATGTCACCAAGAGAACCCAAGTCTTTGTCCCCTTGCCTATGGCAATCATCTCTGCCACCAAGGCCTATGAGGAGCCATGTTGTCCTCAGGCACTGGGGCACCCCATGGCCTCCTTGCACACCCCAGTAAGGCTGGGAACTGTCACACCATTGTCCTTCACTCAGCATCACACAGCCCACATCCCCCTGCCCCAGGAGGAGCCCTGAGCAACGGGTGAGGGACAGGATCTGCCTTCCCAGGGGCTGGGGGTCAGGCCTTGGCCTCTCTGCTTTGTCCAACAAAACCAGGGTTTTCTCAGCACCTCAGCTGCCTGCACATGACCCTTTGTTTATCTGCCAGCATGGCCTCCAGTTCTCTGCTCTAACGAGTCCCTGGGGAGGCTTTGCTGGTACTTGCCCTCAGTGGAACTCATTAATACTTCAAGGGACTTTGTACTTTTTTCTTCTGACTTTGACTTCTGGAGAGGTTTGTGCAATCTCCTCTCAGCACCTGAGGTTCAAGGATTCAGCACCAAATGCACCATGGGGCTCATCACACTGAAGAAAGCTCTAAGAAACCATGTCTCTTCTTGTAATTTCCTTCTAGTCTTGTACAGTTAATTAGAGACATTTCCTACTGTAGTTATGGAGAGTGATTTCAAAAACCTTCTAATAAAAATGACTTTTTTTTTTTTTTTGGTAAAGGATATAGTTTATTTTTTTTCCGTGTGCAGAAGAGGTGATTGCAGCATTATCTGATATTGATCCAGGGTCTCTCCTAAGGAGGTCTGGACTGGCTGGAGAAGCTGTCCCTTGAGCTCTGACACAGTGTGGACAACCTTGCTCCTCACCTCCCCAACCCCATCATTTCTCTCATTGGCCACCTGGCACTTGCATCCCTTTTCCTTACCCCAGACTTCTCCACTGCAGTCTGCAGCTGGATGTTCCAGCTCCTTTGCACCAGCTCCCACCTGCTCTCCTTAGAGACCTGGCTGCACACAGGCAAAGAGGGACTTTTCTTTACTTTTGAACAAACAAAATAAACTGATAAGAATCATGGTTAAAAAAACCCACACTCCTCAACTGTATGCCAAGGAAAAACTGCCACCAATGAGGTTCGCCTTCTCCAAGGCATAACCTTGCAAGAAATGTTTTAGAGAGAAAGAGAATTGTAAAATAAACACAATAAAAGAGTTGGCTAAAGACAGAATTAGACAGACTACTGAAAGACAATGAAGCTTTTAACTCCTTGAAGCTGAAAGCAGCAACTGGATTGTTGACAAGTGTCTGAGTGATCAAACAGTAAGGGCAAGGGAAATCCAGAGAGCAAGTGCTTGTGTGCAGATTGGCTGCTTGAAATTGTACTTCAGACATGGTCAGTTTAGTTAGGGCAGGAGGAAATACCTGAAGGATGAGAGAGGTCAGATGCACAGCCTAACAGAGAGAGTGCTGAGAAAGCAAATCTTGTGGAAGATCAGTAGTTGTCCTCTTGCTCTTAATGCACATCCTGAAAAGTCTCCTTTTGATCTCATGGGAAAACACTGGTATTTAAAGTATTCAAAACAAAGAAAGGAGAATTACACCACCAACAAAGTTTGATGCTTAAAGTTGCAAGAAAGCATTTCCTTCACTCTACATCTTTCACTTGGTTTCTTTTTCCCTCCAATTTTAGAAAATGTTCTCTAGATTTCTGTCCCACCAAAGCCTACAGCATTAAGAAAGATAATCCATGTGTCTTGCACAGAGTCGAAGGCACCAAAAAATCCACTGCCCTGGACTGTCAATGCCACTTTTTGCTCTTGGTACAGCGTGAGTCATGCTCAAAGCTGTTGGCCACTCTTGCCTGATGGAGGAAAGAAGAATATAAAGGTTAATTGAAATGTTCTCTTTGTAGATGTTCATGTTGACAGTGATCTCAACAGGCCTGTGTTATCTGTCTTTCTATGTGAGTATAAGGAAAAAGAAATATTTATGTAGAGGTAAATGAATAGTAAAATGCATAGGTGCGTCCAGTTACTCAGCAAAACACATTTCCTACCAGCACTGTCAAAGGAAGAATCTTTCTTCTGAGAAATTGCTGTTTCGATACTGTCTTTGTCACTCCGTCCCCTGCCCCACTGGCCACTGGGACCAGGGTTCCCTCAGCTGCCTTCCTTGTGCTGACAATATCTTTGGAGAAGCCCTCCTGGGTGTGCTCCCCTTGCATGGCCACTTCAGCCACTGCTCAGCGCTGGCTTTGCTGGCTCCATCCCTGCACCCCCAGGCCAGCTGTCTGTCTGTCTGTCTCCTGGGCAGCCTGTTCCCCTCCAGCCTCCCTGCACGTCCTTCTGCTGTTTGATCTCCTGAGCCAGGGGGTTGCTGTGCACCCATGCTGACCTCTTGCCAGGCCCTGCTCGACTCCCTGACCATCAGATTGGCTTCTTCCTGGGCTTTGATGAAGCTGTCCCTGAAGATCCAAGAGAGCAGTCCCTCTGTTCTCCAGGACAGCCCAAGGACATCCTCTGGTAACTGAAATCAGCTCTCCTGCAGGACTGCACTGTTGTTCTGCAGTTGCCCTGCTTCTCCACCATCTCACGGTCACTGCAGCCATGGCCGCCCTCATCCTTAGATCCCCAGCCTGAACCACCTTGTCTGCCAGTAAGAGACCAGCCCTAGTCAGCTCGTCCAGTGTTTGTCTCAAAATGCTGTCTTCCACACCCTGCAGGAACCTCCTGGGTTGCTTGTGCCCAGCCCTGCTGCCCTCCCAGCAGACCGAGAGATGGTCCAACTTGCCATGTAATCCAGGACCTGTGACCATGAAGCTTCCTCCAAGGCAAGGGCTGTGCACGCCAGGCTCCCCTCTGCACAGAGCTCATCTCCACCTCCTCATCCACCCGCCTGCCTTCCTGAGGAGCCCTGCCCACCCATGGCTGCCCTCCCACCACCGAGCTGTCCCACCAGGGCTCTGCAGTCCCCATGGGGAGCACGTTGCTGCCTGCCCAGCAGAAACGACAGTGTTGGGTAGGAAAGAGGAGAGGCAGGTAAAGGGGCAGTGTGTGGGAGGTTGGCTGCGAGGTGACCCCTGGTGCCAGAAGAGGATGATGCAAGGTGAGGCATCATGGGAGGGAGGTGGATTTTGAGGTCACGTCTTTGGAAACAACCCAACTGGGCATGTGGTGAGACAGGCCTGGTGATGTCACCTGGATGCTGGAAAACACCCCCAGCAGTGCTGAGAGCCTGGGAGACGGGAGATGCAGGAGAAGGGGAAGATGACATGGCTGGAGGTGGGTTGTGATGCCACTTCTATTGCAGTTACCTGGGGTAGATGTGGACAAAGCCAACATGGCCAGATTATTACTTGTGAGGTCACCTCATGACAGCAATGTGATTGGCCAGAGGTAGGCAGGTATCATGAGGTCATCAAGGACACCAGACGGGAAGGCTGCAGAAAGATGAGTGAGCCCCTGGGGAGGCCCTGCCCTGGGCTGAAACCACCTGTACGTGCCACAGGAAACTGTGGCACATGCATGAGAAGCTGAGGGATGTGAGAAGGGACCAGCAGTATGGGCAGCTCCGTGTGTGCCAGCTGGGCCTCACAGGTGGCTGCAGATGTGACCAGGTTGGCCAGACTGCACAGAGGGGAGCACTGGGGACTGTCTGGGCAGTCAAGTCTTGCAAGGCCATCAGTGCCTGGAGGAGCCACCA
Source organism: Caloenas nicobarica (assembly GCF_036013445.1). Classification (NCBI taxonomy): domain Eukaryota; kingdom Metazoa; phylum Chordata; class Aves; order Columbiformes; family Columbidae; genus Caloenas; species Caloenas nicobarica. Next base: position 2,122,000 of record NC_088272.1, read on the forward strand.
GTGATGCCACCGAAGTCCCAGAGGACCAAGGCAATGGAATGCAAACTATCAAATTTGAGTGCAAGTGGAGAAAACCTGAGCCCACTGGGGAAAAAGTAACTGATGATGGCTATGAATTGTGAGGAGATCGGGGCAGAGAAATTTGGATCATGGAAATAGCCATCTGTGGAAGAGTGGGAAGGAGGGGGGTTCAAGAAACAAGCTGCCCATGGGGAGGTGGCTGGTCAGTGCTGTTCTGGCCAAATCCCCTGCCCGAGCACCATGGTCTGTCCTGCTTAATAGACTGGTTTCAGTTGGGATAGAGTTACTTATATTCATAGCAACTTGTATGAGTTCGTTTTACATTTGTGATGGAAACAGTGTTGGTCCCACCCCAATGTTTCAGTCATTGCTGAGCAGTGCTTGCACAGTATCAAGGGTTTTTCTGCTTCTCACACCAACCCCACCAGCATGGGGGCTGTGGGTGCACAAGAAATTGGGAGAGGACATGGCTGGGACAGCTGAACCAAACTGACCAAAGGGATGTTCCACAACATATGATACCGTGGTCAACAATAAAATCTGGGAGAAGAAGGGAGGGGAGGACATTCGGCGTGATGGTGTTGTCTTCCCAAGTAACCATTACATGTGATGGAGCCTGGCTTTTCTGAAGATGGCTGAAAACCCTCCTGCCGATGATGCAGTGAATGAATTCCTTAGTTTTCTTTGATTACATGCATAGATTTCGCTTTACCTGTAAAACTGTCTTTATCTCAACCCACAAGTTTTCTTTTGTGTTTCCAATCCTCCGCCTCATCCTGCTGTGGGGCAGTGAGTGACAGACTATGTGGTGCTGAGCTGCTTGTCAGGGTTAAACCACAAAACTAATTAAACTCTGCTCCTGGCTCTTTGCTGTGTGAGTGGGCTCACTATTGTGTGTGCGTTTGGGTGTGACGGCACGTACACACCTTCTTGGTCAATTCTAAGTGAGGCTAGCAAGGAGGAGGAGGACACCAGGATCTGGAGAACCCCAGGGTTGGAATGTCCAAGTGGGTAATATCTCTGAGTCTGGGCTGACCCAAACCCCGGGTCCACACTGGAGGGACCACAGGGGTGTGTGAAACTGCAGGTAGGTTCTACCCAGGATGTACAGACCACTCATGCAACCTTCACACCAGATCAGTCTGAGAGGGGCAACAGGACAGGGTCAGTTCTGTTGCTCATGGTTGTGTAAGTGCTGCTGTTGGTGTGGTGGCTGTGAGGGTGCTGTTGCCTGTTGGAGTTGGTCTGTGTCAGATTGTCTGTGCCCATCTTTGTTTCCCTGCAGATACCTGCATTTAGTGCTTTCCCTTTGATGACTCCGCCTTGGGCCATGTCTCACTCTGTGGGGTCCTGTCACTGCCCACCTCAGGCACAGCCGGTCCGTGTGTATCTCACGGGCTCTTGGGCAGCTCCAGATTCCTCTCCTGGAGGATTGTCCTCTGCCCCATCATGCACTAGGACAGCCCAGTGTGGCTGTATCTCATGACCACTCCCCATCTCCACTGTCAACAGACAGCAAGGGTTGTGTCTTAAATCACAACTCTGTTGTGAATCAGCTTCCAAGGTGACATCGAGCTTTTTCCTCAGGCCCTTTTGAGGGAAATTCCTGGGCCCATTGTTGAAAACAGCTTTGGAAGAACAACCAAATCTTGAGGAACTGCACTCTGGAGATGTCATTTTGTTACAGAGATGCTATGGGAGACTAAGCTCTGACACAGTGTTAGAAAAACATTTATACAGCTTTCAGGTGTTTTAAAACTATTTATAATGGGTTCATTTTTCAGGATAGTGAGCTAAACATGAACAGTTATGTACCAACATAATAACCATAAATAACAATATGGGTAATGCTAACAAAGTAAAACGGATAAAACAGGGTACAGGCCTGCATTGGGATACAATTAGACATCATTTGTGGACAGTGATGGAAAGATGATCAGTATTGACAAACGCCCATGAAATCACTTTCCTAATGGACTCCTTGAGCTCCTGGTTCCTCATGCTGTAGATGAGGGGGTTCACTGCTGGAGGCACCAATGCGTATAGAACAGACACCACCAGGTCCAGGGATGGGGAGGAGATGGAGGGGGGCTTCAGGTAGGCAAACATAATGGTGCTGACAAACAGGGAGACCACGGCCAGGTGAGGGAGGCACGTGGCAAAGGCTTTGTGCCGTCCCTGCTCAGAGGGGATCCTCAGCACGGCCCTCAAGATCTGCACATAGGATACCACAATGAACACAAAACACCCAAATGATAAACAGACACTAACCAAAATAAGCCCAGCTTCCCTGAGGTAGGCATCTGAGCAGGAGAGCTTGAGGATCTGGGGGATTTCACAGAAGAACTGGTCCAGGGCATTGCCCTTGCACAGTGGCAGTGAAAATGTATTGGCCGTGTGCAGCAGAGCAGTGAGAAACCCAGTGGCCCAGGCAGCTGCTGCCATGTGGACACAAGCTCTGCTGCCTAGGAGGGTCCCGTAGTGCAGGGGTTTGCAGATGGCAACGTAGCGGTCGTAGGACATGATGGTGAGAAGAGAATACTCTGCACCAAACAAGAAACCTAAAAAGAAGACTTGGGCAGCACATCCTGCATAGGAAATGACCCTGGTATCCCACAGAGAGTTGGCCATGGATTTGGGGACAGTGCTGGAGATGGAGCCCAGGTCGAGGAGGGCAAGGTTGAGCAGGAAGAAGTACATGGGGGTGTGGAGGTGCTGGTCACAGGCTATGGTGGTGATGATGAGGCCGTTGCCCAGGAGGGCAGCCAGGTAGATGCCCAGGAAGAGCCAGAAGTGCAAGAGCTGCAGCTCCCGTGTGTCTGTGAACGCCAGGAGGAGGAACTGGGTGATGGAGCTGCTGTTGGACATTTGCTGATGAGCATGGGGCACTGTCACAGGAGCAAAAGACAGTGATAAGTTAGGGGAGACTTCTCTGAGCAAAAGCAAAGCCATTTCTCACACACCCTCCCCTGCTCTACACGCCTTGTCCTTTTCCAGACCTCCCTTCGGGTCCGTGGCTGAGCCCTGGGTGGTGCTGGCTGGAGGTGCCGTGAGGAGCAGGGCCTGTGCCCGCTGGCTGCCCAGGAGTCAGCCCTGCTCTGCAGCAGGGGTCATGGAACGGGGGGCAGGGGACAGTCCTGGGGTTCAGCTGTGTCAGATGGAACCATGCCATGTCTCACCCTTTCCTAATGTATCAGCACCCCATGTTTGCCCAGGATACACACGGCTCATTTCAAAAACCCAACAGCATTTTCTCTGTCACAGCATCTCTGTGCTCCTCCATGGGGCTTTCAGAGAACACAAAGAAGTTGTAGGACAGGTTTACATCCTGGAGGGAAGATCACAGATCGGAAGGACACCTGAAGGATATGTCCAAGTGCCCTAATGATGGCATCTGATTCAGGGAGACTCAGCTCTTTCCCCAGCCCCACACACTGCATTGCCCACAGCCCCACAGCTCAGAGCAAAGCTGGGACACGTGTTCCCGTGGACACAGCTGCAGGAAAGGACCCACAAGATCAGGCTGTGACTCTGCAGCTGAAACTCCCATCCCCAGAGAGCCTGACAGCAAGAACCAGATCACACCAGCAGTGACCCAGAGCAGTGGAGCAAGAAGGAAACTGCGGTGAGGGTGGGTGTGAGAGAGGCCAGGGCAGAGGCAGCCGGGCACTCAGACAGCGTCACCCTTCCCCAGCTGTGCAGCCACCTCCCACACACCAGCATTGCCGGGCAGCTGCTCTCAGCCCCTGTGCTCTGCAGAGGGAACTGGAGCTCTGGCTGCACAGGAGCTGCTTCATGCCTTGGAGCCCCCGGCCCTGAGGGCAGAGGCTTTGCTGGGTGGGAGAGGAGGCGAGGGGGCTGCTCACAGGAGGGATCTGCACTGCGGGGATCATACGGAGTTTTCTGTGTTCTCCCTCCATAACAATTCCAGGTTTAGTTTCCTCTCATTTCTGATCATTTCCCTGCTTCCTGGAGATTTTCCCCCTGGGAGGTGTTTCCCTGCCCATGTCTCTTCCCTGTCAGTGCTCACAGACCATCCCACCTTCTGTTCCTTCATCCTGGCCCTACAGATCCTGCCTGTTCACAGGGCACTGCCTGGGGGCATCTTCCTGTTTGCAGACTGGGGAAAAGGACAGGTCAGAGTAAGACTGACAGGTATAGCCAATGTGATGCAGGTGCTGTGCACAGGCAGAGCAGCAGCTGAAGGGATGTTATGAGGCTTCTGGCAGATGTGATGATTAATCGGAGTTGCAGTTCAGGAGTCTCAGTGACTTGTTTAAGCATGAGAGCTCATTTTCATTTTTTCCTTTCCTGCACCCCCCAGCCCTTGGGATAGGAAACTGAAAAGACAGGCTCAGGAAAGCTCCCTATCTCTCTGGTAATCCTTGCATTGATCTTCTGCTTGAGGCATCCACTTGGAAATATCCTGGGGTGATCTGGAGCTGTGAGCAGCCCTGACCCACACAGCACCCCCTTAACAGCAGAAGCACCTTTCCTGCCTTGACACGGGTCGCTCCTTCCCCCCACAGCTTCTCCCCACAGCACTGTGGGGATCTCCCCGGGCAGGCTGAGCACTGACCATGGCAGGTGGCAGAGTCCTTGCCCCGGCACAGCCCTGGGGTGCAGGGACCCTGCTCTGCAGGACAGCCCTGGGCACCCCTGGGTGCTCACCCGGCTTCACAGCTGTTCAAAATTGCCTGACAAGAGCCCCCTCCTTACAGATCCCACAAGCTGTGCCTGTGCTAACTTGAGGAGATGCCTCCAGGAGCTACAGCTGCATTGCCCTGCACCCCGAGACTTACCATGGCAAGGGCTGCAAAGATTTCTCCTCCAGTGAGCTCTCAGTCATCCTCCCCATCCTGACCACCTTTCATCTCCCTCTGCCTTGCTGGTCTACCTGAGATCCCCAGGCAGAGCCCTCAGCCCTGCTGCGCTTTGCAGAGGAGCTGCTCCTGGGCAGAGCTGTCTCTCTGCAGCGCTGCCGCTTGCCATGAGCTCCCTCTGTCCCAGGAGCCCAGCCCAGCTCAGCAGCACAGGAGCAGCCCAAGGCGCTTTAATGACCCCTCTGGTGGCTTTGGTGCTGAGTCCGTGAACCTCAGACCCTTAGAGGCAATTGAGGAAACCTCTCAAGAAGTCCAAGTCTCAGATTCAAACTCCAAAGTTTCTTGTAATGTTAATGGGTCCCACTGCGGAATACTATTGAGGAAATGACTCCAGGATCTGGTTAGAGAAGAAAACTGGAGGCAGAGATGACAGGTCAGGACAAGCAAGGTGAAGGTCTCTCTGATGCTGAATAAACCTGGATGTGTTTCATTAATCAAAGAGCCAAGCCCTGACCCCCAGCCCTGGGAAGGCAGATCCTGTCCCTCCCACGTTGCCCAGGGCCCTTCCTGGGACAGTGTGATGTGGGGCTGTGCAAGGCCAAGGGCAGGACTATGGTCCCACACCTCCCAGGTTCCTGGCTGGGGACAAGGAGGCCATGAGGCCCCTGTGCTCTAAGGACAAGGTGTCTCCTCACAGGCATCAGAGCTGGAGACAACAGCCACAGCCAAGGGGAGAAGCAGCTCATGTCTGGTGGGGCTTTCAGCCTCTTTACGTCCCTTGATCATCTCCACGACAGCCTGTCCTATGCTGTGGCATCCCCTGCACCTCTTTCCCTGCAGGCTGGAGACATCCCCCCTGCTGCCCCACCTTGCTCTTGTCTGAGCATCTTCCTTCCTTTGCTGATCTCTCTCCATCCTCCCCAGCTGTTCCTTGAAGCACAAAGCCTTGGGCTGATGCAGACTCCCTCTGGGTGACCTGCTCCACCACAGCACTGCCCTTCCACTCACATTCCTTCCTGCTCATGTCCAGCCTGGACCTCCCCAGCTGCACTGTGTGCCATTATTTCTTTCTCATGCGCTTTCCCACTATGATGAAAACCTCCACCATCTCGGAAACCACCCTTCCAGCACTCTCAGGCTACTCCTACACTGCTGCAGCCTCCCCAGCGCTGCTGGGCCAGAGCAGCCCAGGTCCCTCAGCATCCCACACCATGTGCACAAGGTCCTGAACCCTGCCTTGGCACAGCCCTGCACTCTCCAGTTCCTCCCTGCTTCTCCAAACTGGGAGCCGCACACTGGCACACACCCGTGTGTGTGGGGTCACACCAGTGCTGAACCGAATGGGATGAGAACTCCAGGTGTCTCGGTCCCCACGCTCCTCCTCATGCAGCCCCGTGTGCAGCTGCCTTGTTCATGGTGAGCGTGCGGCACAGGCTTGTGTGGTGGCCCTTGTAGTGCCCAGGCCCTTCTCCTCAGGGTCACTGCTCAGCGTGTCAGGTCCTGCTCTGTCCTGATGGATGGGGTTATTCTCCTGGCCCGGTACAGCACTGGCCACATCTCCTTTTAAAACTTCAGAGATTCCTGATGGGGGAACCCCAAAGTTTCTCCAGGTCTGGACTCTCCCTGGGCTGCTGCAGCCGCAGTCCCTCCAATTCCAGCCAGGACAGGGACCACTCGCCCGGGGAGCCCCCGGTGCCCCCTAAAGAAAAGGGGCCTCAGCCTCCAGGACTCTCCTGAGCCCAGGAAGAGGCCACTAAAATGGCAGCAGTAGCAGGGTTCCATCAAGAGTTTATTCAAGAAAAAGGAAATAATTTCCAATTTCCCTAGCACAGTCTTGCAGTGCTGCTTTCTCCTCCTTATGCTGGTGCCTCTCCCTGACTGCCGTGCCCCACTTTCGGTGGCACCAGATTGTTGGGGGCATGGCCATGTGCCCCCACAGCCCCAGGGCTTTGTCATTGGTGCCCTCACTCACAAGGGAAAACCCATCTGGTCACTCCCCACGTAAAGGAGCTCCATACATCCAAGCAACTTCTTCACTCTGAGGGAATCCCACTGCTGACCCTTCCAGCCCGTCTCTCCTGAAAAGCCCGTACCCAGCCATTGCAGCACCCCAAGCTGTGTGACTTGTCCCACCACGCCTGGCGGTGACTCCATGGGTGTCAAACAGCACAGGCTGCAGCTTGTCCTGGCTGTGCCCTTGGCTCAGGGCATCAGTGCACAGTTGGGCTGTGGCACCTCAGCTGTAGCACCCGGCCAAGCTCTGAGAGGCTTAGGGAAATCTGGTGGGTCTCAAGAATCCAGGTCCCCATGTGTGCAAAGGTTTGACTTCAGAGCAGAGCAATGTCACAGTGGTTGGCAGATGGAAAGTTAGGGCTGAAATTGGGCAACAGGAGAGTGAGCAAGCCCTGCTGTCCCCAAGGCCAGAGAGAAACAGGGCTGGGAATGACAGACCTGGAAGGAAACGTGTGTTTTGTCAGTGGCGTCTCTGCTGCCCCTGAGGTACTTGGGCAGACGTGTCACTGATCTCTAGGAATGACAAGGTGCTGCTGACAGGCCCAATGTGACAATGGTTTGTCTGTTTTTTGATTGTGTTATCAAGGAGCTGAGAACAGGTTTGGTGAAAAGAAAAAAAGGAGATTTGGAAGTGTTGCTATACGCATGGACACCGCGGTGTGAAGCGCTTCCTATTCATGGGCTGCCCTACATCTACTGGATAGAGAAGGGACAGATCTTGCGATGCTTCAGAGGTGGGAATGAGTTTCTTGCACAAAGGCACCGAATCTGTCTGCAGTGCTGTCTGGGGTGTCTGTCCCACACTCACTGTGGATGGGGATGGCTGCCCTGGACAGGACCATCGCTGTCCCTGCCCAGTGCATGTAGGGGTGTGTGAGAGCCTTGGCACCTCACGTAACACTGCAGGCCTGTAACTGGCACTAAAAGGAATAACCGCCCTGAATTTGATTTGTCAATAGAATTATAGAAAAATTTCAGCTGGAAGAGACCCTCAGGATCATCGAGTCCAACCATATCCCAACTCTAGTACTAAACCATGTCCCTAAGAAACCCAATTAAATGTCTTCTAAACACCTCCAGGAATGGTGACTCCACCACTTCCCTGGGCAGCCTGTTCCACTGCTTCACAACTTTTTCCATGAAGAAATGTCTCCTAATATCCAGTCTGAACCTTCCCTGGCACAACTAGAGAACATTTCCTCTCGTCCTATCACTTGCTGCTTGGGAGAAGAGACCAACACCCACCACGCTACAACCTCCTGTCAGGTAGTTGTAGAGACCGATAAGGTCTCCCCTCAGTCTCTTTTTTTCCAGGCTAAACAGCCTCATGTCCCTCAGCCGCTCCTCATAAGACTTGTGATCCAGACCCTCACCAGCTTTGTTGCCTTTCTCTGAACTCACTCCAGCACCTCAAGGTCTTTCTTGTTGTGAGGGGGCCAGAACTGACCCCAGGATTCGAGGTTTGGCTTCACCAGTGCCCAGTACAGGGGACGGTCACTGCCCTGGGCCTGCTGGCCACACTATTCCTGATACAAGCCAGGATGCTGGGGGCCTTTTTGGCCACCTGGGCACACACTGGCTCATGTTCAGCTGCTGTCAATCAACACCCCCAGGTCTTTTTCCACCAAGCACCTTTCCAGCCACTCTTTCCCAGACCTGTAGTGTTGCAGGGGATTGTTATGACCGAAGTGCAGGACCTGGCACTTGGCCTTGTTAAACCTCAGACAATTGCCCTCAGCCAAATGAACAAGCAGCTCCAGAACCCTCTGTAAAGCCTTCCTACCCTCTTGCAGATCAAAACTCCCACCCAACTTGGTGTCACCTGCAAACTTACTGAGGGTGCACTCGATCCCCTCATCTAGATCATTGAAAAAGAGATTAAACAGAACTAGCCCCAGTACTGAGCCCTGGGGACACCACTTGTGACCGGCCGCCAACTGGGTTTGGTTCCGTTCACCACAACTCTTTGGGCCCGGCCCTCCAGCCAGTTCTTTATCCATCGCAGATACACCATCCAGGTCTTGAGCTGCAGCTTCTCCAGGAGATGCTGTGGGATACAGTGTCAAAGGCTTTACTGACGTCTAAGTGCACAACATCCACAGCCTTTCCCTTCTCTACTAGTTGGGTCACCTTGTCATAGGAGGAGATCAAGTTGGTCAATCAGGACCTGCCTTTCACAAACCCCTGTTGACTGGGCCTGACCTCTTGGTTGTCTCTCTCTCCAGCCAGGCTGGCCTTCTTTCCCGACAGTTCACCTTCTGGCACACGGGGACAGCTGCTCCTGTGCTTCTGAGATCACCTTCTTCAAGACAGACCAGCCTTCCTGGACTGCTTTGTCCTTCAGGATTGTCTCCCAAGGGACTCTGCCAACCAGCCTCCTAAACAGATCCAAGTTGCCAACCAGCCTCCTAAACAGATCCAAGTCTGCCCTAGAAGGCCAAAGTAGCAGTTCTGCTGACCACCCTTCTAACTTCTCCAAGGATAGTAAACTCAATCATTTCATGATCACTACACCCAGGGCGACCTCCAATGAGTCCTTCTCTATTTACAAACAACAGGTGCAGTGGGGCTCCTTCCCTGGCAGGCTCACTGACCAGCTGTGTCGGGAATTGTCTTCCATACGCTCCAGGAGCCTCCTAGACTGCTTCCTCTCTGCTGGGTTGTACTTCCAGCAGACATCTGGTAGCTTGAAGTCCCCCGTAAGAACTAGCGCTGGTGACTGGGAGACTTCTCCCAGCTGCCTGAAAAATATTTCTTCTGCCTGTTCATCCTGGTTGGGTGGTCTGTAACAGACCATCCCCTAGGTTGTCCGCCTTGTTGCCCTTCCCCTTGTTTCTTACCCAGAGACACTCAATCCTATCATCACCCTCATCAAGTTCCAAACAATCAAAACTGTTCCTAACACACATGACTTCCCCACCTCCTCTCCTTCCTCGCCTGTCCCTTCTGAAGTGTTTATAGCCATGCATTGCAGCGCTCCAGTTGTGAGAGTCATCCCACCATGTTTCTGTGATGACAATTAAATCATAGTCTTTCTGCCTTACAAGGGCTTCCAGCTCCTCCTGTTTGTTGCCTGTGCTGCGTGCATTCGTACAGATGCACTTCAGCTGGGCCGTTGATTGCACTGGCTCGGCAGACTGAAGGGCATCATTAGCACTACCCTCAGATGCCAGCATGTCGCCCTTGGCTGTGCCTCTGCCACATCTGGTTTCATCCCCTCACCCTTCAAATCTAGTTCAAAGCCCTCTCAATAAGTCCTGCTAACTTAATGTGGTTCATAAAATAAGACTAGGAATCTTACTTTTTTGTAGTTGTTTTCTAACACTGTCTGAACTTCGGTAAACGAGAGGAAGAGTGGTTGACAGAGTCTGTTTTCTGAGAGTAACATGTTCCTGTACCTTTCCCGTCTTTCTATGGTGAAGGATTTCTTCCCTTGCAGAGAGGACTGCAAAACCCGCTGCTGTCAGGTTGGACTTTGCCTCCAAACGTGGCGCAGCCTCTTCCATTGTGGCATCACCCACTGCCGTTGATGTCACAAAGCAGCATCAGCGCTGAGGTGGGCACAGCAGGGTCTAAGACCAGGGGTCTCCCTGCGCCTTTGTCACTCTCGATCTTGACGGAACAGAGATCGCAGAGTTCTTGGCTCACTCCCGAGCGAGCAAGATGCTTGTTACCTGCACCTCAGCAGGTACCAAGAGCCAGCCAGAGAAGGTTAAGGGTCTGAACGGGTATGTTTGTAAAATCCTCCTCCCCTTTCCCCAGGTGATTTTTTTCCACCTCATCAGCTGGGGTGGGTGGAGGGTGGACAGGAGAGGAACATGAGGGCAGCCTGAGAGCTCGGTCTGGAGCTGGTGGAAGGCAGCAGCCGCCTTTCAGTCTCTTCATGACCACAGGGGCAAGGCCCAGAAAGCCTTTGATCTCTGCAGAATGAGGGACAGGTCTATTTTGGATCGCATGGAGGGAGTCCCAAGCAGTGGCCCCGATACAGCCTGCCGTAGGGGCACAGGCTGAACCTTCTCTTGAGAGGGTGGAGAACAGGATCAGCACAAGTGCCGATCGGGTGGTGGGCAGGAGAAACAGCGTTCATCATGTGCCTTCCATTTCCAAAGAATACCTGTCCCCCCCACAGACGGGAAGTGTGGCCACAGCTCTTGTTGCAACTCCTGCTCTTAGTCCGGAGTCAATCTTGAGCCCTTTGTCCCTAACAAAACAATCGCTGCCATGACAAATCCCCCACTGGTGCAGCTGGTGACAACCCCAGCAGTGACTCGAGCTGGTGCAGGACCAAGCCAACGCACACGCCAGGAACGCCAGGCTCAAGGGCTGCAGCCCCTGCTGCTGCTCTCCAGTCTGCTGCTGATCTGCACGGGAACCGCCAGCTTCACCAGCCTTTTCCTCCTTGTTGCTCTGCAGGAAGATGAAGACAGTGAAGGCAACAACCCTCGTGCTGCTTCTCGGCCTGTTCTCTTTCGGTGAGTCTCTGCAGAGCTCCGACCTATGGACGGTGCCTTAGGAGGTACTCGGGGCTCCATTCTGTCCTGTTCCACTTCCCCTGCCGTGACCAGAGGAGCTCAGCTGAGACCAGAAAGTCCCCGACAGAGCTGTGCCAGTCCCTGCTCCAGCGGGACGGGTGTGGGGGTGAGGAAGGGGTGACTTGCCTTCCCCAGGAGGGCTGAGCCAGTTCTCTTCAGCCGAGGGAGAGGCCGTGGCTGAGCTCTCCTGCCCCAGGGGGTGAGAATCTTCGGCAGGACAAGGAGCACAGTCCAGGGCAGGGAACGTCCATCTCTTGCGGAGCCCGTACACCATGATAGCCGCTGTCAAAGCAACAAGAGGACAGACAACAATGGCACTTGGGAGAGACGCAGACAGGGGCGTGGGCAGCCCAAGGCACAACCCAGCCTTAGACCAAGTTCTAAGCCCTGGTGTGTGTCCCACAGGTGTTTACCACGTGGGACGACTTGGAAACTTAATGCTCTGGAGCACTGCAGCACAGTTAGGAGACCTGAGCGAAACCCGATCCCTGCCAGACCAGCTCCGTAAGCTCCAGGAACAGCTTTATAGTCTGCGCTGGAGCGCAAAGGATGTGGCTGAGCGGGCTCTCCAGGAAGGCGTGAAGCAGGGAAGGCTCCCAGGCTTTACCGGACGGGTAAGGGCACAAGGCAGAAGGATCTCCTCAGGGGTTTTATCCTCCCTCCGGCACGTATCCTACTCCATTCCCTGTCACAGCCAACAGGCTGGTGCTGCTGGAACAAGTGCTGTCATGGCCACGTTTCCTTTTCCTGTTGCTCCACACTTCCTTATGGGGCAGAGCATGATGGGAATGACAGCTGTCTGAGTCGTACCTTCCTCTGCATCCACATCTTGGGTCCTTCTCAAGGGAGGACTGGAAAGAAAGAATGTTCTCAGAGGTCCAGAGTTAAGCCAGTCCTATCTCATGCCCAGAAGGCTTGTCTGTCCGTGCTGCCCGGCCTGGGGCCTCTCCACAGGAAAAGCCTCTTCCCACAGCTCCAGCATTCAGAGCACTGGAGTGAGCAGCCCCCCCTTTCTGATCCCATCAATCACAGCAGAGCAAACCTGGGAGGCTTCCAGGCAATTTGGGTGTTCCTTCCATCTGAGATGGGCCCTGTCCCCATTCACCTTGGCTGGCCTTGCAGGGGAGCTGCTTGCCCCATTCCTTTTCCTTCCAACAGCCGCTCTCCTTTGTGTTCCTTCCCAGGCGGTTCAGGAGATCATCAATCAAGCCCTGGAGAAGATGGAGGAAATCCGGGTCCCAATGCCCAATTATGCCCTCAAATCAGCAGGTGCCGTGACATTGTACATACAAACCAGTTTTAAAGCACTTCTTGCCCAGATTGACAAGATGGGCATTGGAACATGCCCAGGGGTAGGAGAGAAGGGGCGAGAAGTCACGGGTCACCTCATGCCCTAAAAGTGCCCCCACTGACAGAGGCTGTAATGAGCCAGACCCCATGGGAAGCACAGAAAGCCTGGCTCACGTTCTTGTCTTTTTCCACGGCCCCATACGACAGTTTGATGACTCCCTGCTGTGTGATGCAGAGGGGTCGTGCCAGTGAGAAAGAGGGGAACCCACTGCAGGACATGGATGACAACTGAGGAGCTTTTTCCAAGTCAACAGTGTAATATTGCTCTGACACTGCCTGATGATCTTGCTCATGTTTTAATTTCCAGGGGCTGCCATCATTCGTTCCAGGACTTCTCCAACCCTCCAGACTGCCAAAGCAAAGGTCTTCTTGTATTCCCTGCCGGTGATGGATTACATGAGGTCCCCTGAGCTTATTCTGGAGGTAGGAGCACCAAGAAGCAGTAAAACAAAGGTCTGGAGAATGAACCACATATGCTGCTCAGAGGAGCGTGAGCCACGACAACTTTCTCCATGTCAATGTAGTTTCTTCTTGTCCTTTCAGCCAGAAAATCATCCTGGAAACTGCTGGCCCTTCCCAGGAAGTCAGGGACACGTCTTCATCAAGTTGTCTGTGCCAGTCATTCCCAGGGCAGTCACCATGGACCATGTCTCAGGGACAGCGTTCCATGGAGAAAGTCTCTCCTCAGCTCCCAAGGACTTTGCTGTCTATGTAAGTGACTTCTCGAGACTGGGGGCAGGGGCTTGCACAACATTTCTAAGCAGTGGGTGAAGATGGGTCAAAGAGTCCAGTGGCCTGAAGCTTCCTCCTGGCTCTCAGAAGAAACAGGCTCCTTGGAGTTGCTTCCTTCCCATTATATTCCCCTTTTATTCTATGTACCACTCAAAAAAAAAAGCTTCCGGGGCAAGATGCTACTCCAGGAGCCACAGGGAAAAGGAGCTGACACAGTGCATGGTCCTAGACCTTCTTTGCTTCCAATCCCAGTGACATTTGTGATCCTCAGGTTTCCTCGCTCTCACTGGGAGCGTCTGCTCCTTTTCTGCCTGGCAGCCTGGACTCGTTGAGTAGGCAAGTGTGGCGTGCTGCCCACCTGCAGCTTCTCGTCTTGTGCTCATTGTCCTTGGACTACATAGTTGAAATAACCCCGCACTTCACCAACTGAAGTTCATTCTCCCCATAGTGATACCAGACGCTCTTGTTTTCTCCACCCCTGTCTTTCTCTAGGGCTTTAAGGAAGAACATGACGAGCAGGGAACGTTCCTGGGACAGTTCACTTTCCTGGCACCGCTGAATCCCAGTCAGACCTTCCAGCTGAAGGTATGGGGACAAAGAGGGAGGAGAACTGTAGGAGAGGAGGAGAAATGCGGCTGGATGGGGAGAGGCTTCCCTGCCAAAGGGCTACAGGCAGCCCTGTCCTTGAGCGTGTGCCACGCTGCCCTTTCTTCTGCTTTAACTTCCTGGTGGCAGATGGCTGGACTGCCGCTCTTCTTCTCTTTCATTTTGGGTTTAAACTTCAGCACTTAGAAGCGCCACAGTTGAAGCTGGAATCAGCTTGACTGTCTGGAGCCCAAGTGCACACAAGAGGCCACATTCCGTAGGATGCACGACTGCTGGTCTGCCAGTTAAAGACCAGAAATACTGGGCTTCCTGAGGATTCTGTTGGTGCTGGCAGTGAGTAGTGACAGGGAGGCCATTCTGTTTCCCTGGCTTTCTAGAGAAGGCAACGAGACATTTTCCTGACACCACCATTGGGTCTTCTGACTGTGGAACCTGTGCCCCAAAGCAGGCGAGAACTTTCCAGTGCATTTGCTGAGGCATCTGGTCGCTGCTTCTTCCTTTACTGTTCTTATGGCCCAATGACGTAGAGCAAGATAAGAATGTCTCGACCACGACAGGTCCAAAGCCCTCGCGGGGCAGCAGGAAGGAAGCTGTTGAACGAGGTCGTCGCTGCGGCACTTCTGTCAGTGGCCACGTGCCAGAGGGGAAAAGGCGACTCATTTCTTCTTGTCATTTCAGAACGAGCTCCCTGGGGTCGTGAATTACATCCGACTGCAAGTGCTGAGCAACTGGGGCCACCCGGACCACACCTGCCTGTATCGGTTCAGGGTGCACGGTGATCCACCCAAAGACGGGGGAGAAGTTCCAGTTTCATCTGTCAATAAATTCCATTAATGTTCACCAAGTCGAGTTCCAGTCTGCTTTGCCTGTGATGCTGACTGGTCCTCCCTGAGCTAACTGCAGCTCCCCGTCCTTCTCTCGAACCACCAGCTTATGGGAGACTTCAGGAGTACACAGAAAGATTGTCCTTATTAAAAGAAACAGGAAAACTCAGTCACAAATCTGCAGAAAGCCTGACAGCCACAGACTTGCTGCCTACGCAGGAACATCAGAAAGGCCCTGCCTGTACACCAAAGATTAAATTAAGGGAGAGGTTTCCTGTGCAGGAAGCAACTAAGGATGAATGGAACCATCTGTTGTTACCTGTTTACACAAGAGGCAGATGCTGCTTCAGCGTCCATCTTTCAGTCTGTTGCCCATGAGAAAATTGAAGTGTGTGTTTTTGTAAGAAGGAAACCTTAACTGGAAAGTTAGTTCATGGCTCATTTGCCTCTCTGTGCCTATAATCGAATTAATAGCTCAGGAGACGTTACAGAGTGATTAGCAAAGCAATCCCAGGACACTTAAGATATCCCATAACCACACGAGTCTGTCTTTCCTTTTGACCCCGAGTTCCCCAACCCCAAGGCAGGAGCAGGCAGGGCAGTCGCGCGCTCGGGTCACACCAGGGAGGAGAGAGCAGGAGCAGCGCTTGGCACCCAGGGCTGGGAACAGCACTTCGTGCTCTGAGCTGGGGCTTAGTCCATGTGCAAGCCCAGCACTGATCCAGACACCAACCTGAGGGTGTCAGTTCATCCCCGGTGCCACACACACGGCACCTTCTTCCATCGCCTCCTCCCGATGAGCTGTTTTCCAGCCCCTTCCACCTCAGCCCAGCTCAGACACCTGCACTCTGGCCCAGGGCTGACTGGGGCTGGTGACCCTCGGGGCAGCAGCAGGAACCGCTCTGACCCTGGTTGTGGGGCTGTCCCTGGGCTGAGCCCTCGGGCCCAGGGCTGCTGAACTGGGCCATGGTGGGGCCAGGGGTGCTGAGGTCGACAGGTCCGTCCAGCCTGTCCGTGCTGGAGACACCTGCTCCTGCAGCACCCCGGTACTGATCCTGAACCTGCTCCATCCTCATCCAGAAGGACACATTTGTTTGTTTGTTTGTTCATTTGTTTGTTTCTAAAAATGAAGATAATTCAGGTATAGGGAGAGTCTGTTTAGAAGTTTTATTAATTTGGGGACAGAGGCCAGTTTTGGGCTTGGGCCCTTGGAGTTTGGGGCTTTTTCTACCCCGTGCCCTTGGCCTGGCGCTCACAGCTGGGAAAGGACTTTCCAAAATCCTGCTGGAATGACACAGATGTGGCCACCCCTGGCACAGCCTCAGGGTCTGCTGCCAACCTGCCCTCAAATCATCTCTTCCCAGCTGGAGTCACTGCCAATGTTGCTGTTCTCCTTCCGGCAGTGTGGTGCTCATGGATGATTGACAAGCAGTCTGACCAATCATTTGATGGGAGGAGCCAGGGGGAAATCCCAGACAGCCAATCAGAGGAAACAGTGCCTCAGGGTGGGGGGGTGGGGGGGGAAGGGCGGGCACTATTGGGGGGACCGACCCTACAGGCAGCCAATCAGAGAGAGCATCACCTCAGGGGAGGGTGGGCCCCAAACCAGGCAGACTCATGGCCCAGGCAGCCAATCAGCTGCAGGATCAGCTCAGGGGAGGAGACTGACAGCCGTACCGACCAATGGTGGTGAAGACCAAGATCAGAATCATAAAATCATAGAATGTTCTGATTTGGAAGGACCCACAGGATCACGGAGCCCAACTCCTGTCCCTGCACAGGACACCCCACAGGTCACCCCGTGTGTCTGAGGGCTTTGTCCAGTCTCTTCTTGAACATTGTCAGGTTGGGCTGTGACCCCTCCCTGGGGAGCCTGTTCAGTGTCCAGCACCTCTGGGTGAAGAACCTTTTCCTCATGTCCAGCTGACCCTTCCTGCCACGTCTTCCTGCCGTTCCCTGGGTTCTGTCACTGTCACAGAGAGAAGAGCTCAGCCCTGCCCCTCCTGCTCCCCTGCTGAAGCTGCAGCCCCACGAGCTCTGCCCTCAGTCTCCTCTGCTCCAGCTGAACAAACCCAGCGACTTCAGCTGCTCCTGATACATCTTCCCCTCCAAACCCTTCCCCAACTTCGTAGCCTCTTCTGGACACTCTCCAGCAGCTTTACCTCCTTTTCTCCTGTGTCCCCAGCCCTGCACACAGTGAATGCTCCAGGTGAGGCCGCCCCAGCGCAGAGCAGAGCGGGACAATCCCCTCCCTGCCCGGACCAACAATTGGAGGGACCCAGAAGTCCCGGACCCACATCTGGGGGGACTCAGGAGTGCAGGACCCACATATTGGAGGGACCCAGGAGTCCGCGTCCCACATATCAGGGGACCCAGGTGCCTGGGAAGGGTGTTGGGTCATGGCAATAAAGTTGTGTGTGGAAAGGAACTCTGGAAACATCTGGTTTCACCTGAAAACTGGGGGGTGGGGTGATCACACCTGGACCCCTGCACCCTTCAGTTGGGGCCAGTGACCCCCAGGTTGGTCCTGGCCCCACAGCGGGGGGTTCCCTGCCCTCTTGCCCCCAAATTGGGGCTTTTTCTTTTTCCTAAAGTCGCTTTCATTTCAATCAATCAACATTATAAAAGGGGACGGGGGGAGGGGCAGCCCCAGATGCTGAGCTCCACGTCCCCTCCCCGTTCACATGTCGTCACACATCACCCCACAACTGCCAGAAACTGCCCCATATTGCCCCAGGGGCACCAGAATCACCTCAGGGCTCCAAACGGCGGCCAGAGGGACACAAAGGCCTGGTGCTGCTGCAGCTTCTCTTCATTTCCGGAGCTGCTCCTGAAGCCGCGACAGCTCGTCCTTCCACGCGAGTCTCAACTAGATGAGAGCTCTGGCTTCCCTATAACCAGCCCTATCTCTGGATTCGTCTTTCTTTCCATCCTTGCGTCCAACTCTCAGACGCTTCCTCTGCCCTGCGGAGCTTCCCTGGGAGTTTCCCGTTTCTGGAGCGGCCCTCCTGACAGCTCTGCTTGTTCTGGCTGTTGCTAAAGCACACAAACCGGCGATTTTTAGATCTTCCCAGCCCATTCACACCATGAGTCTGTCCAACAGCGATATTTAAGTCTGGGCTCTTCTTGCTGCTTGTGGGATCTTTCACTGATCTCGGATGGGCCTTTGTTTTGTTAAACTGCCAATATTGTTTCTAGTCCATCACCTCGAAGGTTCTGCTCAGTCTGAATAAATCCTTTTCTTCCCAGAGAAGTGCGGAACAGGCCCTGTCATGTCTCCCTTTCAGCCCTGAAGTCGTTATTTTCTCCCCAGTCGATTCCGTTCTTCCCAGCAAAGTGCGGACCAGACCTGATCTCACGGGTGGTCAGTGCAGTGTGGAGCCGTTCTGGTGAATACGAGCGGAATTTTACAGCTTCACATTTCAGCAAATTCAGCTCACTAAGTACCATGAAGCCAAGAGGATATTAAAAATCACACAACCTTATCATTCTGGGTGATTCATTCTGTCTAGGATGCATTTAATTAAGCTAAGGGATTGATGTAAAACTTAAATTGGGCTCATCGACTGACCCGTGAGCAGTAAAACCATCGCTGTACGGGCAGCTTGCTCAGCAGAGAGCTCCCAGCAGCTCCCCAGGCTGTCCTATTGATGGAATAAAGTGGCTGTTTTGTAGCCCAGTGGCAGCCGGTGGGAAAGGTCTGCAGGAGGCTCCGTGCACCCACTTCTCGTAGCAGTTCAGTGTGTTGTTCTGCACCCTCGGGGGTTTCCCCGCGGGAGTTCTGGGCCCGGCTGCAGCTCCGGCCTTTCCCTCTTCTGGAGCCTGCACCAAACTGCTGCTGGTTTGGCTGGGGGTCGATGCCTCCGCCAGCTCCCCCACTCGAAGCCACAGGACGAGGCCCAAGTTTGCCCGTCTGCAGCTCAGAACCTGCGCTCATCCCGTCTCCTTCCCTGCGGGCTGTTGGAAACCGCGTTCCTCCCCCCGGGAACGTCCCCGTTTTCCATCTGGCTCCTCTGCCGAGGGTGCGTTTGTGCCCGGGCAGGCGGCAGCCGTGTCGCCCCAGCGTGTCCCCGCCCTGCTCAGCCCTGGGGAGCCCCAGTGTGATGTCAGAGCCGCCGCTGTGAGGTCAGAGTTGGCCAGCGTGGCCTTCCCGCCTGGGGAAGGAGCCCCCAGGTGCCGTGTGGCTGTTGCCCTGGGCAGGCAGCTGGTGCTGTGGGTGCTCTGGGGCTGCTGGAGCGGTTGGTGCCTGGACGGGCCAAGGGCTGCGCCGACTGGGGAGCCCACCTTTGCCAGCCATGGCGAGGAGAAAGGCATCCCAGAAAAGACGCCAAGGGGCCTCCAGAGGCTCCTCGGGGATCAAGGCCGACCAAGAGCCGGCAGGGGAGGCAGCAGGACCGAGCTGCTGCCAGACGAGCGGGTAAGAAGCTGGCTGCTCCTGCCCGGGGCGGCGGGTTGGGGTGGGAGCTGGGACGTGGCCGGACACGGCCCGTGGGGCGGGGAGCAACGTGGGAAGATGACCGAGGCTTCTGGAGAGAGAAATGGAGCTGGGGAAGGGGCCGGAGCACAAGTGGGGTGGGAGCGGCTGAGGGAGCTGAGGGGTTCAGCCTGGAGAACAGGAGCTGAGGGGAGACCTGGTCTCTGAACTGCCTGAAAGGAGCTTGGAGCCAGGGGGGTTCTGGCTCTGCTCCCCCAGAACAAGTGCCAGGATGAGAGAAAACGGCCTCAAGTTGCATCAGGGGAGGTTGAGGTTGGATCTTGGGAACAATTCCTTCCCCAAAGGGCTGTCGGGCATTGGAACCGGCTGCCCAGGGCAGTGCTGGAGTCACCATCCCTGGAGGGGTTGGACAGACACGGAGATGAGGTTCTCAGGGACATGGGGCAGTGACAGGGGTGGGGTAGCGGTTGGACTCGATGATCGTGAGGGTCTCTTCCAAGCAAAATGGTTCTGTGATTCTATGAAGAAGACCCCATGGCTTGCGAATCCCCACGTCTGTGGGGAGGGCTCTGGGCTGGACGGCCAGCTCGCTGTCCCGGCCGAAAGCCAGGGTGCAGCAGGGGCTTGTGGGGAGGCCAGGATGGAGCACGTTCTTCTCTTCTGCACCAGAGACCCTGTGAGAGATCCTGCCAGATCCTGCCAAGTGTGGGATGGACCAGCTTGAGGAGATGGGGAAAGGAGAGGGGGGACCCCTGGCAGCAGCCCAGCTGTGCTGCCTCTGTCCCCGCAGCTGAGACGTCCCCTGCGAGGCTTCCCGAGGCCGAGCTCTGGCCAGGGCCTCGGCTCACACAGCGTGGGGCTGGTGGGCAAGCGGCATCTCCTTTTGTCCTCCCGCAGGAGCCCCGGCACGAGGTTGGAGCTGGTGACACGATTGTGGAAGTCAAATCCCAGCTCAGCCACTCAGGGGTCTGCAAAGTGGTGCAATAAGGCCACAAAAATTGCATGTAAGTTCAGCCACTGCTGCTCACTGTGAAGTGCTTGGGCGTGAACTCCTGGAGAGGAGACCTCAAGAGACAGGCCTGACTTTTCTCTGTTGTTTGTTTTTTTTTTTCCCAGGCATGCTCTTCAGCCTCACTTGCCATGGGGCAGGTGCCCTGGTCTCCCTGTGGACACGTCTGCTGAGCGTGTGCGTCTTCACCGTGTACGTAGTACAGGTTTTGCTGTGGACAGGGGGAAGGGGATGTCCAGGGCCAGTGCAAGCTGGAGGTTGGACTCAATGAGCTTTGAAGATCCCTTCAACCCAAACTCTTTTGTGATTCCATGTGAGAACAAACCTGCTTTCTCAGCCAAAGAGAGAGCACGAGGTCCACACCACAAGGCTGCTGACAAGTGTCTTCATTTGTTCTTTATGGATTATTTTCCTTCTCTTTCAGAAGGTGCTCCTGCAGCTCTTCCTCTGGGGAAGAGCTGCCAGTAGTGTTGAGCAGTGTGGACAGAAATCATGTTCCTCCTGGGCACAGTCAGCAGCAAGCTTCCCAAACGGCAGCTTTTCAGCCTAAAAACGCAAATCCAGCTGTGAAGGGGTTTGCTCGAGACTCGGCTCCTTGGCAGCCCCTGGACTCCCTCTTTTTCAGGCACAAGATGGCCCCAACAAAGAAGCGGTTTGTGATGGACATGCAGACGATGCATTTCCTGAGGGACGTGAAGTTCTTCCAAGTCATCCTCTTGTTGCTCCTGGTGGCTCTTGGCGTTTACTGCGTGACCTCGACGCCAGGGTGGACAACACGGGCAAAGGGATGGATGGAGGTGGGTGACCCCTGCGAGGGAGCACTGAGGACAGCGGCTGGAGAAATCATGGGCTCTCCTGCCTCCGTGCAGGGTGACCCAAAGAAGGAGCAGCTTGTGCCGTGGCTCCTGGGGAAGCCTCCCCTGGGGAGCCCTGGCAGCTCTGGTAGTGGAGACTCTAATGGGGCATTTTTCCCTTTCAGGAGCAGACATGTGGGTCTGCGGCAGAACAGCAGACTCGGAGGTAAGAGATGTCCCCTGACCTGGAACTGGGTCTGTGCAGAAGCCTCAGCCAACAACTCGTGCTACCCATTTTCCTAAAGCTGGGGCTCCTGTCCTTCCCTCCGGCCTTCACTTTGCTCAGCCTGGTGAGGAGGGGAGCGCTCGCAAAGCCGGGCGAGCACACGTGTCTGTGCTCCTTGCTGAGCTCCAGCGCTCCCCAGAGGGGATGGACCACTCTCTGACGAGATCTGCTTTCCTGGTCCTTCAGCAATTATCGGGCTTTGTGGGTGGCACAAACCCAAAAGATGCGGCTCCTGCTGCAGGAGGTGGCTCAGCTGAGGGGGGAGCTCCGCAGCGCGAGGAAGGTGAGGGTGCATTTGGGGAAGGAGGTTTGGCTGGGCAGAACCGCCGAGAAAGCCTCCTTGGGCTTGTTGGTGGGCTCGGACTGCTGACCGTGCTGTTTCTCAACCCAGGCAGCGTCCAAGGCGGCTTCGGAAGTCTCCGTGGAGATGTCTGACTGGGCACTGCAGAGCGCTGGTATGGACACAAGCAGCCCAGCCGTGCTCCCGGCGCTGCTCTCCAAAGCGGCAATGAGGACAGGACTGAAAAATGAGGAGCTGGCAGCGGCCTCACGAGTCGCGCCTGAGCACCGCGTCCTCCTGATCTGTGGCCTCTTGCAGTCATCTGCCCTCCCTTCCTTCCAGGTGCCACCATCGACACGCAGAGAACTTCCCAGACCTACGGCTGCCAAGGGAAGTGGAGCTGCAGGGTTTTATGGCTGTTTCCACCTGTCAACCCTCCTGAGGCTGTTCTGCAGGTATGGCAGCAGAAATCCTCAGTGCTGGCGTCTTGCCTTCCTGGCAAGTTGGGGACCGAGCTCAGGGGCATTTCCGAGCTGCAGCAGACCCCACAGACATGCCGGTGCCTGCGCTTCAAGCTCCAGGAGCAGTTGTGTTGGCCCCAGCGGTCTCTCACGCTTCATTTCTCTGCTGTTCCCGTTGCAGCTGGATGTTTCCCCAGGGAACTGCTGGCCTTTCCAAGGGCATCAGGGCCAGGTGGTCATCAGGTTGCCAGCACGAGTCCATCTGAGCGCCGTCACCGTGCAGCACATCTCCAAGGAAGCCTCTCCCTCTGGGTCCGTCATCAGCGCCCCCAGAGACGTCGCCGTCTTTGTAAGTCTCTGCCGGGCGCTTCTGCCTGGGATCTGGCCCTGGGACAAAGCCGTGACAGCGACTTTGTGCATCCTCTGAGGTTTGTACCCACTCTCTCCTGAGCCCGGCCGTGCCATGGCACAACACTTCAAGGGCTCTAGAGATTTCCTCTCTCTCAAGACTTATTCTGGCCAAAGCACCTCAGGGCTCTTCACCAAAACTTCAGACGGAGACTGAGCTCCAGCCCAACCAGTGCCAGACGAGTGCTGGAGTCCCAGGAGAGGCTGGGAACGGGACGGGGCTGGTCCAGCACGTACGTCTCCTCAGTGCTGGGATGAGTCTGAGCTGCTCTCCTTGTGCTTTGCCCCCGAGGGAGTGGATGCGGATGGAGAAGAGGGGACTCTGCTTGGGACGTTCATGTACGATGTGGCGAAAGAGCCCATCCAGACCTTCCCTCTGAAGGTACGGTCCACCTGCGGGGGAAAGATGCCAGGGAGCGAAGCAGGTTTGCCTGCAAGTCCGCAGCAGGAAGAGCGTGAACGTTTTCTCGCTGGGCACAGGGGCCCACAGCACTTTTGGGAGCTTGTTCCTGTGCAGGAGCGGGGCTGGCAGGGGCAGAGCCATTGACTGCACTGCTGCTCTTAACGCCTCTGTTTCCTTTTCCCTCTTCACAGAACGCGCCACTTCGCAGAGCCTTTTCCTATGTCAAATTTTTTGTGAAGAGCAACTGGGGAAACCCAAAGTACACCTGCATTTATCGAGTGCAGGTTCACGGGAAGATGGCGAAACCAGAAAGCCTCGGCTGAAACCAGGGCAAAAACAAAGGCAAAAAAATTAAAAATGGTGTGTCAGTTCAGATCGGTGTGGAAGATTTGCAAATCCCATTCCTCACCCCATGAACGTTCCTGTCCTTGATCTGGCTAATCTGTGTCAGAGGTTCGTTTGTGTCAGATTGATTAGTGTCGACGTGGAATTTCGAAGTGTTTCTCCCCTTGTTATTCTGCCCTCCCCTCGGCACTGGCATTCCAGGGCTGGGCAGGGTTGGAGCTCCATGTTCCTGGCAGCTCTAACAGCGTGTAGGATGGGCAGGGGGTTGGGGCAGCTCGCTGATGGGCAAGAGTGTTTCCTGGGGGTTGCTGGAGGATTCCAAGGGGCTCCTGAGAGATGGGGCTGGTGAGTGGGCATCCCAGGATGCAGTTGGGGTTCTGCCATTTCATACCATTTAAACCAGCACAATGGGCTAAAGACAGAAGAGGGGAATTACAGAATGGGCGCAGGGAGCCAGCCAGAGAGCGATGGGGAGAGACCAAAAATAGCAATTAGGGGCAAGTGCTGCCATTTCTTGAGCTCTCCCAGGAGCTGCATCCCTGGGAGCCCCAAGCGATGTGACCTGGGCCCGATCCTGCACCCTGGCAGAATCACAGAAACACAGAATCACAGAATGTGCTGAGCGGGAAGGGACCCACAAGGTCCAACTCCTGTCCCTGCACAGGACAACCCCACAGTTCACACCGTGTGTCTGAGGATGACGTCCAGTCTCTTCTTGCACACTGTCAGGCATGGGGCCGTGACACCTCCCTGGGGAGCCTGTTCCAGTGTGCAGCACCATCTGGGTGAAGAACCTTTTCGTCATGTCCACCTGACCCTCCCCTGGCACATCTTCCTGCCGTTCCTGGGGTTCTGTCACTGGTCACAGAGAGAAAAGCTCAGCCCTGCCCCTCCTGCTCCTCTGCTGAGGAAGCTGAAGCCGCCATGAGCTCTGCCCTCAGTCTCCTCTTCTCCAGGCTGAACAAACCCAGCGACTTCAGCTGCTCCTCATATGGCTTCATCTCCAAACCCTTCCCCAACTTCGTACCCTGTTCTGGACACTCTCCAGCAGCTTTATCTCCTTTTCTCCTGTGTCCCCAGCCCTGCACACAGTGAATGCTCCAGGTGAGGCCGCCCCAGCGCAGAGCAGAGCGGGACAATCCCCTCCCTGCCCGGCTGGCCGTGCTGTGCTGGATGCACCAGGACACAGGGCCCTCTTGGCTCCAGGGACGCTGTTGTCTCATGTTCAACTTGCCGTCAACCAGAATCCCCAGGTGTCTCTCTGCAGAGCTGCTCTCCAGCACCTCATCACCCAGTCTCTCTGTACAGCCAGGGTTGCCATGTCCCAAGTGCAAAATCCGGCACTTGCTCTTGTTGAACTTCATGTGGTTGGTGATTGCCCAGTTCTCCCATTTGTCCAGATCCCGGGATAAAAGTCAAGGCTGGTCTATACCTTCTGAGCTGTAAGCTGAGATATTAGACCATTATAGGCTGGCCACATATGTGCTATCGGTAGAGTTCCTATTTGCTAAATCTTATTTCTTTACCATATCCTGGCACAGGTAAGTAGGGGTGGCAGTGCAGTCTCAGGTGTTGGGCTCGGCCTAGAATTACAAGAAGCCCACCCTGACTGATGCAGTAGGAAGGGAAACAGAAAAGGAGCTCGGCAAAGGCAGCCGTTAGAGTAGCGGATGAAAGGCGGTCACTGCCGCACACGAGGTGGGAAGGGGTGGGCTGGAGGGGCAGAGGGCTCTGCTGTCAGCGCTGGCAACAGGTCAGCAGCAGCTCCTCTGCAGAGCAGGTGACGTGCATCGGAGTCTTTCCAAAGGCTTTGAAACTGCTGTGAACTGGGGCCCTGTGACAGTTGTGGTGAGGCCATCAGCCTTGCAGCTCTGCAGCAGTTCAGAGTCACTGAAACACTCTTGGTGGCGCATGCTGTTTGTGAGTTTCATTTTGGCTTTTTTTAATCATTTTGTTGAGGTACAATTATTTGTTTGGAATCAGGTGATGGCACTGGCACTCCTCTTTCTGGAGCACATCCTGACATCCTTCGTCATTCAGAGCTCTGCCCTCTGCTCCTGAGAGGAGTGATGGCCGCAATGGGGAACAACTCTGGTGAGTAGCAGCTTCACCAGCAGCCTCCGACTTTGTGAATCCCCAAAGGCAACAGACGTGTCTGGTGCTCCATCCCTGAACGCTGATGTGCTGACGGCCTGGAGTGAATTCTGGGGCATTTCTCGAGAGCAGCCAGACTTACCAAGGTATTCTCAATTAGACACAGGGAAATGTGTTTTGTCACTCCCCCCCACTATGTACCGAGTTTGAAAAGTGTCGTTGCTCGCAGCAAGATCTGATGTCAGTAGGGTTACTTTCTGTGCCAGGTACTTGCTTTTTTCATCAAGTTACAGCCAGGAAAAGGGAAGACTTGACCTGGTAATGGAATTCATGGCTCTAGAGGGAAAAAGCATGTTGCCCAAGGCACAGAAATGAGTCGGGGTTTGTTGGACTTTTGGCCAAGCAGGGAGCAGGGGAACATGCTGTTTTCCAAAACTGTTTCTTGAGGAGCAAATTTCAATGGCAGTGCTGGGCTTGCTGCAATGTTTCTGTGTCGGAGTTAGACCTGGTTGTCCTGGGTACTCCTGTAGAGAACTCAACTTTTAAAATGTGCTTTCCTGCAGCAATGTCATCTCATCTCTTTTCAAATGCGGTTTCTTGGCAGTCATTGCTGAGGGAATGGCTCCCCCACAGAGGATCCTCTTTCCCCCAGAGAAGATTTGCATGGCCTGGCAGCACAGCCAGAGAGCTGGAGCGGGACTGCACAACCTGGGCAACACGAGCTTCCTCAACTCTGTCCTGCAGTGCCTGACACACACCCGCCCTCTGGCCAACCACCTGCTCTCTGAGGAGCTCAGCCAGGCCTGTCAGTACTTTTGTGAACATTTCCTTGTACACTTGTTGGGCACTGCCCAAGGGCTCCCAGAATCTGGAGCTGATTTAGGAGAAAAGCAGCCCTTCCTTGTCACTGCCTGCAGGGCTGTTCTTTGAACACGCAGGTGTAGAACCCGCTTGTTGTGCCTGGATGTGTTCCTCTCCAGAAAGGCACCTCTTCCTGTCCCCGGGTCTCACTCCCCATTCCTGCAAGTTAAACTCCTTTGCTTATTGCACAGAAAACTTCCATCAGTTCAACATCCCTCTGAAGAAGGTTTTCTGTGCACTAAAATGTCCTGTGCTTGTTGGGACATTGGCACCTTGGGTCAAGAGGAGTGGACACCCTTCGTAGAACTTCAAGATCTCCATTAGGTTTCCCGTCACTGTGGATAGTTTGTTGATCTGTGGAGCGTCCCTCTCTCCCTCTTCAGGCAGCCAGGAAGGCTTCTGCATGATGTGCAGAATGGAAGCGCATGTTAACAAGGTCCTGCATTCCTCAGCCAGTGCCATCGAGCCTTGGGCGGTTGTCAGAGTTCTCACCCGTAAGCCATTTCAGGTACTTTGACATGTTTTACGCCATTCTTGTAGGAGAGAACTAGTAACTTCTTTCTTAGAAACAGGCAAACATTTCCAGCATGGCAGGCACGAGGACGCCCACGAGTTCTTACACTGCACTGTGGATGGCATGCAGAGAGCTTGTCTGAGTGGAAACAGCGAGTAAGTACAAGCAAATTGTCTTTCCAGCGTTCCAGAGCCCTTTGGACTCCTTGATGTACTCTCCTCAAGGAAAACTATGCCCAGGGCTTTCAGACAAAGCCAGACTCTTGGAGGAGATAACTCTCTGTCTTCCCATTTGTTTCCAGCGTGGACACCTCTTCTCAGTCAGCTACCATCACCCATCAGATCTTTGGGGGCTTTCTGAGATCCAGAGGTACTTTTCCACAGCTACTGCTCTCCTTGGAATCATCTGTGCCCTTCTGTCTGCCTGTGACAAACAGCTGATCGTGTGATTGGCGCAGAGGGTGTGAAGAGCATAACCCTGCACAGACTTCCCCTCTCGCTGAACATTTCCATTTGGTTTCCTGGTCCATCAGCAATTACCGGGCTTTGTTGGCAGCACAAACCCAAAAGATGCAGCTCCTGCTGCAGGAGGTGGCTCAGCTGAGGGGGGAGCTCCACAGCGCGAGGAAGGTGAGGGTGCATTTGGGGAAGGAGGTTTGGCTTTGCAGAACCGCCGAGAAAGCCTCCTTGGGCTTGTTGGTGGGTGCGGACTGCTGACCATGCTGTTTCTCAACCCAGGCAGCATCCAAGGCGGCTTCGGAAGTCTCCGTGGAGATGTCTGACTGGGCGCTGCAGAGCGCTGGTATGGACACAAGCAGCCCAGCCGTGCTCCTGGCGCTGCTCTCCAAAGCGGCAATGAGGACAGGACTGAAAAATGAGGAGCTGGCAGCAGCCTCACGAGTCACGCCTGAGCACCGCGTCCTCGTGATCTGTGGCCTCTTGCAGTCATCTGCCCTCCCTTCCTTCCAGGTGCCACCATCGACACGCAGAGAACTTCCCAGACCTACGGCTGCCAAGGGAAGTGGAGCTGCAGGGTTTTATGGCTGTTTCGCGCTGCCAGCTCTCCTGAGGCTGTTCTGCAGTTACCACAGAATCACAGAAAGGTTGGGGTTGAAAGGAACCTCTGGAGATCATCTAGTCCAACACACCTGCTAAAGCAGGTACATCTAGAGTAGGGTCACCAGAACAGACCACACAGGATCGTGTCCAGGCGGGTCTTGAATGTCTGCAGAGAAGGAGACTCCATAACCTCTCTGGGCAGCCTGTTCCAGTGCTGTGTCACCCTGAGGGTGTAAAGAAGTTTCTCCTAAAATTCAGATGGAACGTTCCATTATTCAGCCTGTGCCCGTTGCCCCTCATCCTTGATACAGAGAATTAACTAATTAACACTTAACTAATTAATACTTAGAGAACTAACACTTAAGGAGCTAACGCTTAGAGAGCAAACCCTTAACCCACAACGCTTAGAACCCTTAACCCACATTACAATTGCCTAGCTTTGCTTAGCCTTGTGTAAGAGAAACAAGAGTTTATTGACGACTTTACAGGCCTTGCAGGGAGACAAAATCTTGAGTGCATTCTTGGTGCATCCTTGGGTGAATTAGATAACCGAAACTTGGGCATAGGACAGGAGATATGCCAGTTCTAACCAACTCAGCAGTCTGAGTCCCAGCCAACTCGTCACACCAGGCCAGAGGTGAACGTGTACAGAGAAGAGGACCCCGGTCCACAGGCAACTCTCTTCTTCATAGAGGCAAGAAAAATGAAGGTCATGCTGCCAGACCTGATGCAGGTCCTGCAGTATGGCAATAAGGCCATCAAGATGAAGGCACTGGTGATCTTCAGAACCGTGACGGCTCGGCTGAAGAAGAAGGAGGCCAGCCCCATCGCTCTGCCGCTGGCAAAATTTCTCCTGCCCTTCCTTGATGACGTAAGGCTGATGTATAAGCCCGAGCCCTACAGATGAAGATACCGCCCTGTGTATCTCCCCTCACATCAGCCATGCAGGAGCTTCTGCTTGCTGCGGCAGAGAGCTGCTGGTGCTCCCGCCCTACTGTGCTTCTCCCTCCCAGGAGCTGAGCCAGCTGAGAGAGAGCTCCATCAGCCTCTTCAGAGACCTGATGAAGATGGTGGTGCGGAACGACAAGAGAGAGATGAGGAACATTGTGCGACTTGGCCTGCTCCCTCCCTTCTTCCACATGAGTGACCAAATGCAGAGCGTGGCCAAGGTACAGATTTCAAAGCTGAGCAGTGATGCAGGGAAGAGACCCCTGGCCGTTTGGGCCAGGGCATGTCCCAGCTCCCTAAGGGCAGAATCACCCCAGGAACAAAGTCCAGAGGAGGGGGACGCCAGGTCTCCTGCCCCAGACCGTGGTGCCATCTCCCAGCTTCTGCTGTTCCGCAGGCCGCCGGGGAAGCCCTCTTTGGTGCAGCAGAGCTGCTCAGGCAGAAACAGCTCAAACACCTGGTGCAGACAGAGCAGACATGGTGGATTGGAGAGAGCTTGGTGAGGACAACCCCCAAGGGCCAGGGCCCCGGCTGGAGAGGGGCTGCCGCACATGTCTGGGCTGTGGGCTCTGCAGATGTGACTCGCCTGCCCTGCTGCAGCCCCGAGCTGCATCCTTGTGCCCTGTCCTCAAGAACAGAGCCCCCAGGGGCTCTTCTCTCTGCCCCACAGCCAGCGGGAGGGAGGGCTCTCAGCAGCCCTGGGACCCCTCGGCCTGTGTCTCTCTCAGCCTCAGCCCCACAGGGCTCCTGGCTGGGACACGGGAATGGCTGGGGGGGAAGGGGAAGGTGGGTTGCTTGGAGGAGGGACTGGTCCAGCCAGCTGGGGAGGGACAGCGACATGCTCATCCCCTTGTGCTCTCTCCAGCTGGAGCAGGACAGGAGCAGGGCTCAAGAATACTTGTATCAGAGCCTGCCGTACCTGAGGGATGCTCAGGCCAGCTTGCGAGAGGCGGCCGTGAGGTTCATCGGTGAGTCACAGCCCCCGGGGTCCCTCTTTCGGCAGCCTGGCCCCAGTCCCCACCGCTGCCCTGGCACAAGGAGCAGCCCTGTGGCTGCCAGAGCCCCGGCTGCCCCGTGCAGGGCCTTGGCCTCCCCTCCCAGCCCTGCCCACGCAGGTGGCCTTGGTGGCCGCCTTGCTCGGTGCCACCATCTCAGCTTCTGGTCTCCCCTGGGGTCAGCTCTGATGAGGGGAGGAACAGGGGTCTGACAGAACTCTGTGCCCAGGGCTGGCTGCACAGCCCCTGAGGGACCCAAGCAAGGAGGAGCTGGCTGAGATCTGCAGCGGTGAGCAGGGAGTGTGCTCGGGAGGGGATGCCTGGGGGTCTCGGCAGATGTGGGAGGTCATCTGGGCTCTGCTGCTTTCTGTTGCAGCCATTCAGCCCTTGGAGGAGGACAGTGAACCCTCCATCTGCTCCCTGGCAGCTCAGACCATCCTCATCCTGAGCAACGCAAGGGAGCAGTCAAGAGCGCGATGGACCCTGCGAGCCCTGTGCTGCTGGCCCCGCTAAGCCCGGCAGAGGTGCAGCTCTTCTCGGGAGAAGGGCTGGATTTAATAAAGCTGGAGGAGAACGCCAAAGCCCTGGTGTCCTTCAGATGTGCAGCGCCCTGAGCGTGCTGAGCAGACGGTGCCGTTCCTGGCCTCTCCCGCTGCCGCAGGACGTCTGTCCCTCAGCACAGCCTGGTTCCAGGCGTAGTTACGGTGCCAGCAGGTGGGCGCTCGCTGGCCCCCAGGCCCTGCCCTGCGGCGCGCAGGCAGGGGAGGCGAATGGCCGTGCGGGTACGGCAGGCACGGGGGCAGCACAGACACGCAGGGTTAGGGTGGGGCTGGTCCCAGCGCCTCAGGAGCTGTTTCCCACCGTTTTGCCCTCAGCTCCTGCCATCCCCCGAGGCTTTCCACAGCGCCGTCTCAGCGAGCGAGACCCTCTGCTCCGGGCTGCCGGGCCTCGTCTCTCACGCTGCCCTCCCCTCATCGCCAGCAGCTGCTGCCTGGCGCTTTCGCCCTTTCCTGGAGACGCTTTCTCAGCGGCACTGCCGGGCTGAGCCGGGGCAGTGGCGGGTTCATAGAATCACAGAACCAGCTCAGGTTGCTCAGAGCCCCGTCCAGCCTGGCCTGGGATGTCTCCAGGGATGGTTCATCCACCACCTCTCTGGGCAACCTGGGCCAGGCTCTCACCACCCTCAGGGCCAACAATTCCTTCCTCATGTCTGGCCTCAATCTCCTCTCTTTTAATTTAAACCATCACCCCTTGTCCTGTCTCAACAGACCCTGCTAAAAAGTCTCTCCCCGTCTTTCTTCTTGGCCCCTTTTAAGTACCAAAAGGCCGCACTAAGGTCTCCCCGGAGCTTCTCTTCTCCAGCTGAACACCCCAGCTCTCTCAGCCTGTCCTCCCAGCAGAGCTGTTCCAGCCTCGGGTCATTTCGGTGGCTCCTCTGGCCCCTCTCTGGCAGGTCCATGTCTGTCCTGTTCTTAGGGCTCCAGAGCTTGACACGGGACTCCAGGTGGGGTCTCACCAGAGAGGAGACCTGCTGGCCACGCTCCCTTTGATGCAGCCCAAGGTACGATTGGCCTTCTGGACTGCAAGTGTGCGTTGCCAGCTCATGGCCCGTCTTTCATCCCCCAGCACCCCCAAGTCCTTCTCCGCGCGGCTGCTCTCAACCCCTTCATCCCCAGCCTGGACTGGTACCCGGGCTTGCCCCGACCCAGGTGCGGGACCTCGCGCTTGGCCTTGTAGAACCTCATGAGGTTTGCATGAAACCACTTCTCGAGCTTGTCCAGGTCCCTCTGGATGGATCCCGGCCCTCAGACGTGTCACCTGCAGCGCTCAGCTTGGTGTCATCCGCAAACTCGCTGCGGGTGCGCTCGATCCCACCGTCTGTGTCGCTGATGAAGGTTTAACCAGTACTGGCCCCCGTACGGACCCCTGAGGGACACCACTTGTCACCGGCTGG
The DNA here is from genome assembly GCF_036013445.1 of Caloenas nicobarica. Classification (NCBI taxonomy): domain Eukaryota; kingdom Metazoa; phylum Chordata; class Aves; order Columbiformes; family Columbidae; genus Caloenas; species Caloenas nicobarica. The sequence continues at coordinate 2,153,746 of NC_088272.1, forward strand.
TCAACTTGGGATGCCCTGACTCTGTGCCCCCCCAGCCCCAGGGGGTGTGGCTGAAGAACCAGTGGCCATCGGGGAGGACCCCTGGCTCCTGGCCCAGCACAGCCAGGGGGTGCTGACCCCCCAGATCCGCAAACCAGGGACGGGGGCACCTACGGCTGCTGGGCAGTCACTGAGCTGGGGGGGCACTGACCGAGTGCCGGCTGGAGATCTGGGGTGCAGGGGGGTCCCCCATACCTGAGGGAGGTACCTGATATCTGGGGGGCACCCTGGGCTCTGGGGGAACCCTGGGATCTGGGGGGGCAGTGGCAGTCCCCCAGCATGTGCCTCTCCCTGCACAGTGCCCCAGCGAAGGTGATAGTGAAGCAGGACAGGGCAGGGGGGGCGCGATTTCTGGGGACCTTGGGGGCTTTGGGAAGGGTTAATTGGAGGGCTTAATTGGTGGGGTAGTTTGGGGTGTGTTTAATTAGGGGCTGTGCTTTTGGGGGGGTTGCATGTCTAGCTTTGGGGTGTTTAATTTTGGAGGTGCACTTAATATTGGAGGGAGTTTAATTTGGGGGTTGTTTAATATTGGGGGTGTCTAATTCTGCAGATGTGTGTTTAACTGAGGGGGCTGTGAATAATTGGGGTTTGTTTAATTGGGGGGCTTAATTGGGGAGGCGTAGGTTTAATTAGGGAGCTGTATTTAATCGGAGGGGCTGTGTTTTACTGGGGGGTGTTAAATTACGGGGTGCTTTATTAGGGGCATTAATCCTGGGGCTCCATTTTGGGGGTGCAGCACTCCCTGGGATGCCCTCCCCGCCCAGGGCCAGAGGTGCACGGGGTCGGGGGGTGACGGTGGCACCGGCCGCGCCAGCAGCAGGAGGTCGGGGAGCGGGAGGCCGGGGCTGGGGGCTGCGGTGGCCACTGTCACCCGGTTGGCGGCCTCCCCGCCCTGGGTCACCTGTGGGGACAGGGACGTGGTGAGGGGGGGATGGCGTGGGGGGCAGGGGGATGTGGTGAAGGGGAGACATGGAGGGGGGGCCGTGGGAGGTCGCGGTTGTGGGGACAGGCTGGGGGGGACAGGGCCGGAGATGAGGGGACATGGAGGGAGGGGACAGGGGCAGCGGTGAGGGGACACAGGCAGGGGAGGCAGGGACATGGCTGAGGGGGCACAGGGTGGGGGACGGGGCCAGAACTCAGGGGACACAGGTTGGGGGACACAGTCCCGTGGCTGAGGGGACAAGTGGGGGACAGGGCCCCGTGGCTGAGGGGACACAGGTTGGGGGACACAGCCCCATTGCTGAGGGGACAAGTGGGGGACAGGGCCCCGTGGCTGAGGGGACAAGTGGGGGACAGGGCCAGAACTGAGGGGACACAGGTTGGGGGACGCGGCCCCATTGCTGAGGGGACACAGGTTGGTGGACACAGTCCCATTGTTGAGGAGACAAGTGGGGGACACGGCCCCGTGGCTGAGGGGACACAGGTTGGGGGACAGGGCCAGAACTGAGGGGACACAGGTTGGGGGACAGGGCCCCGTGGCTGAGGGGACACGGGTTGGGGGACACAGTCCTGTGGCTGAGGGGACAAGTGGGGGACACGGCCCCGAGGTTGAGGGGACACAGGTTGGGGGACACGGCCCCGGGGCTCAGGGGACCCCGCCGCCCCCCGGGGCCGCCCCTCACGCCCCTCAGCCGCGGGCAGTCGCTCTCCACGAGCGGGCAGGCCCGGCGCTGCCCGGACTCCCCGGGGCAGGGAGCGCGACAGCCGGCCCGGCCGGGGGGCGGCCCCGGGAGGACACGGCCCGGCCGGGGGGCGGCCCCGGGAGGACACGGCCCGGCCGGGGGGCGGCCCCGGGAGGACACGGCCCGGCCGGGGGGCGGCCCCGGCGCTGCTGCTGGCGCTGCCGGGGCGGCCTCGGGCTGCGGGGGAGCGGGACGGGCGGGTCCCGCCCGGGATGGCGCCCGGGGGCGCCGGGCCCTGTCCGGAGCCCGGGACGGCCCTGCCGGGGACGTTCGCGGCTCATGAGGGGCCGGGTCCCTCCCTCAGCGGCCCGGCGGCGCTGCCGTGAGCCCGGGCGGGGACGGGCCTGAGGGGGCGGCTTCTGTGCAACGCCGGGCCGGGAGCAGCGGCGAGGAGCCGGTTCGGCTGCCGGCGGCTCGTTAGCAGCCACCGGGGGCCGTGCCCGGGCATCTCGGTAACTGCCGAGGGGCAGCACGGGCGCTCGGAGGCCGTTGATGCTCGTGAGCTGGGCGCGGCGGGCACTCTGCCCATGGGGGCGGGCAGCGGCGCTGAGCGGGCGCTGCTCTGGCTCTGCCGTTCGTGCTCCTGAGGGGTGGGCACGAGTCTGGAGAGCTCGTTGGCTTCCATGGCGGGGGGTGTCCCGTCCCGGACGCCTGGGTCCCCTGCCCGGCAGGGGCGCCCACCCTGGGGTCCCCAGTGTCCCCCCTTGTCCCGGCCGTGACACTGAGGCCTGCGGGCTCAGCCCGACCCTGGGGCGCTGCCTGGAGCTGGGGGAGCCTGGGGGGGACCCCGAGCCGGTCCCCAGCACCCCCGTGTCCCCACGTGCTCCCCGGCCACACACCCGCTGGCACGTTTGCTCCTGGTGCCCACGCTCCCTGTGCACACACCCCCTTGCACACCCATGGCGGGGAGCAGCTGCGGGTTCCCCATCTGCCCCCTCCCAGCCTCCTGGTCCCCTCCCGATGCTGGGGGGGCTGTGACTAATTGGGGGTGAGTTTAATTTGGGGGTCTGTGTTTAATTCCGGAGCTGTATTTAGTTGGAGGGGGCCGTATTTAATTGTGGGGGGCCGTATTTAATTGTGGTCTGTGTTTACTTGGGGGGGCTGTGTTTAATTTGGGGGTTGTGTTTAGTTAGGGAGCTGTATTTAATTGTGGGGGGCTGTATTTAATTGTGGGGGGCTGTATTTAATTGTGGTCTGTGTTTAACTGGGGGGGCTGTGTTTAATTAGGGAGCTATATTTGATTGGAGGTGGCTGTATTTAATTGTGGGGGGCTGTATTTAATTGTGGTCTGTGTTTAACTGGGGGGGCTGTGTTTAATTTGGGGGGTGTGTTTAAATCCGGAGCTGTACTTAGTTGGAGGGGGCTGTATTTAATTGTGGGGGGCTGTATTTAATTAATTGTTATGAAACCAAAAGAAGCAGCAATTCTGCGTTGTAAAGCACACCAATCTGGGCAAACTGATAGTGTTAAAGGAAATCACAAAGCTGATCCAGTAGCAAAAATGGGAGCAAACGAGAAAGTAATGGGAGCATTAATTCCTCAAATGACAATAAATATGGGTGAAAAGCACTCCTCACTGGAACTGCTGTATTTACGTTAACACCTTCTATATCTCCTCCTCTGCCTTTCTTTTTTTTCCCTATTCTCTAGCTATTCTCTTTCCAGAAACCTCTCCAAGGCAAGAATTATTCCAAATCACAGAACGCTTAGGTTTGAAGAGAGCCCTTGTCTCACTCATCTTGTCTCGCTCTCCTGCTCAGGGCAGGGTGAACCAGGGGAGGTTGCTCAAGGCCTCCACCCAGCTTTGCATCATCCTCAAAGGCGCTGAAAGTGTACTGTGTTACATCATAGAACTGGAGAATAAAGACGTTCAACAGTGTTGGCCCAAGTGCTGGTCACTGAGAGATGACGCTGGTAACTGTCTGCTCGGAGGACTTTGTACCACTCATGATATTTGGGCTTGATGGTTCAGCCAATTTCCCACCCGGCATCCACTTCTTGAGCCCCATCAGCACCACTCTGCCCAGAAGCACACCATGTCTGAGGCCTTGCAAACGCCCTGTACACAACATGCCTTTCTTGCCCCTCTCCATTGGGGTTCAGCAATCCCTTCCTTGTCCTTCACGTTCCTGGAAATGGCTGCAGGACGACATGTCCCATCCCCTTCCCAGGGAGGGAGGTAGGGTGGCCAGCCTGTTATTCTCCCAGTTCTTAGTCCAGCTCTTCTTGAAGATGGCTTTGAGGTCTGCGTTTCCTAAGGACCCCAGAACCATTCTGGTGTCTACGGCACTTTTGAGAGCACAATCCAGAATCACGGGCAAGGGCAACATAGCAGACTGGGGCACTTGCAATGAGCCTGTCCAAGGCAGCTGAGATCAATCTCACTGGGGTTTGTTCCTGGAGTCACACACAGAAATACCAGGGTTCCGTCAAGCATTGACATCTGAGCTGGCCTCATGGGCTCCTTCTGCACCCAGGGATGTTCAGAGACAGAGTCTCTCCATTTTACACACAGAGGCAGTGTCTCTCAGGCCTCCTGTTGCCACTCCCAAAGGACGGGAGGCATCTCAGCCCTGTGGTGTGTCACCCTGCTCTGCACTCATCTGAGATGTGTCATGTCATGAGGAATGGACATGGGAACCTCAGTTCAAGGAAGCACATCCCAGTGCTACATTCAGGTGGTTTCCCACGGGATGTTCCTCCCAATATGAAGTGACCTCAAGACCTTGTCTGTGCCACAGGCCTTCAGGGAACCCTAAGAAATAGTTGATGGTGTTTGTGCTCACTCGTGTTCATGTCACCTCATGTACATGATGTGCGTGCTTACATCGCATCTGTACAATACAAACTTGGACTGCTGAGCTACTCATTCAGTGCCCCTCCATGGAGGGAAGAACAACCTCTGTGAGCTGGGGAGAGAGGCCAGGGCTGGAAATGGTGGTTGTGAGGGGCCAGTCCATGACGATGCCCTGGGGCAGCTTCCGCGGGGTGTCCAGTGCACATGGCACAGCCCAGCCCCTGCTCTGCTGGTCCTGCAGGTCTCTGGCAGGAGGCCTGGCTGTGAGAGGACACTGCTGAGTGCCCAGCCCTGCACACACACACTGTTTATCTCTACACTGCTGTTTCCACCTGCAGGCTGCTTTCTTGTGCATGTCCTGAAGACAAACTTGAAGAAGACCTAAGCCTTCAGGCACTGCCCTATGAACATCACTTTCCTTTATAGAAGTAGTGTTACGGAGGCCAGCTCTGTCACAGCAGTGCCCATGGCCTGTCCCTGCCTGCGCTCACAGGACTGACACACAGCAGGACGGTGACCAGGCTGCCAGAGCACTCAGGCCTTGCACCAACACAAGGGATGAGAAGGAGAGTGTGGGAGTGGAACGAGAACAGCTCTGGAAGGCCAAGCGCTGGTGCTCCCTGGCAGTGCTGCCAGGCTGGACTCTTTTCCCCTACTCCCATGCACACAGGAACTGTCCCTGCAGCTCCAAATAGGCCTTGCAGGAAGGATATAGTGAAAATGAAGTCACTACAGGATGCTTTATTTTGTTTAAATACACACAGATCATGGCTCCTCATTTACACAGCCAGGGGTTATAAAAGAAAAGCAGAAAGTAATTTAGAAAGGGGATGACAACGTTATCACAACAAAAAAACCATCAATAACAACAGAAAATGGAGATGAGAGGCTGGGCCTCTAAGTAGTTACATTAAAACTGCTATGTAGAAGGAGATGGACAGTTTATTGCTTCAGAAAACACTAAGATATGAGTTTCCACAGGGCATCCTTGAGCTCCTGGTTCCTCATGCTGTAGATGAGGGGGTTCACTGCTGGAGGCACCACCGAGTACAGAACAGACACCACCAGGTCCAGGGATGGGGAGGAGATGGAGGGGGGTTTCAGGTAGGCAGACATGGCAGTGCTGACAAACAGGGAGACCACGGCCAGGTGAGGGAGGCACGTGGCAAAGGCTTTGTGCCGTCCCTGCTCAGAGGGGATCCTCAGCACGGCCCTCAAGATCTGCACATAGGACAGCACAATGAACACAAAACACCCAAATCCTAAACAGAAACTAACCACAATGAGCCCAGCTTTCCTGAAGTAGGAGAGTGAGCAGGAGAGCTTGAGGATCTGGGGGATTTCACAGAAGAACTGGTCCAGGGCATTGCCCTTGCACAGTGGCAGTGAAAATGTATTGGCCGTGTGCATCAGAGCAATGAGAAATCCAGTGGCCCAGGCAGCTGCTGCCATGTGGACACAAGCTCTGCTGCCCAGGAGGGTCCCGTAGTGCAGGGGTTTGCAGATGGCAACGTAGCGGTCGTACGACATGATGGTGAGAAGAGAATACTCTGCACCAAACAAGAAACATACAAAGAAGACCTGGGCAGCACATCCTGCAAAGGAAATGACCCTGGTATCCCACAGAGAGTTGGCCATGGATTTGGGCACAGTGATGGAGATGGAGCCCAGGTCGAGGAGGGCGAGGTTGAGCAGGAAGAAGTACATGGGGGTGTGGAGGTGCTGGTCACAGGCTATGGTGGTGATGATGAGGCCGTTGCCCAGGAGGGCAGCCAGGTAGATGCCCAGGAAGAGCCAGAAGTGCAAGAGCTGCAGCTCCCGTGTGTCTGTGAATGCCAGGAGGAGGAACTGGGTGATGGAGCTGCTGTTGGACATTTGCTGTATCTAAGCATGGGCACTGTCATAGGAGGAAAAGATAGTGACAGTTTAGGGGAGACTCCTCTGAGTAAAACCAAAGCCATTTCCCACAGACCCTCCACCCCATCACACAAAGAGACTCTTTTCATTTTCCAGGAGAACGTCCTGGCTGGAGCCCTGATCGGTGCTTGATGAGTGTGCAGTGAAGAGCAGGGTCTCTGCCCAGGGGCTCTTGAGGAGTCAGCCTGAGCCTGTGTGATGGGGTGGGGCAGGGGCCAGTCCTGGGGTTCAGCTTTGTCAGATGGAACCGCTCCTGCTGCAGAAGGGACTGTCAGCATCTGTACCCGCAGGGCTGAGAAACTGAGTTTGAGAGGTTTGGTGTTTGTACAGCTCCTTCTCCCCTCCCACTCTGGGAAGTGTTGTTGGGTGTCAGAAACCCTCAGCATTTCTGCTGCACTCAGGGAGAACAGAGCGAGTCCTGCGAGACCAGAGGATGCCTGTGGGTCAGTGCAGAGTGAGGGCAGCTGCTCTGTCCCTCTGTCTTGCTCCAGCTGCCCTGGGCTGGCACCTTTCTGAGATGGTGATCACACTGCCATGTCACCCTGAAAAGCCACTGGGCACTGCTGAGAGCAGAGGGACCCACCTCAGACCACAACATGTCTCACCCTCTCCTAAGGTCTCAGCCTGTTTAGCTCAGGATACACACGGCTCATTTCACAAACCCAACAGCATTTTTTCTGTCACAGCTTCTCCTTGGAGCCTTCAGATACCACACAGATGCTGTAGGACCGGTTTGCATCCTGAAGGATAGTTCAGAGCATCTATGGAAACCCCCAGGAGATATCCAAGTGTCCTAATGATGGCATTTGATTCAGGGAGACTCAGCTCATTCCCCAGCCCCACAGACTGCATTGCCCACAGCCCCACAGGTCAGAGCAAAGCTGGGACACGTGTTCCCATGGACACAGCTGCAGGAAAGGACCCACAAGATCAGGCTGTGACTCTGCAGCTGAAACTCCCATCCCCAGAGAGCCCGACAGCAAGAACCAGATCACACCAACAGTGACCCAGAGCAGTGGAGCAAGAAGGAAACTGCGGTGAGGGTGGGTGTGAGAGAGGCCAGGGCAGAGGCAGCCGGGCACTCAGACAGCGTCACCCTTCCCCAGCTGTGCAGCCACCTCCCACACACCAGCATTGCCGGGCAGCTGCTCTCAGCCCCTGTGCTCTGCAGAGGGAACTGGAGCTCTGGCTGCACAGGAGCTGCTTCATGCCTTGGAGCCCCCGGCCCTGAGGGCAGAGGCTTTGCTGGGTGGGAGAGGAGGCGAGGGGGCTGCTCACAGGAGGCATCTGCACTGCAGGGGATAATACAGAGTTTTACGTGTTCTCCCTCCCATATCAATTCTGAGTTTAGTTTCCTCTCATTTCTGATCATTTCCCTGATGTCTGGAGATTCTCCCCCTGGGCGGTGTTTCCCTGTACATGTCTCTTCCCGGTCAGCGCTCACAGACCCCATCCCACTCTCTGTGCCCTCACCCTGGCTCTACAGATCCTGCCTGTTCACAGGGCACTGCCTGGGGGCATCTTCCTGTTTGCAAGTTGGAAAACAGGACAGGTCAGACTAAGGCTGATGGGTTCAGCAGATGTGATGCTGGTGCTGTGCACAGGCAGAGCAGTGGCTGAAGGGATGTTATGAGGCTTCTGGCAGATGTACTGGTGACTCTGAGTTGCAGTTCAGGCGTATCAGTGACTGCTTACAACTTGAGAGCTCCTTTTTCATTTATCTTTTCCTACACCCCACCACAAGTCTTGGAAATGGAAACTGAAAGGACAGATTTGAGAAAGCTCCATATCCTTATAGTAATACTTGTACAGCTCTTCTCCTTGAAACCTCCTTTTGCAGGAGCAGCCCTGACCCACGGAGAACCCAACAGCAGAAGCACCTTTCCTGCCCTGCTGGGGGTCGCTCCTTCCCCCCACAGCTTCTCCCCACAGCACTGTGGGGACGTCCCCGGGCAGGCTGAGCGCTGACCCTGGCAGGCGGCAGAGTCCCTGCCCCGGCACAGCCCTGGGGTGCAGGGACCCTGCTCTGCAGGACAGCCCTGGGCACCCCTGGCTGCTCACCCAGCTTCACAGCTGTTCAACATTGCCTGACAAGAGCCCCCTCCTTACAGATCCCTCAAGCTGTGCCTGTGCTAACTTGAGGAGATGCCTCCAGGAGCTACAGCTGCATTGCCCTGCACCCAGAGACTTACCATGGCAAGGGCTGCAAAGATTTCTCCTCCAGTGAGCTCTCAGTCATCCTCCCCATCCTGACCACCTTTAATCTCTCTCTGCCTTGCTCGTCTCCCTGAGATCCCCAGGCAGAGCCCTCAGCCCTGCTGCGCTTTGCAGAGGAGCTGCTCCTGGGCAGAGCTGTCTCTCTGCAGCGCTGCCGCTTGCCATGAGCTCCCTGTGTCCCAGGAGCCCAGCCCAGCTCAGCAGCACAGGAGCAGACCAAGGCGCTTTAATGACCCCTCTGGTGGGTTTGCTGCTGAGTCCATGAACAACAGACCCTGGAGGAAGCTGAAGAAACCTCTCAAGAAGTCCAAGTCAGATTCAAACTCCAAAGTTTCTTGTAATGTTACTGGGTTCCCCTGAGGAACACTACTGAGGAACCGACCCCAGGGTCTGGTTAGAGAAGAAAACTGGAGGCAGAGATGACAAGCAATGTGAAGGTCTCTCTGATGCTGAATAAACCTGGTTTTGTTTCATTAATCAAAGGGCCAAGCCCTGACCCCCAGCCCTGGGAAGGCAGATCCTGTCCCTCCCACGTTGCCCAGGGCCCTTCCTGGGACAGTGTGATGTGGGGCTGTGCAAGGCCAAGGGCAGGACTATGGTCCCACACCTCCCAGGTTCCTGGCTGGGGACAAGGAGGCCATGAGGCCCCTGTGCTGTAAGGACAAGGTGTCTCCTCACGGGCATCAGAGCTGGAGACAACAGCCATAGCCAAGGGGAGAAGAAGCTCCAGCTGTTAGTGTTTACATGCAGACCGTTTATCCTGATGAGAGCGTCTATCCCAAGATAACATCATGAGGAGTTACAGGACACTACGAATATCACCTGCAGGAGAAACTTTGCGGTCTTGGGGGGCTAGTGCTTGTAATGCCAGAGGTCTGGACTTAGAGGGGAAGTTTCCCTTCATGTGGGAGAACATCAGGAATGCGTGGAGCTCTGCCTGGGGACAGAGAATATCAGCTGAAAGTTGAGGAGTCAACGTGAGAGGGCAGAACAACATGGACAATGTTGTGGTGACTGGACATCAGCTACTGACTCACTGATGAGGAAGAGGAATTAGATGAGGCCTCCTTCAGACAAATGAAAGAAGCCTCATGTTTCCAGGGCCGTGTCCTCATGGCAAACCTAAGATATCCCAATATCTGCAAGGTACCAGCCATGCAGGAGGGTTTTGGAGCTCATGGACAACATCTTCCTGACACGGGTGACTGAGGAGTCAGTGAGGTGAGGTGCCCTGTGGGACTTCACACTTACAAACCAGAAAGGGTTGGTCAGGGATGGAACAGTCAGGGGTGGGGAAGTGGAGTTGAGGCTCCTGGGAGATGATAACAAGGCAAAGAGCAGGATTTCAGGAGAGCAGGCTTTGGCCTGCTGAGGGACCTGCTTGGGTCCTATGGGATATGACCTTGGTGTTTGCAGTGTTTTTTCTCTCACATTTCCTCCCTGCTCTCTCCCACCTGCTGTTGTGCAGCGTTTTTTACCCTTTCTCAAATACAATATCACAGAGGTGCTGCCAGCATCCCTGAGTGGCTCAGATTTGGCAAGGAGTGGGTCCATCTTGGAGCCAGCTCATATCGGCTCTGTCTGACATCAAACTCCTGTTGTCTTCTCAGAGAGGTGACAACTGTAGCACACCCACACTCACCCCCAGTTCCAAGACTTTGCCATGTAAACCCAACACAGGGTGATAATGTCTTGGATGTTACAAACTTCTTGATCATGGAGAAGAAATGGAAAAGTTCTTCTGTTAGTAACCTGAGGAAGTCACAAGTCAATGAGTAGGTTCCTATGGGGAACTGTCATTGCCCTGACATTCTCTGGCCAGGCAAAGCGGCAGCTGCCAACAGTCCAGAGGATCTTGGGCCAACTTCTTAACGTGGCTGCCTGCTGGGACAACAAGGGTGATGCTCACCTGGATCTGAAACTGGGAGACAAAGAAGAGCTGGTGAGGGATGTGCACATCAGTGTCCACCTTGGCTGTGGTGACCAGGCAACAGTGGGATTCCAGGCACCAGAGGGGAGGGAGGAAGGCCAGCAGCAGAGCACAGGCTGGTGGGCTCCAGAGGAGAAGACATGGACATACTGGGAGACGGTGGCCAATAAAGGTGGTGACATGGAAGTAGGTCTGAAGGGTGAAGGAGCTCAGGAAATCTGAGAAGCCTCACAGGACAGCCTGCTCCAAGCACAAGAATGATCTCTCCAAGTACCCATGAAAAGAAGACTTTATGTCATGAGGCTGCTTGTCTGACCAGACGGAGCTCCAGGGCAAAAAGGCAGCAGATGGGAGGTGGATCAGGTCAAGCTGTAAAGGAGGAATTTAGAATCCTTGTCCATGGATGTGGGGATGATGCCAAAGCTGCCCTGGACTTGATACCTGCAGGGGAGGCTGAGGGCAGCAAGATGAGCTGACATTGCTTCCTTACAGTAAAAGAATAGACAGGGCAAACGTGGGCCTGCTGCTGAACTTCGTAAGAGTAGAATCAGACAGGACCAATGTACTTCATGGCTTCTTTGCCTCCATCTTCACCAGCAAGGTCTCCTGGGACTTTGTTCCTGAAGGCAGGAGTCTGGAGAACAGCCAGGAGTGGATGGGGGTCCAGTCAGGGGTTACCTGAGCAAACTCAGACACCATTACAGAAAAGGAGATGGGTCACTTGACCGGCTCCCTGAACACAAGTATCACTGTGCTGTGGCACCTCAGATTCCCAGGAACACCCACCTCTTGGTCCAGAGTTGTGTGATTCCTCTTGAGGTGTCCTGTCCTGTCTCCTTGCTCAAGTGGTGCGTCAGGCACCCAACTTTCTGACACATTCAGTCTTTATCAGAAGATTCTCTAGATCAATATTTATTGGAGATTGTTGATACTAGCTGTTCTGGAAAAGAGGGCATTGGGAGGGGGACAGAAATAAAAGAAATTTGGCTTAATTAGTATTTGTTATGGAAATGCTCTCTGTTTGGCTACAGTTCTGAAATATCTCTAATCATCCACACCAGACTTGACGCCTTTAGGCAAGTGCTGCAGAGAGCCTTGGCTGATAAGCTCATTTTGGATGTTAACGAGCCCTCTGCTGCCATGGTCCTGAACTGCAGCTACTGAAAGAATGAACAAACCCCTAATGAAGTGAAAGGCAGAAACAAACCCCAAGTTTCTGAGGGTGTTTGGGACCCACGAGGGGCCATCGCTGACACAAGCAGTCCCTGTCCCTGGAGGCTGCTGAAGGAAAAGCCTGGAGACGATGGTCAGAGGTGGTAAAGGCGATGTGGAGGTGGCTCTGGTGCCCTGTCTGCCCTTCATGGTTGTTTAGCATCAGAATGGCCAAGCCCTGACCCCCAGGGCCTGGCAAAGGAGACCCTTTCAGTCAAATGTTTCTCAAGGCTCTGCCTGTGGTCACTGGGAGGGTATTTGTGGTTTGGGTGTGGCTTTGGTGCCAAGTGCTGTTGCTTTTACTACAAGGCTATGGTTTTCTGAGGATTTGGCAATGCCTGTGAGGTCTCCCAAGCTCATGCAGCTTCTTTCATAGACCTGCAATGGTCACCAATCACCTGAGCTCTCCTAGTCCCAAACTTGGTTGAATCCTCAATTTGGATCCATGCCCCAGCACTGAAAGCACACGTTCCTTCTTCTGCTGCCCGAAAATAAAAAAGAAAATTCAATCTATTCCAATCAGCACGATCAGCCAATGGTCTTTAGGTCTTCTTCTTTAACACGTTGACTACTACACATAGACCCGTGTCTTCCTGCACTCCCATGTGTCTCACAAACCTTTCACTCTTATCCTCCAGTAATGGGCCAACACTCCAGGAGGTTGGTGCTTCCTCCGGGCTCATGGATGATTCCTGAGGACCATCCAAGCATGGGCAGTGCAAGAGAGGAGCAGAGCAAGGTCAGCTCATGGGCCATGCCTGAGCACAGCCCCCCCAGCAGCAGCCGTTCCCCATCTCCCAGGCACAGCCATGCCCACAGCATGCAAATGTCACTGCCATGTATGACTAGTCCAAGAGAAGGCTGCCTTCTTTCCAAAATCACCAAAAATCTTTCTCCTATTCCTCCTCCCCCCGCAGACATCAGCCACATCCCACTTGCAGGCTCAGACATGGTTGTAAGGATTTGCTGAAGTCATCAGCCATCACCCTTCTCTACCTCACATCCCCTGACCCTCCCACACCACACATGGCCGCTCACTGCTGCTCAGGGCCTCTCACTCTTCAGAAGAGGCCTTGAGCTTCTTGGTTCTTCCTGGTGCTTGTTATCATCTTCGTCCCTCCCTCCAGAGCTCATGGTGAGGTTTCTTGTCCATAACAGCACCTTTATGACCATGTTTTACTAAATGGGTGTCTTTTTGTGAGCATTTGTGCATAAAGAGTAGTCAGAGGAAAGCACCTAATACATAAAAACTGATGCCAAGTGAAATGCCATGAAGACCTGAGGAGTTACTCCCATTGCTGTGTCTCTCCTGGAAGGAGTCTGTCCTGAGAAGGGCATCCAGCTTCTGCCACTCTCTGGAGAGGCACATGAGCAGTGTCCGTGCACCTGGGGAGGAACAGGGTGATTTTTGCCAGACCACCCTTCATCTGAACCACTTAGATATGTACTTGTGGATGGGGTGTCATGCCTTATACTGCAAATACCTATTGGATTGGCACTGCCAGTGGGGCTACCACAGATGCAGACTGCTGTGTTACAGATATTTATTATTTTTAATAATGACACTATTAGAGAAATTACACAAACACTTGAATGATTATTGATGCATTTTAACATGATTATCCACAGAAGCCTCAGCAGCTTTGCATCTCAAGAAATGGGATGCCAGAGGGCAAGGGAAGGATGGCTTGGGCTCTGTCCTGGGATCTGGAAAGTGAAGTGTGGGACCATCTCCCAACACCCGCCCTGCCCAGTGAATGGTGTGAGAAACTCTGCCAATGAGCTCTGAAGTCACAGTCATGACAGGTGTCTTATGTGTAACTGCAGACAGTGTTGTCCTGCCAGCTCAGGATTGGAGCTTCCATCCCTGAAGGTATTGAAAAGATGTGTAGACATGACACTTAGGGATATGGTGTAATGGGTGGACTTGATAGTGTCGTATTTACAATTGAACTTTATGACCTTAAGGGTCCTTTCCAACCTAAATTATGATCTGAGATACCCACTTCAATTCCCATCACCTCCAGCTTCCCTCCAGGGCAGCTGTTGTGTGACACCACTCTCCTGGCTCTCCAAGCAGGTTGGACACCGGTTTGGTGCCTGCAATGGCAATTTTCCCTTCCTGGGGTAAAAGACCTTCGATGAGAGATGGTTGTAGAGATTTGGGTGGCAGAGGTCTGAACTCTTCCTTTCAAAGTCTTAGCAGGCTCAGTTTTGGAGCCATTGAAAAATAGAGACAATCTCAAGGATGTTTTTGAAAAGTGGTACAATCACTAATAAGAATAACAGGGAATTCCTTATTCCTGATGATGATGATGATGATGAACTAAAGTTTTTTAATTTCATTCCCAACAGTCATTCTTGCTTCTCAAAAGAGCTGCTACGTCTCAGTAGCTGACCTCTTGCATGGAGTTCTTTTTAAGAGCTTTTTCTCTCACTTCTACTAGTTTTATCATTTAAAAAGTACATCCTAGGAGAGAATTGCCCTGAAATCATCCCTTTCATGCTTTTTCCCCTTTTTTTCTGGTGTGAGGGGAGGTGACATAGGGCAGTTTTATTTCTTTTTCGACCAAAGAATGACAAGTAACAGATCTCAGGTCAGTGCAAAGGCACAAAGGAAGCCAGAACGTTTATGTGGTGTGCACTGACACACACCGTCACCTGCATTTCCAGTCTCTCAAGTCCCAACAGTGCAGCAGAGTCTGGAGTTCTGAGCTCCCTTCATCTGCCCTGTGTGACACATGTAAAATGAAACTACCCCAGCCAAAGAGTTGGTTTTGATTCTCTTCACAGCCTGAAGCACCACATGGGTCATGAGACAAGCCAGGATACCCAACGAGGACTCGCATGCTCTGCACTTAAAGTTCAGGTGTTCACGGGAATCTCAGCAGACAAGAAATGCCGATTCCTGGGTGCAAGGAGCTCGTCAAGAGCCCCGTCTCCATTTCTGTAACGATGGCTTTGCTGCCTGGCTGATGTGCAGACTCTGTACATGGATGCTGACACCTGTTGAGCAACCTGTTCTGAAAGGATGAACGAGGTGGGCATGAGGACAGCAGAACAGAAGAACTTGGGTGGGGGCAAATGAAAAGGGATGCACAAGATGTGGTCAGGGCTGTTTGGGGGCACTTGTAAGGCAGCCCTGCACCTCATGTGAATTATTCCTGTGGCCAGAGAGAACCTGAGAGCTGTCCCTAAATTGAAAACATGAAGGGAATGAAAGGACAGCATCATTCAGGCTGGATGGGACCTTGGGAGGTGTCTTGACCAACCTCCCGCTCAATGCAGGGTCAGACCAGATTACTCAGGGCTTTATCCAAACACATCTTGGACACTTTCTGGGGTAGAGTGGATGCGCACTCTTGGAAAACAGCTTCCAGGGCTTGACTGTCCTCAGGATTGGAAAGTTTCTCCCTTTATCTAGAGCCTTTTACGTCCAACCATCCAGATTGTTTTTTACCCGTCTACTTACACACTGACACAAACCATAATATCCTACCTTGGACACAAGAATATTGTGGGGGATGATGCTGAATGCCTTGCTGACTTCCAGGTAACAGACCACCACTGCTCTCCACACATCCAGCAACCCTGTCCTTTCCTCACAGAAAGCAAAGAGGATGGACAGGCACAACCTGCCCTGGGTAAACCCCGTCACCTTCTCTTTCACACACCCAGAAATGGGGTCCCAGTGGACATGTTCCGGGGCACAGCCCTTAGTTCCCCTGCTCACCCATTGGCCATTTTTGAAAAGTGCAACGATGTGTGAGAGCTGCCAGTGGTCAGGGAGTCCCCCCAGTCTCCATGAGATTTCCAAGAAGGTGGAGAGTGGCCTCACTGTGACATGGTCCTGCTGTCTCAGCTCCTGGGATGCTGCCCCTCCTGTCCCATAGACTGGAAAGGATTGTGTTAGTTCCAGGGACCCTGACTTGATCCCCATCCACTGCTGGTTGTTCTGCCTCCAGTGACAGAGGCCTGGGAGACCTTGCTGGTGAAAATGGAGGACAAGAGACACAGAGAATATCACTTCTCTCCCTTACTAAATTAATCAGTACCCACACGGTGTCTTTGTTTCTCCTTTAACTGTTCCTGCAGTAGTAACAGCTCATTATAGGGCTCTTGAATTGACTTACAGATCTAGACTGAGTTTTGCTCTGGCCTGTTGCTGTGCTTGGAGGCTGCTGTCCTTGCAGACCAGATGAACTAACTTCTGCCACCCTGCCTTGGCAGTTTATTCCATCCGTGTCACAGCTCTGTCTGCAACACTGACAGCTCCAGCTCAGCCAGTCAGGTCCCTGGCTGAGGACATTGCCTCACATCTGGGCTGAAACACCCCAGCTGTGGCACCAGGAAACCTCTGAGTCGCCCCATGGAAACCTGGTACCAAGTGTCCAAGACTCCATGCATGCAAAGGCTTTGCTTTAGAGCACAGACATGAGACGGCTAAAGATTGCTAGATGTCTCTCTGGACCTAGGGGTATAAAACCAGAATAAAATGCCTGAATTCCTTCAACTGAAGATTCTCCTTCCCCAGCTTGGAGAAATTAGATCCTTTGCTGTAACTTTCCTGGTGTCCTGTCTAATGATGGGACAAGAAAAGCTGAATCTCATACCAATTTATTTTCTAATAGAAGAACACAATGCTGGCAAGAAGTGTCTCTGCACTAGACAGACAATCAACATGTCTGATTACTTCAGGTTGTTTCAAAGGATGTGCCCCTGGAGCCCCAGGGACAGCTGGAGGGAGCCCAGAGGGGACAGAGGAAGGGACATCATGGGCTGCTCCTGTGCTGCTGAGCTGGGCTGGGCTCCTGGGACACAGGGAGCTCACGGCAAGCGGCAGCGCTGCAGAGAGACAGCTCTGCCCAGGAGCAGCTCCTCTGCAAAGCGCAGCAGGGCTGAGGGCTCTGCCTGGGGATCTCAGGGAGACGAGCAAAGCAGAGAGAGATGAAAGGTGGTCAGGATGGGGAGGATGACTGAGAGCTCACTGGAGGAGAAATCTTTGCAGCCCTTGACCCGGTAAGTCTCTGGGTGCAGGGCAATGCAGCTGTAGCTCCTGGAGGCATCTCCTCAAGTTAGCACAGGCACAGCTTGAGGGATCTGTGAGGAGGAGGCTCTTGGCAGGCAATGTTGAACAGCTGTGAAGGTGGGTGAGCAGCCAGGGGTGCCCAGGGCTGTCCTGCAGAGCAGGGTCCCTGCACCCCAGGGCTGTGCCGGGGCAGGGACTCTGCCGCCTGCCAGGGTCAGCGCTCAGCCTGCCCGGGGAGATCCCCACGGGGCTGTGGGGGGAAGCTGTGCGGGGAAGGAGGGACCCCTATCAGGGCAGGAAAGGTGCTTGTGCTCTGGAGAGGATGCTGTGTGGGTCAGTTCTGCTCACAGCTCCAGATCACCCCCAGGATTTTTCCAAGTGGATGCCTCAAGCAGAAGATCAATGCAAGGATTACCAGACAGATAGGGAGCTTTCCTGAGCCTGCCTTTTCAGTTTCCTATCCCAAGGGTTGTGGGGTGCAGGAAAGGAAAAAATGAAAGTGAACTCTCATGCTTAAACAAGTCACTGTGACTCCTGAACTGCAACTCCGATTAATCATCACATCTGCCAGAAGCCTCATAACATCCCTTCAGCTGCTGCTCTGCCTGTGCACAGCACCAGCATCACATTGACTATACTCGTCAGTCTTACTCTGACCTGTTCTTTTCCCCAGTCTGCAAACAGGAAGATGCCCCCAGGCAGTTCCCTGTGAACAGGCAGGATCTGTAGGGCCAGGGTGAGGGCACAGAGGGCGGGATGGGGTCTGTGAGCATTGACAGGGAAAAGACATGGACAGGGAAACACCTCCCAGGAGGAGAATCTCCAGGCAATAGGGAAATGATCAGAAATGAGAGGAAACTAAACCTGGAATTGTTCTGGGAGGGAGAACACAGAAAACTCCGTATGACCCCCGCAGTGCAGATCCCCCCTGTGAGCAGCCCCCTCGCCTCCTCTCCCACCCAGCAAAGCCTCTGCCCTCAGGGCCGGGGGCTCCAAGGCATGAAGCAGCTCCTGTGCAGCCAGAGCTCCAGTTCCCTCTGCAGAGCACAGGGGCTGAGAGCAGCTGCCCGGCAATGCTGGTGTGTGGGAGGTGGCTGCACAGCTGGGGAAGGGTGACGCTGTCTGAGTGCCCGGCTGCCTCTGCCCTGGCCTCTCTCACACCCACCCTCACCGCAGTTTCCTTCTTGCTCCACTGCTCTGGGTCACTGTTGGTGTGATCTGGTTCTTGCTGTCAGGCTCTCTGGGGATGGGAGTTTCAGCTGCAGAGTCACAGCCTGATCTTGTGGGTCCTTTCCTGCAGCTGTGTCCATGGGAACACGTGTCCCAGCTTTGCTCTGAGCTGTGGGGCTGTGGGCAATGCAGTCTGTGGGGCTGGGGAATGAGCTGAGCCTCCCTGAATCAAATGCCATCATTAGGACACTTGGATATCTCCTGGGGGTTTCCTTAGAAGCTCTGAACTACCCTCCAGGATGCAAACCTGTCCTACAGCATCTGTTTGTTATGTGAAAGCCCCATGGAGGAGCACAGAGATGCTGTGACAGAGAAAATGCTGTTGGGTTTGTGAAACCCGTGGTTTCCAGGATAAACATGGAATACTGAAACCTTAGGAAAGGGTGGGACATGTTGTGGTCTGAGGTGGGTCCTTCTGCTCTCAGCAGTGCCTGGTGGCTTTTCAGGGTAACATGAAAGCAGTGTGATCAGCCTCCGTCTCAGAAAGGTGCCAGCCCAGGGCAGCTGGAGCAAGACAGAGGGACAGAGCAGCTGCCCTCACTCCGCACTGACCCACAGGCATCCTCTGGTCTCGCAGGACTCGCTCTGTTCTCCCTGAGTGCAGCAGAAATGCTGAGGGTTTCTGACACCCAACAACACTCCCCGGGGTAGGAGGGGACATAGAGCTGTAGAAACTCCAAACCTCTCAAACTCAGTTTCTCAGCCCTGCGGGTACAGATGCTGACAGTCCCTTCTGCAGCAGGAGCGGTTCCATCTGACAAAGCTGAACCCCAGGACTGGCCCCTGCCCCACCCCATCACACAGGGTCAGGCTGACTCCTCAAGAGCCCCTGGGCAGAGACCCTGCTCTTCATTGCACACTCATCAAGCACCGACGAGGGCTCCAGCCAGGACGTTCTCCTGGAAAAAGAAAAGGGTCTCTGTGGGAGGGGCTGTGGGAAATGGCTTTGGTTTTGCTCAGACGAGTCTCATCTAAACCGTCACTATCTTTTCCTCCTTGCACAGGTCCTCATGCCCACAGGCAAATGTCCAACAGCAGCTCCATCACCCAGTTCCTCCTCCTGGCGTTCACAGACACACGGGAGCTGCAGCTCTTGCACTTCTGGCTCTTCCTGGGCATCTACCTGGCTGCCCTCCTGGGCAACGGCCTCATCATCACCACCATAGCCTGTGACCAGCACCTCCACACCCCCATGTACTTCTTCCTGCTCAACCTCTCCCTCCTCGACCTGGGCTCCATCTCCATCACTGTCCCCAAGTCCATGGCCAACTCTCTGTGGGATACCAGGGTCATTTCCTTTGCAGGATGTGCTGCCCAGGTCTTCTGTGTATTTTTCTTGTTTGGTGCAGAGTATTTTCTTCTCACCATCATGTCCTATGACCGCTACGTTGCCATCTGCAAACCCCTGCACTACGGGACCCTCCTGGGCAGCAGAGCTTGTGTCCACATGGCAGCAGCTGCCTGGGCCAGTGGGTTTCTCAATGCTCTGCTGCACACGGCCAATACATTTTCACTGCCACTGTGCAAGGGTAATGCCCTGGACCAGTTCTTCTGTGAAATCCCCCAGATCCTCAAGCTCTCCTGCTCAAACTCATACCTCAGGGAACTTGGTCTTCTTCTGGTTAGTCTCTTATTAGTATTTGGGTGTTTTGTGTTCATTGTGCTGTCCTATGTGCAGATCTTCAGGGCCGTGCTGAGGATCCCCTCTGAGCAGGGACGGCACAAAGCCTTTTCCACGTGCCTCCCTCACCTGGCCGTGGTCTCCCTGTTTGTCAGCACTGCCATGTTTGCCTACCTGAAGCCCCGCTCCATCTCCTCCCCATCCCTGGACCTGGTGGTGTCTGTTCTATACGCATTGGTGCCTCCAGCAGTGAACCCCCTCATCTACAGCATGAGGAACCAGGAGCTCAAGGATGCCCTGTGGAAACTCATATCTCTGTGTTTTCTGAAGCAATAAACTGCCCATCTGCTTCTGAATAGGAATTGTAATGTAACTAATTAGAGATCCAGCCTGTCATCTGTATTATAAGTTATTGATTGTTTTTTTATTGTGATAATGTTGTCATCTCCTTTCTAATTCTCTCTCTGTTTTTCTTTCATAACCACTAGTGTAAATCAGGAGCCATGCTCTCTTTGCCTTTAAACAAAATAAATGGCTCTGTAGTGACTTGTTTTTCATTATATCCTTCCTGCGAAGCCTATTTGGAGCTGCAGGGACAGTTCCTGTGTGCATGGGAGGAGGGGAAAAGAGTCCAGCCTGGCAGCCCTGCCAGGGAGCAGCAGCGCTTGGCCTTCCAGAGCTGTTCTCGTTCCACTCCCACACTCTCCTTCTCATCCCTTGTGTTGGTGCAAGGCCTGAGTGCTCTGGCAGCCTGGTCACCGTCCTGCTGTGTGTGAGTCCTGTGAGCGCAGGCAGGGACAGGCCATGGGCACTGCTGTGACAGAGCTGGCCTCCGTAACAGGACTTCTGTAAAGAAGAGTGATCTCCTCAGGGCAGTGCCGGAAGGCTTAGGTCTTCTTACAAACCTTCTCTCAAAAACTTGCCCACAAAAGTGGCCACAGATGCAAACAGCAGGGTACAGCTGCACAGTGTGTGTGTGCAGGGCTGGGCACACAGCAGTGTCCTCTCACAGCCAGGCCTCCTGCCAGAGACCTGCAGGACCAGCAGAGCAGGGGCTGGGCTGTGCCCCTGTGCACTGGACACCCCGTGGAAGCTGCCCCAGGGCATCGTCATGGACTGGCCCCTCACAACCAACATTTCCTCTCTCCCCAGCTCAGAGAGGTTCTTTGTCCCTCCATGGAGGGACACTGAATGAGTATTTCAGCTGTTCATGTTGCATCATACGGATGAGATGTGAGCATGCACATCATGCATGAGAGGTGAGATGAACCCGAGTCAGCAGAAACGCCACGAGCTATTCCTGTGCGTTCCATTTTGGCCTGTAGGACAGACAGGGTCTTGAGGTCATCTCTCGTTGCGAGTAACATCCCATGGAAACTGCCTAAATGCAGCACTGGTTGTGCTTCCTTTAACCAATGTCCCTGTGTCCATTCCTCATGACGTGGGACATCTCAGATGAGTGCAGAGCAGGGTGACGCACCACAGGGCTGAGGTGTCTCCCGTCCCTCGGGAGTGGCAACAGGAGGCCAGATGGACACTGTGACTCCTGCCTCTGTGTGTGAAAGGGACAGACTCTGTCTCTGAACATCCCTGGGTGCAGAAGGAGTCCACGAGGCCGCCTCAGATGTGGACACCTGACAGAACCTGACATTTCTGTGTGTGACTCCAGGAACAAACGCCACTGGCCCAGGCAGATCAATCTCACGTGCTCCTGTCTGCTATGTCATCCTTACCTGTGAGTCTGAATTGTGGTCTGAAACCTGCCAGAGCAATCAGAGGGGTTCTGAGGTCCTTGGAAAAGGCAGTTGTCAAACCTGTCTTCAAGAAGGGCAGGAATGAGAACTGAGAGAATTACAGGCTGGTCAGCCTGTGTCCTTCCATGGGAAGGGAGTGGGACAAGTCCTCCTGCAGCCACGTCCAGGCACTTGGAAAACAAGAAAGGGATTGCTGAACCCAAATGGGCAGGGAAAGAAAGGCATGTTGTGCACATAGAATTTTGCAAGGTGTCAGACGTGGTGTCCTTATAATGCGATTGGTTCTCTGTGGGCTCAAGAAGTGGATGCTAGGTGGGAAGCTGGCTGGATGATGAAGCCCAAATGTCACCAGTGGTACAAAGCCCCCCCTGCAGTCAGTTACCAGTGGAATCCCTCAGGGACCAGCACTTGGGCCAGCACTGGTGAATGTCTTTATTCTCCCCCTGAATGAGGTGACGGAGTGAACCTTCAGCTCCTTTGTGGATGGTGCAAAGCTGGGCAGAGGCCTTAGACAACCTCACCTGGTTCACCCTGCCCTGAGCAGGACAGTGAGACAAGAGGATGTTCAAACCTGAGTTAGTCTGTGATTCAAGGAATCTTCCTCTTGGAAAGGTTTTGGAAGACAGAATAGGTGGAGGAATAAGACAAAAAAAAAGGAAAAAAGAGGCAGAGGAGGAGACCTAAAAGGCGACAACAGAAACAGAGCAGTTCCTGTGAAGAATGTTTCTCTACTCAAATTGTTAGCAGGAAATCTCTAATCAGCTCCCCAAACTCCCTGTTTTGCTCATTGGCCCCCTGGGATTTACATCACATTTCTTCACATCAGATTCTGCACGGAAGTTTGCACCTGATTGTTACAGCTTGTTTGCAGGAATTAGTTCATGTTTCCTTAGAGAACCGGATTAAACAGGCACTGGGGGAATTTTTAATTAGAGGAAACAAAGAAAGGAGAAAAAAAAGAAAACACAATAGAACTTAATGATGTTTCTCAGTTCTATGGTTAAATTAAGTAGTTTCCAGTGAGGTCCATTGCCATAATTGAGTCACCTATAGGGACTATGACAGCAACTGCTGAAAGACTTTACCTGCCTGAAGCTCAAAGCAGGGAGAGAGCTGAGAAGCTCTGAACGAGCAAAGAGTGAGAGGAGGAAGAACCTCTGGGGAGCAATGGAAAGTGCAAATGTCCAGACAGGCTTCTGAAGAGACGACTTCAGACATGCTGAGATGATTAAGGACAGGTAGAAACTCCTGGATGTTCAGGGGGATTAAATACACAGCATGATAGACAGAATTGTGGCAATGCAAGCACAGGGAAAGGTCAATGTTTCAATTCCCACAGTACATACACATTCTGAAAATTAATATTTTCGCAGTATAGAAATTCCACAGACATTTTATTGGAAATATTGAATCATTTCATCTGAGAAAAAAAGAGTGTGGGGTTTTTTGTTCTTGTTGTTGTTTTTGGTTTGATTTGGTTTTGAGGGGAGTTCTCAGGTTTTCGGGCTGAGCTCCATGGTCTCACTATAAGCATCCAATGCAAACCTCGAGAGGCCCCAGTATACCTGAGGTGTTTGCCTGGACTGGCAGGTGTCAGACAAGACTGATAAAGACATGTTGCTTCCATCATTTACATCTAGTATTCAAGACTTCTGTGCTTAATTAGAAAAGTTTCAGCACTGTAGGCAAAGAGGCAGGTACATGAAGAGCACTGAGAAGAAGTGATAGAAGAATTATCCAGTTGATATCACGGAATCATAGAATCGTTTCAGTGGAAAGAGACCCTCAGGATCATCGAGTCCAACCATAATCTGACTCAAGCACTAAACCATCTCCCTTAAGAACCTCATCTAAACTCCTTTTAAACACCTACAGGGATGGTGACCTCGTGACTTCCCTGGGCAGCCTGTTCCAATGCCCGACAACCGTTTCCAAGAAGAATTTTTTCCTAATATCCAATCTAAAGCTCCCCTGGCACAACTTGAGGCCATTTCCTCTTGTCCTATCACTTGCTACTCAGGAGAAGACACAAACACCCTCCCTGCTCCAACCTCCTATCAGACTGTTATAGACAGTGACAAGGTCTCCCCTCAGCCTCCTTTTCTCCAGGCTAAACAGCCCCAGTTCTCTCAGCCGCTCCTCCTAAGACTTCTTCTCCAGCTTCTTCACCAGCTCCGTTGCCCTTCTCTGAACTCGCTCCAGAATGTAAAGGTCTTTCCTATAGTGAGGGGCCCAAAACTGAACACAGGATTCCAGGTGGGGCCTCACCAGCACTGAGGACAAGGGGATGATCACTGCCCTGGTACTGCTGGCTGTGCTGTTCTTGGTGCACGTCAGGATGCTGGTGGCCTTTTTGGCCACCTGGACACACGCTGGCTCCTGTTCAGCTGCTGTCAGTCAACACCCTCAGATCCCTTTCTGTCGGTCAGCTTTCCAGCCACTCTTCCCTGAGCCCGGAGCCTTCATGGGGTTGTTGTGACCCAAGTGCAGGACCCGGGACTTGGCCTTGTTGAGACTCAGACAACTGGCCTCAGCCCATCAATCCAGCTCGTCCAGATCCCTCTGTATGGCCTTCCTACCCTCCAGCAGATCAACACTCCTTCCCCTGCTGTGCTGTGCTTTACTTGGTGGCCAAAACAGCTTTGAGAACACGCTGACATTTTTGTTGTTGCTTAGTAGTGCTGGCACAGCTTCAAGGCCTTCTGTGTTTCTCAGTCTGCCCCAAAAACCAGAGGGCTGGATGTGGCTAAAGGGTGGGAGGGGACCAAGCCAGGACAGCTGACCCCAACTGACCAAAGAGATATTCCACACCATATGGCATCATGGTCAGCAACCTCATACAATTGTTCTCAGTCCATCATTTCATCCGGTCCAGATCCCTCTGTGTGGCCTTCCCACCCTCCAGCAGATCAACACTCCCACCCAATTTGGTGTCACCTGCAAGCTTACTGAGGGTGCACTCGATCCCCTCGTCCAGATCATGGATAAAGAGATTAAACAGAACTGGCCCCAATACTGAGCCCTGTGACACCACTCGTGACCGGCCGCCAACTGGGTTTGTTTCCGTTCACCACAACTCTTTGGGCCCAGCCCTCCAGCCAGTTCTTTATCCATCGCAGATACACCATCCAGGCCATGAGCTGCAGCTTCTCCAGGAGATGCTGTGGGATACGGTGTCAAAGGCTTTACTGAAGTCTAAGTGCACAACATCCACAGCCTGTGTGGTGGATTCACTCCCCCACGACAGACTTTCCCTCATCTGCTAAGCCGGTCACCTTGTCACAGGAGGAGATCAGGTTGGTCAGGCAGGACCTGCCTTTCATAAAGCCATGCTGATTGGGCCCGATTGCTCGTCTCGTATGTGTGACCTCCCAGTCCTTTCCCAGCCCTGTTCCTGCTGTTGGCCTGTCCCCTGCAGGGGCACAAGTGACTCACAGTCCCCTCCACAGCCATTGGCTTCCTACTGGACTATGAGTTCCTGAGACACAGCTGAGCACATGGCATCGTACCCAGCCATCGCCCTCCTTGTGCTCCAGTGTGTGAGCAGGTAAAACTAAGCTGGTTTCATCAAATGTATCTAATAGATTTCTTATCAAGGGTTTGAGTGGAGAAACGTTCCTCAGAGGAGCTGCTGTATTTACACTGGGGCATTTTTTGTCTCTGCTTCTGCCTGTTTTTTTTTTCTTCTTCTTCCTCTTCCTGTGTCTATTCTGATGTGAAAGAGCTCTCCAAGAAAAGATTCATGGAATCCTAGAATAACGCAGGTTGGAAGAGATCCCTCAACACCATCTCTCTCCCACTGACCTTTATGGATCCCTAATGAATATCTGAAAGCATTTGCGCTCCCTTGGGTTCATCTCACCACATGCGCACAGTGGACATGCACATGATGTGTATGTTTGCAACTCATCTGTACAATGAAAACACGGGCTTTTGACCTAGTATTCCATAGAATCATAGAATGTCCTGATTTGGAAGGACCCACAAGGATCATTGAGTCCAACTGCTGTCCTTGCACAGGACAACCCCACAGTCCACACCATGTGTCTGAGGACGTTGGCCAGTCTCTTCTTGAACACTGTCAGGTTGGGGCTGTGACACCTCCCTGGGGAGCCTGTTCCAGTGCCCAGCACCCTCTGGGTGAAGAACCTTTTCCTCATGTCCAACCTAAACCTCCCCTGGCACATCTTCCTGCCATTCCCTTGGGTTCTGTCACTGGTCACCAGAGAGAAGAGATCAGTACCTACCCTTCCTTCTCCCCTTGTGAGGAAGCTGTAGCCACCATGAGGTCTCCTTTTAGTGTTTTCTTCAGCTCTGATGCTCAGAAACCCCTTGGCTTGCTTTCTGAAGCAGAAAGGAGAAGCCATGATCTCCAGGCAATGGGAAGGGGGATCCCGCCCCTCACACATGGCTCAGGACTCTGCCTGGGATCGTGGGATGTGGGTGTGCAAGGCCGAGGGAAGGACAACACTGGTACAACACCTTCCAGCTTCCCCATGGGGCTGCAAGGAGGCAACGAGGCCCCAGTGCCATGAGGACAACTTGTCTTCTCCCAGGCCTCAGTGGCAGAGACAACTGCCATGGCCAAGGGGACAGAGACCTGGGTTCTGTTGGTCCCTTCCCGTCTCACCAGTGCCCTTTGCCATCTCCATCACAGGCTGTTCTACATGGTCCTACACCGGCCCCTCTTTCCCTGCAGGCTGCACACACCCATCTCGCTTCCTCTCCTTGTTCAAATTTGTCAAATATCTTTCTTAGTAACAATGTGAGTGAAAAGCACTCCTCACTGGAACTGCTGTATTTATGTTAACACGTTCTATATCTCCTCTTCTGCCTTTTTTTTTTTTTTTACGATTCCTCTACCTATTGTCTCTCCAGAAACCTCTCCAAAGCAATTATTATTTCAAATCACATAATAACTCAGGTTTGAAGAAAGCCCTTGTCTCACTCATTTGTCTCACTCTCCTGCTCAGGGCAGGGTGAACCCGGGGAGGCTGCTCAAGGCACCCACCCAAGTTTACATCATCCACAAAGGCACTGAAAGTGCACTCTGTTACATCATGGAAGGGGAGAATAAAGATGTTCAACAGCGTTGGCCCAAGTGCTGGTCACTGAGAGATGACACTGGTAACTGGCTGCATGGAGGACTTTGTACCACTGATGATATTTGGGCTTTATGGTTCAGCCAGCTTCCCACCCAGCATCCACTTCTTGAGCCCCATCAGCACCACTCTGCCCAGAAGCACACCATGTCTGAGGCCTTGCAAACGCCCTGCACACAACATGCCTTTCTTGCCCCTCTCCATTGGGGTTCAGCAATCTTTTCCTTGTCCTCCACATTCCTGGAAATGGCTGCAGGAGGACGTGTCCCATCCCCTTCCCAGGAAGGGAGATAGGGTGCCTGGCTTGTAATTCTCCCAGTTCCTGTTCGTGCTCTTCTTGAAGATGGGTTTGAGGTCTGCATTTTCTAAGGACCCCAGAACCATTCTGGTTTCTATGGCACTTTTGAGAGCACAATCTGGAATCACGGGTAAGCGTGACATAGCAGACAGGAGCACTTGCAATGAGCCTGTCCAAGGCAGCTGAGATCAATCTCACTGATCCAGTGGGGTTTGTACCTGGAGTCACACACAGAAATACCAGGGTTCCATCAAACATCCATATCTGAGCTGGCTTCATGGACTCCTCATGCACCCAGGGATGCTCAGAGACAGAGCCTGTCCCTTTTACTCACAGAGACAGGAGTCACTGTGTCTCTATGGGCTCCTGTTGCCACTCCCAAAGGACGGGAGGCACCTCAGCCCTGTGGTGTGTCACCCTGCTCTGCACTCATCTGAGATGTCCCACGTCATGAGGAATGGACATGGGGACCTCAGTTCAAGGAAGCACATCCCAGTGCTACATTCAGGTGGTTTCCCACGGGATGTTCCTCCCAACATGAAGTGACCTCAAGACCTTGTCTGTGCCACAGGCCTTCATGGAACCCCAAGGAATAGTTGATGGTGTTTGTGCTCACTCGTGTTCATGTCACCTCATGTACATGATGTGCATGCTCACATCTCATCTGTACAGTACAAACTCGGACTGCTGAACAACTCATTCAGTGTCCATCCATGGAGGGAAGAACAACCTCTGCGAGATGGGGACAAAGGCCAGTGCTAGAAATGGAGGTTACAAGGGGCCAGTCGATGACAATTGTCCTGGGGCAGCTTCCACAGGGTGTCCAGTGCACAGGGGCACAGCCCAGCCCCTGCTCTGCTGGTCCTGCAGGTCTCTGGCAGGAGGCCTGGCTGTGAGAGGACACTGCTGTGTGCCCAGCCCTGCACACACACACTGTGCAGCTGTACCCTGCTGTTTGCATCTGCATGTCACTTCAGCATGTTCTACAGAGAAGCTTGGAAGAAGAGCTAAACCTTCAGGCCCTGCCCATAGGAGATCACCTTTCTTTCTGCAAAGGCTGTTGTGAGGCCAGCTCTGTCACAGCAGTGCCCATTGCCTGTCCCTGCCTGCGCTCACAGGACTGACACACAGCAGGACGGTGACCAGGCTGCCAGAGCACTCAGGCCTTGCACCAACACAAGGGATGAGAAGGAGAGTGTGGGAGTGGAACGAGAACAGCTCTGGAAGGCCAAGCGCTGGTGCTCCCTGGCAGTGCTGCCAGGCTGGACTCTTTTCCCCTCCTCTCACCCACACAGGAATCTTCCCTGAACATCCAAAAAGGCCTTGGAGGAAGGATATAGTGAAAAACAAGTTACTACAGGAATGTTTATTTTGTTTAAGAGAAAAGGAGAGCACGGCTCCTCATTTACACAGCCAGTGGTTATAAAAGAAAAGCAGAGAGAGAATTAGAAAGGGCATGACAACATTAAAACAATAAAAAACCAAGCAATAACAGAAAATCCAGATGACAGGCTGGTCCTGCAATTAGCTACATTGAAACTCTTATGTAGAAGCAGATGGGCAGTTTATTGCTTCAGAAAACAGTAAGATATGAGTTTCCATAGGGCATCCTTGAGCTGCTGGTTCCTCATGCTGTAGATGAGGGGGTTCACTGCTGGAGGCACCACCGAGTACAGAACAGACACCACCAGGTCCAGGGTAGGAGAGGAGATGGAGGGGGGCTTCAGGTAGGAAAATATGGCAGTGCTGAGGAACAGGAAGACCACGGCCAGGTGAGGGAGGCACGTGGAAAAGGCTTTGTGCCGTCCCTGCTCAGAGGGGATCCTCAGCACAGCCCTCAAGATCTGCACATAGGACAGCACGATGAACACAAAACACCCAAATACTACTAAGACAATAACCACAGAAAGCCAAACTTCCCTGAGGTAGGCATCTGAGCAGGAGAGCTTGAGGATCTGGGGGATTTCACAGAAGAACTGGTCCAGGGCATTGCCCTTGCAGAGCGGCAGTGAAAATGTATTGGCCGTGTGCAGCAGAGCATTGAGAAACCCAGTGGCCCAGGCAGCTGCTGCCATGTGGACACAAGCTCTGCTGCCCAGGAGGGTCCCATAGTGCAGGGGTTTGCAGATGGCAACGTAGCGGTCGTAGGACATGATGGTGAGAAGAAAATACTCTGCACCAAACAAGAAAAATACACAGAAGACCTGGGCAGCACATCCTGCAAAGGAAATGACCCTGGTATCCCACAGAGAGTTGGCCATGGATTTGGGGACAGTGATGGAGATGGAACCCAGGTCGAGGAGGGCGAGGTTGAGCAGGAAGAAGTACATGGGGGTGTGGAGGTGCTGGTCACAGGCTATGGTGGTGATGATGAGGCCGTTGCCCAGGAGGGCAGCCAGGTAGATGCCCAGGAAGAGCCAGAAGTGCAAGAGCTGCAGCTCCCGTGTGTCTGTGAACGCCAGGAGGAGGAACTGGGTGATGGAGCTGCTGTTGCACATTTGCTGCCTGTGGGCATGAGGACCTGTGCAAGGAGGAAAAAACAGTGACGGTTCAGATGAGACTTCTCTGGGAAAAACCAAAGCCATTTCCCACAGACCCTCCCACAAAGAGAACCTTTTCTTTTTCCAGGAGAACGTCCTGGCTGGAGCCCTCGTCGGTGCTTGATGAGTGTGCAATGAAGAGCAGGGTCTCTGCCCAGGGGCTCTTGAGGAGTCAGCCTGACCCTGTGTGATGGGTGGGGCAGGGGCCAGTCCTGGGGTTCAGCTTTGTCAGATGGAACCGCTGCTGCTGCAGAAGGGACTGTCAGCATCTGTACCCGCAGGGCTAAGAAACTGAGTTTGAGAGGTTTGGTGTTTCTACAGCTCCTTCTCCTCTCACAGCCTGGGGAGTGTTCTTGGGTGTCAGAAACCCTCAGCATTTCTGCTGCACTCAGGGAGAACAGAGCGAGTCCTGCAAGACCAGAGGATGCCTGTGGGTCAGTGCAGAGTGAGGGCAGCTGCTCTGTCCCTCTGTCTTGCTCCAGCTGCCCTGGGCTGGCACCTTTCTGAGATGGAGGCTGATCACACTGCCATGTTACCCTGAAAAGCCACCAGGCATTGCTGAGAGCAGAGGGATCCACCTCAGACCTCGACATGTCTCACCCTTTCCTAAGGTCTCAGCACCCCACTTCTGTCCAGGACACACACGGCTCATTTCACAAACCAAACAGCATTTCCTCCGTTATAGCATCTCTGCACTTCTCCGTGGGGAATTCAGATAATGCTAAAGTGCTATAGGACAGGTTTGCATCCTGGAGGGAAGCTCGCAGCTTGGAAGAAAAACTCAAGGAGACAGCCAAGAGTCCTAATGATGGCATTTGATTCAGGGAGACTCAGCTCATTCCCCAGCCCCACACACTGCATTGCCCACAGCCCCACAGCTCAGAGCAAAGCTGGGACACGTGTTCCCATGGACACAGCTGCAGGAAAGGACCCACAAGATCAGGCTGTGACTCTGCAGCTGAAACTCCCATCCCCAGAGAGCCCGACAGCAAGAACCAGATCACACCAACAGTGACCCAGAGCAGTGGAGCAAGAAGGAAACTGCGGTGAGGGTGGGTGTGAGAGAGGCCAGGGCAGAGGCAGCCGGGCACTCAGACAGCGTCACCCTTCCCCAGCTGTGCAGCCACCTCCCACACACCAGCATTGCCGGGCAGCTGCTCTCAGCCCCTGTGCTCTGCAGAGGGAACTGGAGCTCTGGCTGCACAGGAGCTGCTTCATGCCTTGGAGCCCCCGGCCCTGAGGGCAGAGGCTTTTCTGGGTGGGAGAGGAGGCGAGGGGGCTGCTCACAGGGGGGATCTGCACTGCAGGGTATAATACAGAGTTTTACGTGTTCTCCCTCCCATATCAATTCTGAGTTTAGTTTCCTCTCATTTCTGATCATTTCCCTGCTGTCTGGAGATTCTCCCCCTGGGCGGTGTTTCCCTGTCCATGTCTCTTCCCTGTCAGCGCTCACAGACCCCATCCCACCCTCTGTGCCCTCACCCTGGCTCTACAGATCCTGCCTGTTCACAGGGCACTGCCTGGGGGCATCTTCCTGTTTGCAGACTGGGGAAAAGGACAGGTCAGAGTAAGACTGACGGGTATAGCCAATGTGATGCTGGTGCTGTGCACAGGCAGAGCAGCAGCTGAAGGGATGTTATGAGGCTTCTGGCAGATGTACTGGTGACTCTGAGTTGCAGTTCAGGAGTCTCAGTGACTTGTTTAAGCAGGAGAGCTCATTTTCACTTTATCCTTTTCTGCACCCCCCCAACCCTCAGGATAGAAAACTGAAAAGGCAGGCTCAGGAAAGCTCCCTATCTGTCTGGTAATCCTTGCATTGATCTTCTCTTTGAGGCATCCCCTCGGAAAAATCCTGGGGGTGATCTGAAGCTGTGAGCAGCTCTGATCCACACAGCACCCCCTTAACAGCAGAAGCACCTTTCCTGCCCTGATAGGGGTCGCTCCTTCCCCCCACAGCTTCTCCCCACGGCACCGTGGGGATCTCCCCGGGCAGGCTGAGCGCTGACCCTGGCATGCAGCAGAGTCCCTGTCCCAGCACAGCCCTGGGGTGCAGGGACCCTGCTCTGCAGGACAGCCCTGGGCACCCCTGGGTGCTCACCCAGCTTCACAGCTATTCAAAATTGCCTGACAAGAGCCCCCTCCTTACACATCCCACAAGCTGTGCCTGTGCTAACTTAAGGAGATGCCTCCAGGAGCTACAGCTGCATTGCCTTGCACCCTGAGACTTGCCATGGCAAGGGCTGCAAAGATTACTCCTCCAGTGAGCTCTCAGTCATCCTCCCAGTCCTGACCACCTTTAATCTCTCTCTGCCTTGCTCGTCTCCCTGAGATCCCCAGGCAGAGCCCTCAGCCCTGCTGCGCTTTGCAGAGGAGCTGCTCCTGGGCAGAGCTGTCTCTCTGCAGCGCTGCCGCTTGCCATGAGCTCCCTCTGTCCCAGGAGCCCAGCCCAGCTCAGCAGCACAGGAGCAGCCCAAGGCGCTTTAATGACCCCTCTGGTGGGTTTGCTGCTGAGTCCATGAACCTCAGACCCTGGAGGAAGTTGAAGAAACCTCTCAAGAAGCCCAAGTCAGATTCAAACTCCAAAGTTTCTTGTAATGTTACTGGGTTCCCCTGAGGAACACTACTGAGGAACTGACCCCAGGGTCTGGTTAGAGAAGAAAACTGGAGGCAGAGATGGCAGGTCAGGACAAGCAAGGTGAAGGTCTCTCTGATGCTGAGTAAACCTGGATGTGTTTCATTAACCAAAGGGCCAAGCCCTGACCCCCAGCCCTGGGAAGGCACATCCTGTCCCTCCCACGTTGCCCAGGACCCTTCCTGGGACAGTGTGATGTGGGGCTGTGCAAGGCCAAGGGCAGGACTATGGTCCCACACCTCCCAGGTTCCTGGCTGGGGACAAGGAGGCCATGAGGCCCCTGTGCTGTAAGGACAAGGTGTCTCCTCACAGGCACCAGAGCTGGAGACAACAGCCACAGCCAAGGGGAGAAGGAGCTCCAGCTGTTAGTGTTTACATGCAGACGGTTTATCCTGATGAGAGCGTCTATCCCAAGATAACATCATGAGGAGTTACAGGACGCTACGAATATCACCTGCAGGAGAAACTTTGCGGTCTTGGGGGGCTAGTGCTCGTAATGCCAGAGGTCTGGACTTAGAGGGGAAGTTTCCCTTCATGTGGGAGAACATCAGGAATGTGTGGAGCTCTGCCTGGGGACAGAGAATATCAGCTGAAAGTTGAGGACTCAGCGTGAGAGGGCAGAACAACATGGACAGTGTTGTGGTGGGTGGACATCAGCTACTGACTCACTGATGAGGAAGAGGAATTAGATGAGGCCTCCTTCAGACAAAGGAAAGAAGCCTCATGTTTCCAGGCCGTGTCCTCATGACAAACCTAAGATATCCCAATATCTGCAAGGTACCAGCCATGCAGGAGGGGTTTGGAGCTCATGGACAACATCTTCCTGACACGGGTGGCTGAGGAGTCAGTGAGGTGAGGTGCCCTGTGGGACTTCACACTTACAAACCAGAAAGGGTTGGTCAGGGATGGAACAGTCAGGGCTGGGAAAGTGGAGTTGAGGCTCCTGGAAGATGATAACAAGGCAAAGAGCAGGATTTCAGGAGAGCAGGCTTTGTCCTGCTGAGGGACCTGCTTGGGTCCTATGGGATATGACCTTGGTGTTTGCAGCGATTTTTCTCTCACATTTCCTCCCTGCTCTCTCCTACCTGCTGTTGTGCAGCGTTTTTTACCCTTTCTCAAATACAATATCACAGAGGTGCCGCCAACATCCCTGAGTGGCTCAGATTTGGCAAGGAGTGGGTCCATCTTGGAGCCAGCTCATATCGGGTCTGTCTGACATCAAACTCCTGTTGTCTTCTCAGAGAGGTGACAACTGTAGCACACCCACACTCACCCCCAGTTCCAAGACTTTGCCATGTAAACCCAATACAGGGTGATAATGTCTTGGATGTTACAAACTACTTGATCATGGAGAAGAAATGGAAAAGATCTTCTGTTAGTAACCTGAGGACGTCTCCAGTCAATCAGCAGGTTCCTATGGGGAACTGTCACTGCCCTGACATTCACTGGCCAGGCAAAGCGGCAGGTGCCAACAGTCCAGAGGATCTTGGGACAACTTCTTAACGTGGCTGCCTGCTGGGCCAACAAGGGTGATGCTCACATGGATCTGGAACTGGGAGACAAAGAAGAGCTGGTGAGGGATGTGCACATCAGTGTCCACCTTGGCTGTGGTGACCAGGCAACAGTGGGATTCCAGGCACCAGAGGGGAGGGAGGAAGGCCAGCAGCAGAGCACAGGCTGGTGGGCTCCAGAGGGGAAGACACGGACATACTGGGGGATGGCAGCCAATAAAGGTGGTGACAAGGAAGTAGGTCTGAAGGGTGAAGGAGCTCAGGAAATCTGGGAAGCCTCACAGGACAGCCTGCTCCAAGCACAAGAATGATCTCTCCAAGTACCTATGAAAAGAAGACTTTACATCATGAGGCTGCTTGTCTGAACAGACGGAGCTCCAGGGCAAAAAGGCAGCACATGGGAGGTGGAAGCAGGTCAAGCTGTAAAGGAGGAATTTAGAAACCTTGTGCATGGATGTGGGGATGATGCCAAAGCTGCCCTGGACTTGATACCTGCAGGGGAGGCTGAGGGCAGCAAGATGAGCTGACACAGCTTCCTTACAGTAAAACTATAGACAGGGTGAACGTGGGCCTGCTGCTGAACTTCATAAGAGTAGAATCAGACAGGACCGATGTACTTCATGGCTTCTTTGCCTCCATCTCCACCATCAAGGTCTCCTGGGACTTTGTTCCTGAAGGCAGGAGTCTGGAGAACAGCCAGGAGTGGATGGGGCTCCAGTCAGGAGTTACCTGAGCAAACTCAGACACCATTACAGAAAAGGAGATGGGTCACTTGACCCTGAACACAAGTATTGCTGTGCTGTGGCACCTGAGATTCCCAGGAACACCCACCTCTTGGTCCAGAGTTGTGTGATTCCTCCTGAGGAGTCCTATCCTGTCTCCTTGCTCAAGTGGTGCTTTAGGCACCCACTTTTCTGACACATCCAGTCTTTATCAGGAGATTCTCTAGATCAATATTTAGTGGACATTGATACCAGTTGTTCTGGCAATGAGGGCATTGGGAGGGGGACAGAAATATAAGAAAATTGGCTTTATGACTATTTATTAAGGAAATGCTCACTGTTTGGCTACAGTTCTGAAATCTCTCTAATCATCCACACCAGACCAGAAGCCTTTAGCGAAGTGCTGCAGAGAGCCTTGTAAGAGCATTTTGGCTGTTAATGAGCCCTCTGCTGCCATGGTCCTGAGCTGCAGCTACTGAAAGAATGAACAAACCTCTAATGAAGTGAAAGGCAGAAACAAACTCCAAGTTTCTGAGGGTGTTTGGGACCCCACGAGGGGCCATCGCTGACACAAGCAGTCCCTGTCCCTGGAGGCTGCTGAAGGAAAAGCCTGGAGACAATGGTCAGAGGTGGTAAAGGCGATGTGGAGGTGGCTCTGGTGCCATGACAGCCCTTCATGGTTGTTTAGCATCAGAATGGCCAAGCCCTGACCCCCAGGGCCTGGCAAAGGAGACCCTTTCAGTCAAATGTTTCTCAAGGCTCTGCCTGTCGTCACTGGGAGGGTATTTGTGGTTTGGGTGTGGGTTTGGTGCCAAGTGCTGTTACTTTTACTACAAGGCTATGGTTTTCTGAGGGTTTGGCAATGCCTGTGAGGTCTCCCAAGCCCATGCAGCTTCTTTCATAGACCTGCAATGGTCACCAATCACCTGAGCTCTCCTAGTCCCAAACTTGGTTGAATCCTCAATTTGGATCCATGCCCCAGCACTGAAAGCACACGTTCCTTCTTCTGCTGCCCGAAAATAAAAAAGAAAAATCAATCTATTCCACATCAGCACGATCAGCCAATGGTCTTTAGGTCTTCTTCTTTAACACGTTGACTACTACGCATAGACCCGTGTCTTCCTGCACTCCCATGTGTCTCACAAACCTTTCATTCTTGTCCTCCAGTAATGGGCCAACACTCCAGGAGGCTGGTGCTTCCTCCGGGCTCATGGATGATTCCTGAGGACCATCCAAGCATGGGGAGTGCAAGAGAGAGGGGCAGAGCAAGGTCAGCTCATGGGCCGTGCCTGAGCACAGCCCCCCCAGCAGCAGCCATTCCCATCTCCAGGCACAGCCATGCCCACAGCATGCAAATGTCACTGCCATGTATGACTAGTCCAAGAGAAGGCTGCCTTCTTTCCAGGATCCCCCAAAGTCTTTCTCCTATTCCTCCTCCACCCGCAGACATCAGCCACATCCCACTTGCAGGCTCAGACATGGTTGTAAGGATTTGCTGAAGTCATCAGCCACCACCCTTCTCTACCTCACATCCCTTGACCCTCCCACACCACACATGGCCGCTCACTGCTGCTCAGGGCCTCTCACTCTTCAGAAGAGGCCTTGAGCTTCTTGCTTCTTCCTGGTGCTTATTATCATCTGCCTCCCTCCCTCCAGAGCTCATGGTGAGGTTTCTTGTCCATAACAGCACCTTTATGACCATGTTTTACTAAATGGGTGTCTTTTTGTGAGCATTTGTGCAGAAAGAGTAGTCACAGGAAAAAAACAAATATATAAAAACTGATGCTGAGTGAAATGCCATGAAGACCTGATGAGTTACTCCCATTGCTGTGTCTCTCCTGGAAGGAGTCTGTCCTGAGAAGGGCATCCAGGTTCTGCCACTCCCTGGAGAGGCACATGAGCAGTATCTGTGCACCTGGGGAGGAACAGGGTGATTTTTGCCAGACCACCCTTCAACTGAACCACTTAGATATGTACTTATGGATGGGGTGTCGTGCCGTATACTGCAAATACCTATTGGATTGGCACTGCCAGTGGGGCTACCACAGATGCAGACTGCTGTGTTGCAGGTATTTATATGTAGGCAGATGAACCCTTTTCTATTTTTTTAATTATTATTATTTTTAATACTGACACTCTTAGAGAAATTACACAAAGACTTGAATGATTATTGATGCCTTTTAACATGATTATCCACAGAAGGCCCAGCAGCTTTGCATCTCAAGAAATGGGATGCCAGAGGCCAAGGGCAGGATGGCGTGGGCTCTGTCCTGGGATCTGGAAACTGAAGTGTGCGCCCATCTCCCAACACCCGCCCTGCTCAGTGAAGGGTGTGAGAAACTCTGAAGTCACAGCCATGACAGGTATCTTATGTGTAACTGCAGACAGTGTTGTCCTGCCAGCTCAGGATTGGAGCTTCCATCCCTGAAGGTATTGAAAAGATGTGTAGACATGGCGCTTAGGGATATGGTGTAATGGGTGGGCTTGGCAGAGTCGTATTTACGATTGGACTTTATGACCTTAAGGGTCTTTTCCAACCTAAATTATGATTTGAGTCAAAACCATTTCAATTCCCATCACCTCCAGCTTCCCCCGCGGTCGGCTGTTGTGTGGCACCACTCACCTGGCACTCCAGGCAGGTTGGGCACTGGTTTGGTGCCTGCATTGGGAGTTTTCCCCTTCCTGGGGTAAAAGATCTTCAATGAGAGACAGTTGTAGAGATTTGGGTTGCAGAGATTTCAAGCAGTCCTTTCAAAATCTGAGCAGGCTCAGTTTTGGAGCCAGCGAAAAATAGAGACAATCTCAAGGATGTTTTTGAAAAGTGGTACAATCACTAATAAGAATAACAGGGAGTTCCTTATTCTTGATGATGATGATGATGAACTAAAGTTTTTTAATTTCATTCCTATCAGTCATTCTTGCTTCTCAAAACAGCTGCTACATCTCAGTAGCTAACCTCTTGCATGGAGTTCTTTTTAAGAGCTTTTTCTCTCACTTCTACCAGATTTATAATTTAAAAAGTACTTCCTAGGACAGAATTGCTCTTAAATCACCCCTCTTCCATAATTTTTCCCCCTTTTTTCTGGTGTGAGGGGAGGTGACATAGGGCAGTTTTATTTCTTTTTTAGCCAAAGAAGGCCAAGGAACAGATCTCAGGTCAGTGCAAAGGCAGAAAGGAAGCCAGAATGTTTATGTGGTGTGCCCTGACACACACCGTCACCTGCATTTCCAGTCTCTCAAGTTCCAATGGTGCAGCAGAGACTGGAGTTCTGAGCTCCCTTCATCTGCCCTTGCTGACACCTGTTGAGCAACCTGCTCTAAAAGGATCAACAAGGTGGGCATGAGGACAGCAAAAAAGAAGAACTTGGATGGGGGCAAATGAAAAAGGATGCACAAGATGTGGTCAGGGCTGTTTGGGGGCACTTGTAAAGCAGCCCTGCACCTCATGTGAATTATTCCTGTGGTCAGAGAGAACCTGAGAGCTGTCCCTAAATTGAAAACATGAAGGGGATGAAAGGACAGCATCATTCAGGCTGGATGGAACCTTGGGAGGTGTCTTGACCAACCTCCCATTCAAAGCACAGTCAGATCAGATAACTCAGGTCTTTATCCAAACACATCTTGGTCACTTTCTGGGACAGAGTGGATGCGCACCCCTGGGAAACAGCTTTCAGTGCTTGACTGTCCTCAGGATTGGAAAGTTTCTCCCTTTCTATAGCAGCTTTCCAGGCCTGACCATCCAGATTGGTTTTTACCCATCTACTTACACACTGACACAAACCATAATATCCTACCTTGGACACAAGAATATTGTGGGGGATGATGCTGAATGCCTTGCTGACTTCCAGGTAACAGACCACCACTGCTCTCCCCACGTCCAGCAACCCTGTCCTTTCCTCACAGAAAGCAAAGAGGATGGACAGGCACAACCTGCCCTGGGTAAACCCTGTCACCTTCAGACACCCAGAAATGGGGTCCCAGTGGACATGTTCTGGGGCACAGCCCTTAGTTCCCCTGCTCACCCATTGGCCATTTTTGAAAAGTGCACCCAATGTGTGAGAGCTGCCAGTGGTCAGGGAGTCCCCCCAGTCTCCATGAGCTTTCCAAGAAGGTGGAGAGTGGCCTCACTGTGACATGGTCCTGCTGTCTCAGCTCCTGGGATGCTGCCCCTCCTGTCCCATAGACTGGAAAGGATTGTGTTAGTTCCAGGGACCCCTGGCTTGATCCCCATCCACTGCTGGTTGTTCTGCCTTCAGTCACAGAGGCCTGGGAGAGCTTGCTGGTGAAGATGGAGGACCAGAGACACAGAGAATATCACTTCTTTCCCTTATTAAATCAATGAGTGGCCACAAGGTGTCTTTGTTTCTCCTTTAACTGTTCCTGCAGTAGTAACAACTCATTAGGGTGCCCTTGAATTGCCTTACAGGTCTAGACTGAGTTTTGCTCTGGCCTGTTGCTGTGCTTGGAGGCTGCTGTCCTTGCAGACCAGATGAACTAACTTCTGCCACCCTGCCTTGGCAGTTTATTCCATCCGTGTCACAGCTCTGTCTGCAACACTGACAGCTCCAGCTCAGCCAGTCAGGTCCCTGGCTGAGGCCATTGCCTCACATGTGGGCTGAACCACCCCAGCTGTGGCACCAGGAAACCTCTGAGTCGCCCCATGGAAACCTGGTACCAAGTGTCCAAGAGCCCATGGGTGCAAAGGCTTTGCTTCAGAGCACAGACATGACATGGTCAAAAGATTGATGAACGTCTCTCTAGACCTGAGTGTATAAAAGCAGAATATAATGCCTAAATTCATTCAGATGAAGAGATTCCTCCCCTAGCTTGGAGAATTTAGATCCTTTGCTGTAATATTCCTGGTGTCCTGTCTAATGATGGGACAAGAAAAGATGATTCTCATACCAATTTATTTTCTAATAGAAAGAATACAATGCTGGTAAGAAGTGTCTGTGCAGAGGAGAGAGAATCAACATCACTGATTACTTCAGGTTGTTTCAAAGGATGTGCCCCTGGAGCCCCAGGGACAGAGGGAGGGAGACCAGAGGGGACAGAGAAAGGGACATCATGGGCTGCTCCTGTGCTGCTGAGCTGGGCTGGGCTCCTGGGACACAGGGAGCTCATGGCAAGCGGCAGCGCTGCAGAGAGACAGCTCTGCCCAGGAGCAGCTCCTCTGCAAAGCGCAGCAGGGCTGAGGGCTCTGCCTGGGGATCTCAGGGAGACCAGCAAGGCAGAGAGAGATGAAAGGTGGTCAGGATGGGGAGGATGACTGAGAGCTCACTGGAGGAGAAATCTTTGCAGCCCTTGACCCGGTAAGTCTCTGGGTGCAGGGCAATGCAGCTGTAGCTCCTGGAGGCATCTCCTCAAGTTAGCACAGGCACAGCTTGAGGGATGTGTGAGGAGGAGGCTCTTGGCAGGCAATGTTGAACAGCTGTGAAGGTGGGTGAGCACCCAGGGGTGCCCAGGGCTGTCCTGCAGAGCAGGGTCCCTGCACCCCAGGGCTGTACTGGGACAGGGACTCTGCCGCCTGCCAGGGTCAGCACCGCCCAGGGAGATCCCCACGGTGCTGTGGGGAGAAGCTGTGCGGGGAAGGAGGGACCCCTATCAGGGCAGGAAAGGTGCTTGTGCTGTGGAGAGGCTGCTGTGTGGGTCAGGGCTGCTCACAGCTCCAGATCACCCCCAGGATTTTTTGCAAGTGGATGCCTCAAGGAGAAGACCAATGCAAGGATTACCAGACAGATAAAGAGCTATCCTGAGCCTGTCTTTTCAGTTGCTTATTCCAAGGGGTGGGGGGTGCAGGAAAGTATAAAATGAAAATGAGCTCTCATGCTTAAACAAGTCACTGTGACTCCTGAACTGCAACTCCAATTAATCATCACATCTGCCAGAAGCCTCATAACATCCCTCCAGCTGCTGCTCTGCCTGTGCACAGCACCAGCATCACATTGGCTATACCCGTCAGTCTTACTCTGACCTGCCCTTTTCCCCAGTCTGCAAACAGGAAGATGCCCCCAGGCAGTGCCCTGTGAACAGGCAGGATCTGTAGGGCCAGGGTAAGGGCACAGAGCATGGGATGGGGTCTGTGAGTGCTGACAGGGAAGAGACATGGACAGGGAAACACCTCCCAGGGGGAGAATCTCCAGGCAGCAGGGAAATGATCAGAAATGACAGGAAAATAAAACTGGCATTGTTATGGGAGGGGGAACACAGAAAACTCCCTTTGATCCTCTGCAGTGCAGATGCCTCCTGTGAGCAGCCCCCTCGCCTCCTCTCCCACCCAGCAAAGCCTCTGCCCTCAGGGCCGGGGGCTCCAAGGCATGAAGCAGCTCCTGTGCAGCCAGAGCTCCAGTTCCCTCTGCAGAGCACAGGGGCTGAGAGCAGCTGCCCGGCAATGCTGGTGTGTGGGAGGTGGCTGCACAGCTGGGGAAGGGTGACGCTGTCTGAGTGCCCGGCTGCCTCTGCCCTGGCCTCTCTCACACCCACCCTCACCGCAGTTTCCTTCTTGCTCCACTGCTCTGGGTCACTGTTGTGATCTGGTTCTTGCTGTCAGGTTCTCTGGGGATGGGAGTTTCAGCTGCACAGTCACAGCCTGATCTTGTGGGTCCTTTCCTGCAGGTGTGTCCATGGGAACACGTGTCCCAGCTTTGCTCTGCCCTGTGGGGCTGTGGGCAATGCAGTGTGTGGGGCTGGGGAATGAGCTGAGTCTCCCTGAATCAAATGCCATCATTAGGACCCTTGGCTGTCTCATTAAGTGTTTTTCTTCCAAGCTGCGAGCTTCCCTCCAGGATGCAAACCTGTCCTATAGCACATTAGCATTATCTGAATTACTCATGCAGAAGTGCAGAGATGCTATGATGGAAGAAATGCTGTTTGGTTTGTGAAATGAGCCGTGTGTGTCCTGGGACAGAAGTGAGGTGCTGAGACCTGACGAAAGGGTGAGACATGTCATGGTCCGCGGTGGATCCCTCTGCTCTCAGCAGTGCCTGGTGGCTTTTCAGGGTAACATGGCAGTGTGATCAGCCTCCATCTCAGAAAGGTGCCAGCCCAGGGCAGCTGGAGCAAGACAGAGGGACAGAGCAGCTGCCCTCACTCTGCACTGACCCACAGGCATCCTCTGGTCTCGCAGGACTCGCTCTGTTCTCTCTGAGTGCAGCAGAAATGCTGAGGGTTTCTGACACCCAACAACACTCTCCAGGGGAGTTGAATGATTGGACTACATGATCTTTCGAGGTCCCTTCCAATCCCTAATATTCCGTGATTCTGCAAAGCTGTCAAAACCCCAATCATTTCAAACTTCATTTTACCATCCTGTTCCATTCTCTGTGACAGTGCAGATGCTGACAGGCCCTTCTGCACCAGCAGCAGTTTCAGATGACAACTTTGAACCCCAGGTGTATCGCCTGCCCCCCGTTCCATGACCCCTGCTGCAGAGCAGGGCTGACTCCTGGGCAGCCAGCGGGCACAGGCCCTGCTCCTCACGGCACCTCCAGCCAGCACCACCCAGGGCTCAGCCACGGACCCGAAGGAAGGTCTGGAAAAGGACAAGGGGTGTGGAGCAGGGGAGGGGGTGTGAGAAATGGCTTTGGTTTTTCCCAGAGAAGTCTCATCTAAACTGTCACTGTTTTTTCCTCCTTGCACAGGTCCTCATGCCCACAGGCAGCAAATGTCCAACAGCAGCTGCATCACCCAGTTCCTCCTCCTGGCGTTCACAGACACACGGGAGCTGCAGCTCTTGCACTTCTGGCTCTTCCTGGGCATCTACCTGGCTGCCCTCCTGGGCAACGGCCTCATCATCACCACCATAGCCTGTGACCAGCACCTCCACACCCCCATGTACTTCTTCCTGCTCAACCTCGCCCTCCTTGACCTCGGCTCCATCTCCAGCATTGTCCCCAAATCCATGGCAAATTCTTTATGGGACACCAGGGACATCTCATACTCGGGATGTGCTGCACAGCTCTTTTCGTTTGCCTTCTTGATAGTAGCAGAGTATTCTCTTCTCACCATCATGTCCTACGACCGCTACGTTGCCATCTGCAAACCCCTGCACTACGGGACCCT
Source organism: Caloenas nicobarica (assembly GCF_036013445.1). Taxonomy (NCBI): domain Eukaryota; kingdom Metazoa; phylum Chordata; class Aves; order Columbiformes; family Columbidae; genus Caloenas; species Caloenas nicobarica. Next base: position 2,196,040 of record NC_088272.1, read on the forward strand.
CCTGGGCAGCAGAGCTTGTGTCCACATGGCAGCAGCTGCCTGGGCCACTGGGTTTCTCACTGCTCTGCTGCACACGGCCAATACATTTTCACTGCCACTGTGCAAGGGCAATGCCCTGGACCAGTTCTTCTGTGAAATCCCCCAGATCCTCAAGCTCTCCTGCTCACAGTCCTACTCCAGGGAAGCTGGGCTTATTTTGGTTAGTGTCTGTTTATCATTTGGGTGTTTTGTGTTCATTGTGCTGTCCTATGTGCAGATCTTTAGGGCCGTGCTGACGATCCCCTCTGAGCAGGGACAGCACAAAGCCTTTTCCACGTGCCTCCCTCACCTGGCCGTGGTCTCCCTGTTTGTCAGCACTGGCATGTTTGCCTACCTGAAGCCCCCCTCCATCTCCTCCCCATCCCTAGACCTGGTGGTGTCTGTTCTGTACTCAGTGGTGCCTCCAGCAGTGAACCCCCTCATCTACAGCATGAGGAACCAGGAGCTCAAGGATGCCCTGTGGAAACTGATGACTGGACTTCTTCCGAAGCTATAAACTGTCTCTGTCTTCTTCTACATACGAGTTATAGTCTAACTCATTGCAGGTTCATCCTGTGTGCAGTATTTTTTGTCTCTAGTTGTGTTTTTCTCTTATGATAATACTGTAATTCCATTTTTAGTTCACTGCCTGCTTTTCTTTTCTCACTGAGTGTCTGTGTCCATGAGGAATCATGCTCTCTGTGTTTAAGCAAAATAAAGGGCTCTCCGGCAAACTGTTTTCTGCTGACATCCGAACTCCAAGACCTTTTTCAAGCTGCAGGGACAGTTCCTGTGTGCATGGGTGGAAGGGGAAAGAGCTCTCGCTTGGCAGCACTGCCAGGGAGCACCAGCGCTTGTCCTTCCAGAGCTGTTCTCGTTCCACTCCCACACTCTCCTTCTCATCCCTTGTGTTGGTGCAAGGCCTGAGTGCTCTGGCAGCCTGGTCACCGTCCTGCTGTGTGTCAGTCCTGTGAGCGCAGGCAGGGACAGGCCATGGGCACTGCTGTGACAGAGCTGGCCTCAGAACAGCCTTTCCAGAAAGAAAGGTGATCTCCTATGGGCAGGGCCTGAAGGTTTAGCTCTTCTTCCAAGCTTCTCTGCAGAACATGCTGAAGTGACATGCAGATGCAAACACCAGTGTCCAGCTGCACAGTGTGTGTGTGCAGGGCTGGGCACACAGCAGTGTCCTCTCACAGCCAGGCCTCCTGCCAGAGACCTGCAGGACCAGCAGAGCAGGGGCTGGGCTGTGCCCCTGTGCACTGGACACCCCGCGGAAGCTGCCCCAGGGCATCGTCATGGACTGGCCCCTCACAATCACCATTGCCAGCCCTGGCCTCTCACCCACAGAGGGACACGGAATGAGTAGGTCAGAAATCCCTGTTTGCATTGTAGACATCAGATGTGAGCACACACATCATGTATGTGATGTGACATAAACGCAAGCGAGCACAAACACCATCAACTATTCCTTGAGGTTCCATGAAGGCCTGTGGCACAGTGAGGTCTTGAGGTCACTTCATGGTAGGAAGAACACCCCATAGGAAATCACCCGAATGCAGCACTGGGATGTTCTTCCTTGAACTGAGGTCCCCGTGTCCATTCCTCATGACGTGGGACATCTCAGATGAGTGCAGAGCAGGGTGACACACCACAGGGCTGAGGTGCGTCCCGTCCCTTTGGAGTGGCAACAGGAGCCCATAGAGACACTGTGACTCCTGCCTCTGTGTGTGAAAGGGACAGACTCTGTCTGTGAGCATCCCTGGGTGCATAAGGAGTCCATGAGGCCAGCTCAGATGTGGACACCTGACAGAACCTGACATTTCTGTGTGTGACTCCAGGAACAAACCCCACTGGTCCATAGAGATTGATCTCAGCTGCCTTGGACAGGCTCATTGCAAGTGCTCCTGTCTGCTATGTCAACCTTGCCTGTGATTCTGGGTTGTGCTCTGAAAGCACCAGAGCAACCAGAGAGATTGTGGGGTCCTCGGAAAAGGCAGACATCAAAACCATCTTCAAGAAGGGCAGGAACAAGAATTGAGAGGACTGCAGGTTGCTCAGCCTGCCTCTGTCCCTGGGAAGGGGATTTGTCATGTCCTCCTACAGGCATTTCCAAGCACTTGAAGGAGAAGAAAGGGATTGCTGAAACAAAATGTGCAGGGGAAAGGAGGGTATGTCCTGTACATGGAGTTTTGCAAGGCCTCAGACATGGTTTCCCATGGTGTCCTTATAGCCAGATTGGTGCTGTCTGGGCTGAAGAAGTGCACGCTGGGTGAGGACTTGGCTGAATGATCAAGCACAAATGTCGTAAAAGGTACAAATATTTCTGTGCAACCAGTTACTGGTGAAATCCCTCAGTGACCAGCACTGGGTAAACACTGTTGAATGTGTTTATTCTCTCCCTGTATGATGTGACGAGTGCACTAGCAGCTCTTTTGAGGATGATGCAAAGCTGGGCAGAGGCCTTGAATAACCTCACATGGTTGACCCTGACTTGAACAGGAGAGTCACACAAGATGATGTTCAGGGCTCTCTTCGAATCTGAGTTATTCTACGATTCAATGAATCTTTACCTTGGAGAGGTTTTGGAAAACTGAACATACGTATGAAGAAGAAAAAAAAATAAACAGACAGAGGAGGAGATCTAAAACGTGTCAACATGAATACAGCACTTCCTGTGAAGAATGTTTCTCCATTCTCTCATTCTCCATTAGTAGGAAACAGATTTCATCAGATTCATACAACAAGCATACTTTTGTCTGGTCAGGTCCTGGGCCACAAGGTGGGTGATGGATGGGTGTGGTATTTTGCGGTCAGTTGGGTCTCAGACACTCATAATCCAGTAAGAAGCACGTGGCTGTGAAGGGGACAGTGAGGTCAGTTTTTCTCTGGAGGTGACAGCCCAGCAGCAGGGACGTGGCTGGGAAAGAACCTCGGCCTAAGTACCCACAGGCACTACCCAGGAAGAGGCCTTGGAGACGCGTTGTCATGTCCATTCCACCTGAGTACATGACGGGACAGCAGCAGGGACATGGTCGTGTCCATCAGAGAAGCTGAAAGGCCAGCAGCAGTCCTGGGATTTAGGAGCTCATGGTGAGGTGACTTCTCTTTGTTGAGATGGAACACCACAAGAAGACTGATGGGTTGTGTTCCCAGCTTGAAGGGCAGTTTCTGAGATGGTCGAGCTTTCCTTGGTAGCAGAAAAAAGAACGAGAGCAAAAAAAAAGTCACAGAGTGCAACTTGGAAGATGAAGACTGGTTATCAGGAGGAAGAAATGTCACCGGAAGGGCAGTGCTGTGGTGCAAGAGGTCACCCAGAGGGAGCTGGATCAGCCCATGGTTTGTGCTCCAAAGAACAGCCAGTGAGGGTGCAGACACATCAGTGAAGGGACAGAAATGCTGGGGTGAGAGCAGGTGGGAAGTGACACGGGTGTCTACAGGCTGCAGGGAAAGCGGGACAGGGAGTTACAGAAAAACATCTGAAGGACAACGCAGTCATTGGTCCCAGCCAGCAGGGGTACATGAGAGGAAAGTCTTGCCCAACCAACTTAATTTTTTCTACAACAAGGTTACCCACCTAGTCAACCAAGGGAAGCCCGTCGACGTGATCTTTTTGGATTTCAGTAAAGCCTCTGATAGTGTCTCTCACAATCTCCTCCTGGACATGACGTTCAGCATACGGGTTCCCAGGGAGCTGTCATGGTTACAAACCGGAGAGTGTTCAAGAAGAGACTGAACAACACCCTCAGACACATGGTGTGAACTGTGGGGCTGTCATATGCAGGGACAGGACTTGGATTCGATGATCCTTGTGAGTCCCTTCCAACTCAGGACATCCTCTGATTCTGTGATTCTATGAGGTGTAAGACCATGTAGAACAGCCTGCGGTGGAGCTGGCAAAGGGCGCTGGTGAGGCTGGAAGGCACCAAGAGAACCAAGGTCTCTGTCTCCTTGGCCATGGCAGTTGTCTCTGCCACTGAGGCCCAGGAGAAGACATGTCGTCCTCATGGTGCTGGGGCCTCGTTGCCTCCTTGCAGCCCCATGGGGAAGCTGGAAGTTGTTGTACCAGTGTTGTCCTTCCCTCGGCCTTGCACACCCACATCCCACGGTCCCAGAAAGAGCCCTGAGCCGTGTGTGAGGGACAGGATCCCCCTTCCCATTGCCTGGGGCTCATGGCTTCTCCTTTCTGCTTCAGAAAGCAAACCAAGGGGTTTCTCACCATCAGAGCCACCTGCACGGGGCCTTGGCCTCCATGTCATCACAGCCTCCAATTATCTGCTCTAACGAGTCCCTGGGGAGGCTTTGTCAGGAACAGCCCTCAGTGGGGCCCATTAATGCTTCGAGGAACTTCAAGGTTTTGCTGTTGACTTTGGCTTCTTGAGAGCTTTGTTGAGTCTCTTGTCAGTACCTGAGGTTCATGATCTCAGCCTCAAATACACCACGGGCTCATTAAAATGTTTCAAGCCCTCACAAGCTGTGTCTCTACCATAATTTTCTTCAAGTATTGAAGATTCGTAGAGCTCATTAGAGAGGTTTCAGGGGGTAGGTACAGAGAACATTTTCAATGAGCACTTGGAAGAAGTGAGAGAAGAATTCTCCCATGGATACTGGTGCAGAGTGTCTCTTGAGGAGGTTGGACAGGTGGGAAAAGCAGTCCCTTGAGGCCAGACACGGGATGGACACCCTTGCTCCTCACTTCTCTAACCTCCCTGTTTCGCTCATTGCCCCCCTGGCAGTTACATCGCTTTTCTTTACATCAGATTCTCCACTGAAGTTTGCACCTGATTGTTACAGCTTCTCTGCACAAATTACTTCATGCTTTCCTTAGAGATCTGGATTTAAATAGGCAGAAAGAGGCATTTTAATTGGCAAAAGCAAAAAAGATAAGGAGAAAGAAAACACAACAGAACATAACGAACAATAAAATATACTCTATCGTTAGTTTAAGCAACTTTCAGTGAGGTCCATCACCACAATTGAAGAGTTGCCTACAGGGAGTATGAGAGTGACAGCTGAAAGACAATTCAGCTTTACCTGCCTGAAGCTCAAAGCAGAGAAAGGTGACAGGCTCTGAATGAGCAAAGAGTGAGAGGAGGAAGAACCTCTGGGGAGCAATGGAAAGTGCAAATGTCCAGACAGGCTTCTAAAGAGACGACTGCAGACATGGTGGTTTGAATAAGGACAGGTAGGAACACCTGGATGTTCAGGGGGATTAAATACACAGTATCATAGGCAGAGTTCTGGAAATACAAGCACAAGGTAACTACAATATTTCTTCTCCTGCAATTCATACATATTGTAAAAATCCATATTTTGGCAGGACAGAAATTCATGGACATTTTATTTAAAATATTGAATCATTTCAGCTGATGAGTAAGTTGTGGTTTTGTATTGTTTGTTTGTTTGTTTTTTGAAGAACTGAGAGCAGTTCTCACGTTTTCAGGCACAGCTCCGTGGTCTGACCATAAGCCCCCAGTGCAAACCTCCAGAGGCCCCAGGGTACCTGAGGTATCTGCCTGGGACTGGCAGTTATCAGACAGGACTGATAGAGCCCTGTCACTTCCCTCATGTACCTCTGGTCTTCAACACTTGTGCACTTAATTAGATACATTTCAAGGGTGTAGTGAAAGAGGAAGGTACAGAAAGAGCACTTAGGAGAAGTGATAGGAGAATTCTCCCATTGATACTGATGCAGAGTGTCCCCTGAGGAGCTGTGGACAGGAAGGAGCAGCAGTCTGCCTGAGGTCCATCACTGTACGGAGAACCTGCTCCTCACCTCCCCAACCCCGCCATGTCTCTCTGTACACTTGACTGTGCTAGTGGAAAATATTCATCCATATGACACATGTAAGGTTTAGATCCCTCCCAGAGATCTCCTCATCTCCCCAATTAGCCCAGAAAGAGACACACACACACACACACAAATGGGTCTGGGATGGACTATTCTTGAGCTCGAACATCACAGAATCATAGAATATTTCGAGTTAGAAGATCCCCATAAGGATCAATGAGTCCAGCTGTGCACTGCTTGCACAACCACGTAACACTAAACCACAAGACCATCGTCCAGACGCTCCTTGACCTCTGACAGACTGGGAGCCGTGACCACTTCCCTGGGGAGCCTGTTCCAGTGACCGACCACCCTCCACTGAAGAACTTTCTCCTAATGTCCAGGCTGAACGTGCCCTGACGCAGCCTCATTCCATTTCCACCTGTCCTGTTCTCACTGGTCACCCGAGACAGGACATCGGCCCCTCACCTCTGCTGCCTCTCTGAGGAAGGTGCAGACTGTGATGAGGGCTGTCCTGCTTTTTGTTAAAACAAGACTAATTGTATTTTAGTGAATTTTCCTTTCAGCTTAAGCTCTTCTAAGTAACTGCATATTTCTGCAGTTGGATGCGTGTTTTTCAAACACTGTCTGCTCCAGAGCTGACAACGGCCAATATTGACAGTTTTACTGAGCTACCGGTAGGGCTGGTATGCAGAAAAGGCCTAGGACTAGATCTTATTGCTATAGCAGCCAACATCGCTGGTGAATCTCTTACGTCCCATAAGTGAGGGGGTTGTACTTGCAAGGAGGGGTGGACAGAACAAGTGATGCCAACTGAAAACCCAGTTGTTCCATGCCATCCATGTCATGCACAGTTCAAAGCTGGGAGATCACGAGGGTCTCAGGCTCTTGGTCCATGGCCGGCATCTCAAGAGGAGCCTGCCCGTTGTCCTGCCTGCAACCCTGATCCTGGTTCCCGTCCTTGCATCCCTGAACCCAGTTCCTGTCTACTGCCGAGTCCAGTCCAGGACTTCCTGATGTCTTCTCTGCAGCCTCTGCTGTGACACCAACCCCTGTGGCAGCATTTTGGCTACTCTGGGAAATACAATATTGGTTTTGTATATTGTTCCTTATTTGTCTCATTATTAGTATTATGAGGCAAGTTTTAATTTTTGTCTCGTTTTGTTTTTAAATCTATCCAACTTGTAAGTCTCTCTCCCTTTTCCTCTTTTCCCTTTCCTTAGTGGGGAAGGGAGTGTGGTCAAGAAAGAACATCAGCCACACTTTCTTGTTGCCACTGTGCTCGGCGCTGGTGAGGCCGCAGCTTGAATCCTGTGTTCAGTTTTGGGCCCCTCATCAGAAGAAGGACATTGAGGCACTAGAGAGAGTGCAGAGGAGGTGACAAAGCTGCTGAGGGGCCGGAGCACAAGTGTGATGAGGAGCGGCTGAGGGAAGTGGTGGGTTCACCCTGGAGAACAGGAGGCTGAGGGGAGACCTGATCACTGTCTACAACTGCTTGAAAGGAGGTTGGAGCATGGAGGGGGTTGGTCTCTTCTCCCAAGGAGCAAGTGAGAGGACAAGAGGAAATGGCCTCAAGTTGTGCCAGGGGAGGTTTAGACTGGAGGTCATGAGGGACACGGGTTAGTGCTAGAGTTGGGTTATGTTTGGACTCCATGAACCTGATGGTCTCTTCCAACCAAAATGACTCTATGATTCTATGGAGAGATGATCTGAGGGCAGGCTGGCAGCAGACCCTGAGGCTGTGCCGGGGGTGGCCACATCTGCCTCCTTCCAGCAGGATTTTGGAAAGTCCCTTCCCAGCTGTGAGCGCCAGGCCAAGGGCACGGGGCAGAAACAGCCCCCACCCCTGAGGGCCCCAGCCCCCCAACTGGCCTCTGTCCCCAAACTACTCAAACTGCTGAACAGGCTCTGCCTCTACCTGAATGATCTTCAGTTTTAAGAAAATGCCAAACAAACGTGTGCTTCTGGATGAGGATGGAGCAGGTTCAGGTCCAGGACCAGGGCTGCTGCAGGAGCAGGTGTCTCCAGCACAGACAGGCTGGGGGGGACCTGTCAACCTCAGCACCCCTGGGCCCCACCATGGCCCAGTTCAGCAGCCCTGGGCCCGAGGGCTCAGCCCAGGGACAGCCCCACAACCAGGGTCAGAGCGGTTCCTGCTGCTGCCCCGAGGGTCACCAGCCCCAGTCAGCCCTGGGCCAGAGTGCAGGTGTCTGAGCTGGGCTGAGGTGGAAGGGGCTGGAAAACAGCTCATCGGGAGGAGGCGATGGAAGAAGGTGCCGTGTGTGTGGCACCAGGGATGAACTGACACCCTCAGGTTGGTGTCTGGATCAGTGCTGGGCTTGCACATGGACTAAGCCCCAGCTCAGAGCACAAAGTGCTGTTCCCAGCCCTGGGTGCCAAGCGCTGCTCCTGCTCTCTCCTCCCCGGTGTGAACCGAGCGCACGACTGCCCTGCCTGCTCCTGCCTTGGGGTTGGGGAACTCGGGGTCAAAAGGAAAGACAGACTCGTGCGGTTATGGGATATCTTAAGTGTCCTGGGATTGCTTTGCTAATCACTCTGTAAGGGTTCCTGGGCTATGAACTCGATGTGTGCCCAGAGAGGCAAATAAGTCCATGAACCAACTTTCCAATTAAGGTTTCCTTCTTACAAAAAAACACACTTCCATTTTCTCATGGGCAACAGACTGGAAGGTGGAAGCTGAAGCAGCATGTGCCTCTTGTGTAAACAGGTAACAACAGATGGTTCCATTCAGTCGATCCTCAGTTGTTCGCTGCACAGGAAACCTCTCCCTTAATTTAATCTTTGGTGTACAGGCAGGGCCTTGCTGATGTTCCTTTGTAGGCAGCAAGTATGTGGCTGTCAGGCTTTCTGCAGATTTGTGACTGATTTTTCCTGTTTCTTTTATAAGGACAATCTTTCTGTGTACTCCTGAAGTCTCCCATAAGCTGGTGGTTCGAGAGAAGGACGGGGAGCCCAAGCTAGCTCAGGGAGGACCAGTCAGCATCACAGGCAAAGCAGACTGGAACTGGACTTGGTGAAAATTAATGGAATTTATTGACAGATGAAACTGGAACTTCTCCCCCGTCTTTGGGTGGGTCACCGTGCACCCTGAACCGATACAGGCAGGTGTGGTCCGGGTGGCCCCAGTTGCTCAGCACTTGCAGCTGGATGTAATTCACGACCCCAGGGAGCTCGTTCTGAAACGACAAGAAGAAATGAGTCACCTTTTCCTCTCTGGCACGTGACCACTGACAGAGTAGTTCCGTGGCGATGGCTTTGTTCAACAGCTTCCTTCCTGCTGCCCTGCCAGGGCTTTTGATCTGTCGTGGTCAAGACGTTCTTGTCCTGCTCTACCTCATTGGGCCATGAGAACAGCAAAGGAAGAAGCAGCGACCAGATGCCTCAGCAAATACACTGGGAAGTTCTCGCCTGCTTTGGGGCACAGGCTTCCACAGTCAGAAGACCCAGTGCTGGTGTTAGTATAATGTCTCGTTGCCTTCTCTAGAAAGCCACAGAAACAGAATGGCCTCCCTGTCACTACTCACTGCCAGCACCAACAGAATCCTCAGGAAGCCCAGTATTCCTGGTCTTTAATTGGCAGACCAGCACTCATGCATCCTACTGGATGTGGTTGCTGGTGTCCACTTGGGGTCCAGACAGTCAAGCTGATTCCGGTTTCAAACATGGTGCTTCTAAGCACTGAAGTTTAAACCCAAAACGAAAGAGAAGACCGGCAGTCCAGGTATACGCCACCAGGAAGTTAAAGCAGAAGAAAGGCCAGCGTGGCACACGTTCAAGGACAGGGCTGCCTGTAGCTCTTTGGCAGGGAAGCCTCTCCCCATCCAACCGCATTTCTCCTCCTCTCCTACAGTTCTCCCCCCTCTTTGTCCCCATACCTTCAGCTGGAAGGTCTGACTGGGATTCAGCGGTGCCAGGAAAGTGAACTGTCCCAGGAACGTTCCCTGCTCGTCGTGTTCTTCCTTAAAGCCCTACAGAAAGACAGGGGCGGAGAAAACAAGAGTGTCTGGTGCACCATGGCAAGAATGAACTTCAGTCAGTGAAGTACGGGGTTATTTCATCTACGTAGTTCAGGGACGATGAGCACAAGGAAAAGACGAGAAGCTGCAGGTGGGCAACACGTCACACTTGCCTACTCAACGAGTCCAAGCTGCTAGTCAGAAAAGGAGCAGACACCACCAGTGAGAGGGAGGTTATCTGAGGATCACAAATGCCCACTGGGGTTGCAAGCCAAGAAGGTCTAGGACCATGCACTGTCCAGCTACTTTTCCCTGTGGCTCCTGGAGTAGCATCCTGCCCCAGAAGCTTCCTATCGACTGGTACATTGATTAAAAGAGGAATAAAATGGGAAGGGAGTAACTCTAAGGAGCCGTTTTCTTCTGAGAGCCAGGAGGAAGCTTCAGGCCATTGGACTCTCTGACCCATCTTCACCACATGCTTAGAAATGCTGTGCAAGCCCCTGCCCCCACTCCAGAGAAATCACTTACGTAGACAGCAAAGTCCCTTGGCGCTGCGGAAATACTTTCTCCATGGAACGCTGTCCCCGAGACATGGTCCATGGTGACAGCTCTGGGAACGACTGGCACAGACAGCTTGATGAACACCTGTCCCTGACTTCCTGGGAAGGGCCAGCAGTTTCCAGGATGATTTTCCAGCTGAAAGGAGAAGAAACTACATTGACATGGAGAAGGTTGCCCTGGCTCTCGTTCCTGCCATGAGCATCAGAGGATTAAGAATTCATTTGGCCAATCAGTTCTGCTCTGAAGCGCAGCCAGTGCCTTCAGTCGCACCCTGTGGGTACTGAACAGAGCAGCAGTTGTGAGAATTCACGTATCGCAAGACCCTTCCGCAGAAAAGCCCTTCGATGGCTGGGGGCTGGGTGTGCTCCTTATAGAAGCTCAGCGGCCTCTCCTGGTCCAGAGCCCTCACCAAGAACAAGCCAGGGACGGTGTGGCTGAAAGGCCCCTGCCCAGAGCAGGTGGCAGCTCCGGGCCCCCCTGGATGAACCTTTCCTGTCAGGGGAAGCCCTCGCTGCCTCTCATCCACTGCACCCTCCTTCCCCTGGCACCAGCCAGCACTGCCACGCAGGCAGCTCAGGAGCAGGGCCAAGATGGCCTGAGAGCCCAACGTGGGGCCCTCCAGCAGCGCAGGCTCTCAGCACCCGCTGGGGCTCACTAAGAGCACATCCCAGAGCTCTGCGGGCATCTCTGCCCTTCTCCTTCCTTGCAGTGCTGACACTTTGCACAGCGACTGGGCAGGCACAGACTGCAGGAGCAGCCTGGCCTGGCAGAAGCTCCCGCGGAGAACCTGGGGCACTCTGGGAGAGGAAATAGCAGGGAGACACAGGAGGAGAGCAGGTCCATGCGAGGAGGAGGCAGGAGAAGAAGCTTCGAGGAGCAAAGACGGGGGAAAGGCAACTCTGAGCAGCGTGGGTGGTTCATTCTCCCGACCTTTGTTTTACTGCTTCTTGGTGCTCCTACCTCCAGAATAAGCTCAGGGGACCTCATATAATGCATCACCGGCAGGGAATACAGGAAGATTTTGGTTTTGTCATTCCGGAGCGATGGAGAAGTCCTTGAATGAATGACAGCAGCCCCTGGAAATTAAAACATGACCATGATCATCAGGCAGTGTCAGGAGGAATATTGCAGTGTTGACTTGAAAAAGGCTTCTCGATAGTCATCCATGTCCTACAGTGGGTTCCCCTCTGTCTTACTGGCACAACGCGTCTGGGACACGTAGCAGGGAGTCATCAAACTGTCATATGGGGCCATGGAAAAAGGCAGGAATGTGAGCTAGGCTTTCTGGGCTTCCCATGGGGTCTGGCCTGTTACAGCCTCTGTCAGTGGGGGCGCTTTTAGGGTACGAGGTGACCCTTGACTTCTCGCCCCTTCTCTCCTACCCCTGGGCACGTTCCAATGCGCATCTTGTCAATCTGGAAGGAAGCGCTTTGGAACTGGTTTGTTTGTACAGTGTCACAGCACCTGCTGATTTCAGGGCATAATCAGGCATCGGGACGTGGATTTCTTCCATCTTCTCCAGGGCTTGATTGATGATGTCCTGAACAGCCTGGGAAGGAACACAAAGGAGAGCGGCTGTTGGAAGGAAAAGGAACGGGGCAAGCAGCTCCCCTGCAAGGCCAGCCAAGGTGAATGGGGACAGGGCCCATCTCAGATGGAAGGAACACCCAAATTGCCTGGAAGCCTCCCAGGTTTGCTCTGCTGTGATTGATGGGATCAGAAAGGGGGGGCTGCTCACTCCAGTGCTCTGAATGCTGGAGCTGTGGGAAGAGGCTTTTCCTGTGGAGAGGCCCCAGGCCAGGCAGCACGGACAGACAAGCCTTCTGGGCATGAGATGGAACTGGCTTAACTCTGGACCTCTGAGACCATTCTTTCTTTCCAGTCCTCCCTTGAGGAGGATCCAAGATCTGGACACAGAGGAAGGAACGACTCAGCTGTCATTCCCGTCAGGGCTCTCTCATCTCCATAAGGAAGTGTGGAGCAACAGGAGAAGGAAGCGTGGCCATGGCAGTGAATGGAGTAGGATACGTGCCGGAGGGAGGATAAAACCCCTGAGTAGATCCTTCTGCCTTGTGCCCTTACCTGTCTGGTAAAGCCTGGGAGCTTTCCCTGCTTCACGCCTTCCTGTAGAGCCCGCTCGGTGACATCCTTTGCGCTCCAGCGCAGATGATAAAGCTGTTCCTGCAGCTTATGGAGCTGGTCTGGCAGGGGCAGGGTTTTGCTCAGGTCTTCTAACTCTGCTGAGGTGCTCCAGAGGCTTTCTGCGCCAAGTCGTCCCACGTGGTAAAGACCTGTCAGACACACACCAGAGCTTAGAACTCGGTCTAAGGCTGGGTTATGCCTCGGGCTGCCCACTCCCCTTTCTGTGTCTCTCCCAAGTGCCATAGCTGCCTCTCCTCTGCTCTTTGACAGTGGCCATCATGGCGTATGGGCTGTGCAATAGATGGACGTTCCCTGCCCTGGACTGTGCTCCTTGTCCTGCAGAAGATTCTCACCCCCTGGGGCAGGAGAGTTCAGCCACGGCCTCTCCCTCGGCTGATGAGAACTGGCTCAGCCCTCCTGGGGAAGGCAAGTCAGCCCTTCCTCACCCCCACACCCGTCCCGCTGGAGCAGGGACTGGCACAGCTCTGTCGGGGACTTTCTGCTCTTAGCTGAGCTCCTCTGGTCACGGCAGGGGAAGTGGAACAGGACAGGATGGAGCCCCGAGTACCTCCTAAGGCACCGTCCACAGGTCGGAGCTCTGCAGAGACTCACCGAAAGAGAACAGACCGAGAATCAGCACCAGGGTCACTGTCTTCAGCACCTTCATCATCCTACAGAGCAGCAAGGAGGAAAAGGCTGGTGAAGCTGGTGGTTCCCGTGCAGATCAGCAGCAGACTGGAGAGCAGCAGCAGGGACTGCAGCCCTTGAGCCTGGCGTTCCTGGCGTGTGCGTTGGCTTGGTCCTGCACCAGCTCGAGTCACTGCTGGGGTTGTCAGCAGCTGCACCAGTGGGGGATTTGTCATGGCAGCGATTGTTTCGTTAGGGACAAAGGGCGCAAGATTGACTCCGGACTAAGAGCAGGAGCTGCAACGGGAGCTCTTGCCACACTGCATATCTGTGGGGCTGGAGAGGGATTCTTTGGAAACGGAAGGGACACAACGAACACCTGTTTCTCCTGCCCACCATCCGATCACACTTGTGCTGATCCTGTTCTCCACCCTCCCAAGAGAAGGTTCAGCCTGTGCCCCTACAGGTCAACAGCTGCCAGGCGGGGGGTGTGTGTCTCCCCTCCCGCAGCATTTCTTTAGCAGCTGCGTTATCTCTGGCCCTTCTCTTGGCATAACTGCAGACAAATGCAGACTGGGGAAAGAGGGAGGGAGGCTGAATGTCAATGCGTGCTGGCAAGCAGTGGGCAACCAAGGAAGCACCAAAGAAGCACTCTGCTGGCTGGGCTCTGCTGCCCTGAGCCTGATCTGCCAAGACACAGCACACAGCGCTCTGCAAGGGGGAAATTCCTCCTGCTTGTTCCAGGAGGCTCTCAAAAGGCTCACAGCGTACACTCATCAGGAATGAACAATCCCCTTTTGTTCTCCTAGAGAACTCCTTGCACCCTTCAGAGGATCATGTTCCCCTTTCCTAAGGCAGAGCCCTGGTGAGGAACTGACTGGGTTTCCGAAAGAAACCTCCTCTGTCAGGAACACAAGTCAAATCCATGGCCAACAGAGGACACGCTGGTGTCCTGCTGGTCCGAGTGGAGAGGAAAACCAAGGGAAAAACTCAGGGACATAACCCACCCTGCAGAGCACAATACAGGACTGAGCTGAGCTCTCACAATTACTACAGCAGGCTGTATCGGGGCCACCGCTTGGGACTCCATCCATGCGATTCAAAATAGACCTGTCCCTCATTCTGCAGAGATCAAAGGCTTTCTGGGCCTTGCCCCTGTGGTCATGAAGACACTGAAAGGCGGCTGCTGCCTTCCACCAGCTCCAGACCGAGCTCTCAGGCTGCCCTTGGGTTCCTCTCCTGTCCACCCGCCACCCACCCCAGCTGACGAGGTGGAAAAAAATCACCTGGGCAAAGGGGAGGAGGATTTTTCAAACATACCTGTTCAGACCTTCGACCTTCTCTGGCTGTCCCTTGGTACCTGCTGAGGTGCAGGTAACAAGCATCTTGCTTGCTCAGGAGTGAGCCAAAAACTCTGCGATCTCTGTTCCCTCAGGATCGAGAGTGACAAAGGCACAGGGAGACCCCTGGTCTTATACCCTGCTGTGCCCACCTCAGCGCTGATGCTGCTTTGTGACATCAACGGCAGTGGGTGATGCCACAATGGAAGAGGCTGCGCCACGTTTGGAGGCAAAGTCCAACCTGACAGGAGCGGGTTTTGCAGTCCTCTCTGCAAGGGCAGAAATCCTTCACCATAGAAAGACTGGAAAGGTACAGGAACATGTTACTCTCAGAAAACAAATACTGTCAACCACTCTTCCTCTTGCTTACTAAAGTTCAGATGGTGTGAGAAAAAAAAAAAACACAAAAAAGCAAGATTCTTGTTCTTATTTTATGGAGCCCATTATATCAGCCACTCAACATTAAGTCCAACTCCAGTCTGAACCTCAGAATAAGAAATGCCATCTTAAAATTTCCAGGAAACAGAAGGGCTTTGAAGTGGCGCGACCAGAAAACATTCATGAAAGCACCGCCATGCAAGTCCACACCCCTGATCACAGACCACCTGCCCCAGTACCTAAGGCAATGATGTTCTCAGCTGATTCACAGCCACTGACAGCTGGAAAACAGCACAAGGTCTCTTGTTGTTTAGCGCTGAGCACATAGGTTGACACTGGAGCTGGTAAGACAAACATCCACAGTCAGTCTGGTTTCATTGGAGGACATCAGGACAAGTTCAGTTCACATTCACAAGGAATCACAGCAGGTCCCACCCGTCCCTGCAGACCCCAACACGGCTCCTGTGCAGGGTCCCGAGGAGCAGTGAGCGCAGAACAAGAAACCTTCCTCCAAAAGAAGGTCCCCAGCCGGCTCTTTCCCCAAGCTGCACAGAGCAGCAGCTGAGAACAACCTCTGCCACAACTACACCCGGCTCTGCCGTCTGCAGGAGGAGACCAGCTCCTAAATGATCCCCAGCCCTACAGACACAGATCTTCCCCAGGGCAGTGCTCAGCAAATACCAGAGCACAGCGACACCTGGTCATTCAGTTGAAGCTGCTGGGGAGAAGGACAGAGCACTAGAAAGAGACAAATCAGACAAGAGAGAAGATAGAGGAGCCCAGAGAGAAAGAAACACATGGGGAAAAGGCTGGAGAGAGGGAGAGATCAAGAGAAATAGGGACGAGGAGCCGTGACAAGACAGGGAGGAAGAAAGAAGAGGATCGAGGAACAGGACAGAGGAAAGGGGGATGGAGAGGAGAGGAAGGAAGATTGGGTAGAGGAAGACAGGGACAAGGAGGGGTATGTACAGATGGAGAAAAGGAAGGTCAGAGAGCAGAACAAAGCGACTGAGAAATAAAGCGAAGGTAAGATGGGGATGGAGAGACTGACAAAGGGATAAAACCCACAGTGAGCTGGAGGAAGAGAAAAGGAGGGTTGAGGAGCAGGAAAGAGGTAGAGAGGAGAAATAGAAGGCAGAGCCAGCTGGACAGGAGTCCATTGCCAGAGGAAATGGGACAGGTAGCGGGGAAGAATAAAGACAGAAAAGATGGGGACAGACAGCAGGACAAAGGGACAGCGTGAGGGATTAACGGCACGGACTCTCAGTGCGGGTGAACCAAGAGACACCTACATTTATAGTTAGTAGCTGTTGTACACGCATTGAACTTTCTGCTGTAATTGGCTTACGGCAGCTGTGCACGCGCTCAAAGTTATCTTGTGATCGGTCTGCTTAGTCTTTCACACGCTCCGGCAGTTTGGCTGACACATCGTAAATATCTTTTCTTGTAGAAAACCATTCTGGTTTGTCACTCTATTTGGGTCAAGGTCGTTCCAGTAAGTCAAGATGAGTGTCTGTAAGATACTCCACAAGAGTGAGAGGATAAAAGGTGCAGGGAAGAGGATCGAGGTGGAGAAAGAAGCAGCAGATAGAGAAGGATGAAAGGAAGGGAAGAGAAGGGAAGGGAAGGGAAGGGAAGGGAAGGGAAGGGAAGGGAAGGGAAGGGAAGGGAAGGGAAGGGAAGGAAAGGAAGGGAAGGGAAGGGAAGGGAAGGGAAGGGAAGGGAAGGGAAGGGAAGGGAAGGGAAGGAAGGGAAGGGAGGGGAGGGAAGTGCTGGGCCGGGGGCTGCTCAGCCTTGGGGCAGCTCCACGGGCGCCACGGCAAAGCTCAGCCTGGCCGCCCGCAGAGCCGCCGCCTCCTCAGCCTGGGCTGCGCCGCCATTGGGTGGGAGGGCTGTCAGTCTCCTCCCCTGAGGTGATCCTGGATCTGAGTGGCTGCCTTAGGGGTCACTCCCCCCACAGTGCCCGCCCCACCCTGTGGTAATGTTTCCTGTGATTGGCCGGCTGGGATTTCTCATTTCCCCCCTTACCAAGTGATGGGTCAGACCACTTGTCAATCATCCATGTGCTGCACTCTCACCAGCCGTGATTGGTGCAGCCAGCACGGCCCGCCCCTGAACGCTGCCCAGATTGGTCAACTCTCGCCACCTTTCTTGCAGGCCTCAAAGCCTGATTGGCTGGTTACATATCAATCACATGACTTGCCCCGCCTTCTCAAATGCCATTGGCTGTCCTGGGTCCACTGACTCCTCACTGACTTCTGGTTGGTTGTTGCCAGGCAACGAGCTCCACCTGAAACTGAAACTGTGGGCCCTGAACAAAGGCCGTGGGTGATAAAAGACACGTTGGGACCCCGAACATGAGGATTTGGGCCCCAAGAAGGAGGCTCTGGGCACTCAAAAGGACGGGCAGGTGCTACAGATGGCGCTTTGGGCCCTGAACACGAGGGGACCCTCTTGGTTCCCACCCGAGCTGGGTTTGGTGCCCGTGACCCCACGGAACAGACACCTGTGCTGTCCGCAGTGGCCACGGAACAGACGGAGCCCAAAGCCACGGACTCCATGAGCTCAACGGGGAGTTGTGACATTTATGGACGTTTCACAGGGCGGCCCATGGGCTGAGGGCAACTGTGTGTGTGTGACAGCAAAGGGTGGGCAGGGGAGCGGTGGTTGGTGAGGACGTGTTGGATCGTGTGATACTGGAAGGTTCACAGACTGCCTCAGTTTACCTGTCTCAGTCATCTAGTTATAATAAACCCCTCCCCTTATTGATTTATTTAAAATAGGGATTCCTGGCTCTTATGTTACCCTTCCCGCTAGCTTAACTTTTTAAATACAGTAATCAATTTGCGTTCCGGGATTATTTCAAGGAGACTTTGTTTTACATTAAGGATTCACAGTCTGATGACTCTCAGCCCTCCCCCCGGCTGGGGTCGGGCGCCAGGTCCTCAGTTTTCCAAAACCAGCATCCTTTCGTTAAACGTTCCTTACACTGCTCCTGCAAGAGAAGCGACAACCAGTCAGTGTCCCCTCTGTGGCATCTGGACCTTCCAGAGCTGGACGGCTGGTGGGAACTGTCACCATCGGCCAAGGCTCTGTGTGAATCTCCTCCTGGCACAGGAACAGCTCTGGCTGTGCTGGGTGAGCACCACGCTGCCCGAAGGAGAACAGCAACACTCGCAGTGACTCCTGGGCAATGGGAAGAGATGATCTGAGGGCAGGTTGGCAGCAGACCCTGAGGCTGTGCCGGGGGTGGCCACATCTGGCACCTCCCAGCAGGATTTTGGAAAGCCCCTTCCCAGCCGTGAGCGCCAGGCCAAGGGCACGGGGTAGAAACAGCCCCCACCCCCGAGGGCCCCAGCCCCCAACCGGCCTCTGGCCTCAAACTACTAAAACTTGCAGACAGGCTCTCCCTCTACCTGAATTATCTTCAGTTTTAAGAAAAAAACCCAACCAAACCAATGTGTCCTTCTGGATGAGGATGGAGCAGGTTCAGGATCAGTACCGGGGTGCTGCAGGAGCAGGTGTCTCCAGCACGGACAGGCTGGACGGACCTGTCGACCTCAGCACCCCTGGGCCCCACCATGGCCCAGTTCAGCAGCCCTGGGCCCGAGGGCTCAGCCCAGGGACAGCCCCACAACCAGGGTCAGGGCGGTTCCTGCTGCTGCCCCGAGGGTCACCAGCCCCACTCATTTTGTCATGGGCGACAGACTGAAGGATGGAAACCGAAGCAGCATCTGCCTCTTGTGAAACAGGTACCAACAGATGGTTCCACTCAGATCCTTAGTTCCTCTCTGCGTAGGAAAATGGTACGTTAATCTCTGGTGTACAGGCAGGGCCTTGCTGATGTTCCTGTGTAGGCAGCAAGTGTGTGGCTGTCAGGCTTTCTGCAGATTTGTGACTGAGTTTTCCTGTTTCTCATAGAAGGAAAATCTTGCTGTGTACTCCTGAAGTCTCCCATAACCCCCCAGGTCCCTCCGCAGCTCCCGTCGCACGTGTGCTCCAGCCCCTTTCCCAGCTCCGTTCCCTTCTCTCAACTCGCTCCAGCACCTCAAGGGCTTTCTTGGCGTGAGGCGAGCACCGCCACCCCTCTGGGAGCCATTCTGAGCCCTGAGCCGAGGGGCCCACAACTGGCCCCATGTTCGAGGTTTGGCCTCACCAGTTCCCACTCCAGGGGAACGGTCACTGCCCTGGTCCTGCTGGCCACACTGGTGCTGATACAAGCCAGGATGCTGGTGGCCACCTTGGCCACACACTGACTCATGTTCAGTTGCTGCCACCGACACCCCAGCTCCTTTTCCAGCCTCTCTTCCACAAGCCTGGAACGTTCATGGGGTTGTTGTGACCCAAGTGCAGGACCCAGCACTTGACTTTGTTAAACCTCATGCAACCAGCCTCAGCCCATCGGTCCAGATCCCTCTGTGGAGCCTTCCCGCTCTTCGGCAGATCAGCACTCCCACCCGACTTGGTGTCATCTGCACGCTTACTGAGGGTGCAGAAAGAGAATATCAAATAAAAGTTACTCAAGGCAATTCCTCATGAACTCCACCCGCACCGAGCAGCCAGTCCCAGGAAGCAGCACCTGGTCCCAAACAGCCCATCCCAGAGAGAGAAGAGAGAAAAAGGCAGAAAGGCCCAGAGGCCTCTGCAAACGGCAGGATGGCGAAAGGCCAAACTAGAAAGAACCGCCAAACAGAACTCCACCGAAACAGAGCAGAAACAGGAACGACTGTCTGTCTTCGTGTCTGTCCTCCCAGCCAGAAAATCCCGACTCTCCTTAAATAGGAAGCCTGACGGTAATGGGACGGAATATTCCCCTTGGTCAGTCTGGACGTCAGTCAAGGTCTGTCCCATCTGTGCCCCCTTCCAGCAGCCTCACACCTGTGGGCAGAGCCCAGACAGCCCTTGGCTCCCAGGCAGCAGAACTGAAAAGCCCTAACTCTGTCCTGGGGTTTTATCTTCTTGTTGTCAAGCTAAACCCGAAAAATGGCCATGCTAGCCATGAAAAAGAAAGGTTTCTAACTGCGTGAAGAAAATTAACTCGCTTTCAGTCAAACCAGCACAACCCTTGTTTTCCTGCTTGCTGGACTGTGTTTCTCTGGAGGAATCTGCAGCACCGTGCATTCTGAGACATATTGCTTAGATATTTCAAAAATGAACCCAATTGAAAGGGTGGCTACAGGGAAGATGGAGACTCCCCTTTTACAAAGAGTGACATGGAAAGGGTGAGGGGCAATGGGTACAAGTTATTCCTGGGGAGATGGTAATGGCACACAAGGGAAATTTTTCATGATAAGGACAATCAGCCATTGGAATAACCTTCCCAGGATGCTCGAGAGAAAAGTAACAGCCATTCTACACAAAATATAATCCCTGCACTCACACCCTGAATTGCCAATTGGTTACACATTTGCACAGTGCATTGCATAATCTTTTTAGCATATAATGAGCAACATTCAGCTAAAGGGCACTTTACCCAACGGTCTCGAGGTATGTGTTAAAGCAAGACTCAACTAATTGTGTGGGCTTCAAAATGTCTAAACGTGCAGGGTCAGTAGTCCCTGATGAGGTGTTTTGCAAGTCGCTCTTACCCTAGTCAGACTGACCTAAAACTAGAACTATTTCTGTTTCTTTTTGTTGGCAGTTGCAGACAGGCTTCATTCTTTTAAGTGGTAATGACAACAACAAGGCTCAGCAGCCCCACGGCCAGAGCAGAGGGTCTCGCTACCTGAGACGGCGCTGTGGAGCACCTCAGGGGATGGCAGGAGCTGAGGGCAAAACGGTGGGACCAGCCCCGCTGTAAAACTGCGCGTCCTCGCTGCCCCCGTGCCCGCCGTACCCGCACGGCCATCCGCCTCCCCTGCCTGCGTGCTGCAGGGCAGGGCCTGGGGGCCGGCGAGCGCCCACCCACCAGCACCGTAACGCAGGCTGTGCTGAGGGGCAGCCGTCCTGCAGCAGTGGGAGAGGCCAGGAACGACGCTGTCTGCTCAGCACGCTCAGGGCGCTGCACATCTGAAGGACACCGAGGCTTTGGCATTTTCCTCCAGCTTTATTCAAATCCAGACATTGTGCCGAGAAGAGCTGCTCCTCCGCATGGCTTAGTATGACCAGCAGCACAGGGCTCGCAGGGTCCATCCTGGCCTTGGCTGCTCCCTTGGAGAGCTCAGGATGATGATGACGGTCTGAGCTACCAGGGAGCGCATGGAGGGCTCGCTGTCTTCCGTCAAGGTCTGAAGGGCTGCAAGGGAAAGCAGCAGAGCCCAGATGACCTCCCATGTCTGCAGAGACCCCCAGGCATCCCCTCCCGACCAAGCTCCCTACTCACCGCTGCAGATCTCAGCCAGCTCCTCCTTGCTTGGGTCCCTCAGGTGGCGCGCAGTGAGCCCTGGGCACAGAGCTCAGTCACCCCCTGCTCCCTCCCCTCATCAGAGCTGGCCCCAGGGAAGAGCAGGAACTGAGCGGGGTGGCACCGAGCAAGGCGGCCACCAAGGCCAGCTGCGTGGGCAGGGCTGGGAGGGGAGGCCAATGCCCTGCATGGGGCAGCTGGGGCTCTGGCAGCCACAGGGCTGCCCCTTGTGCCAGGGCAGCGGTGGGGACTGGGACCAGGCTGCCGAAAGAGGGACCCCGGGGGCTGTGACTCACCGATGAACCTCACGGCCGCCTCTCGCAAGCTGGCCTGAGCATCCGTCAGGTACGGCAGGCTCTGAT
Source organism: Caloenas nicobarica (assembly GCF_036013445.1). Classification (NCBI taxonomy): domain Eukaryota; kingdom Metazoa; phylum Chordata; class Aves; order Columbiformes; family Columbidae; genus Caloenas; species Caloenas nicobarica. Next base: position 2,217,576 of record NC_088272.1, read on the forward strand.
ACAAGTATTCTTGAGCCCTGCTCCTGTCCTGCTCCAGCTGGAGAGAGCACAAGGGTGTGAGCATGTCGCTGTCCCTCCCCGGTTGGCCAGACCAGTCTCTGCTCCCAGCACTGGCTGTTCCCCTTATCCCCCCCAGCCATTCCCATGTCCCAGCCAGGAGCCCTGTGGGGCTGAGGCTGAGAGAGACACAGGCAGAGGGGTCCCAGGGCTGCTGAGAGCCCTCCCTCCCGCTGGCTGTGGGGCAGAGAGAAGAGCCCCTGGGGGCTCTGTTCTTGAGGACAGGGAACAAGGATGCAGCTGGGGGCTGCAGCAGGGCAGGCGAGGCACATCTGCAGAGCCCACAGCCCAGACATGTGGGGCAGCCCCCGTCCAGCCTGGGACTTGGTTGTTCTCACCAAGCTCTCTCCAATCCTCCAAGTCTGCTGAGTCCGCACCAGGTGTTTGAGCTGTTTCCACTTGAGCAGCTCTGCGGCAGCAAGGAGGGCTTCCCCGGCGGCCTGCGGAACGGCAGAAGCTGGGACATGGCACCATGGTCTTGGGAAGGAGACCTGGCGTCCCCCTGCCCTTGGCTTTGTTCCTGGGGTGATTCTGCCCTTAGGGAGCTGGGACATGCCCTGGCCCAAACGGCCAGGGGTCTCTTCCCTGCATCACTGCTCAGCTTTGAAATCTGTACCTTGGCCACGCTCTGCATTTGGTCACTCGTGCGGAAGAAGAGAGGGAGCAGTCCAAGTTGCACGATGTTCTTCATCTCTCTCTTGTGGTCGCCCACCACCATCTTCGTCAGGTGTCTGAAGAGGCTGATGGAGCTCTCTCTCAGCTGGCTCAGCTCCTGGGAGGGAGAAGCGCAGTAGGACTTGAGCACCAGCAGCTCTGCCCACGGTGAGTAGACGCTTCGGCATGGCTGACGTGACGGGAGATGCTCCAGGGCAGCACTCCGCACACTGGGGTTGTGGGCCAGATCTGCAGCCCCAGGTCCGTGAAAGGCCACTCAAGAGGCTTCTGCGGGCAGTGCCCGTGCCTCAAAGTGCTCTCCCAGCCAGCCAGCATTCCCCACCAGCTTCCCCAGCCATGGTGGGGAGGAGCTGTGGGAGCAGCTGGCAGGGAGAAGCTGGGCTGGGCTGCCGAACACGGAAGCCATCCCACATGAGCCCCGGGGAGAAAGCAGAGGAGAAGGCCCTGCTCCGCGAGGCTGAGCTGAAGGGCAGCTGTCATTGCCCAGTTCCCATCCACGAGGCGCGGGCTTATACATCAGCCTTACGTCATCAAAGAAGGGCAGGAGAAATTTTGCCAGCGGCACAGCGATGGGGCTGGCCTCCTTCCTCTTCAGCTGAGCCATCACGTTTCCGAAGACCACCAGAGCCTTGATCTTGATAGCCTTATTGCCATACTGCAGGACCCACATCAGGTCTGGCAGCATGACCTTCATTTTTCTGGCCTGTGTGAAAAAGAGAGTTGCCGTTTTGGGAGCAGGTCCATGTCTGGAGAGCTCCCCAGGCAGCCACCAGGCCCCACCATGGCCTTTGGAGCAGTCACCCCACCGCCTGACTGCCAGCCAAGGCCAAGCCCTCACCCACTGCCATGGCGCTCGGCTGCCAACACGGCTCCCCTTGGCAACGCCTTGCTCACCATCTCTTCTCTCTCTGACAGCGTCATGATGACCCTGAGCACCAGGGAGAGCATCGTTGGCCTTCGTTGCCTCAGAAACCGCCTGACTAGGTACATTGGAGCAAACTCCTCATCTTGCAGGTCGCTGCTGGCCAGTATCTGAAAGCAAGCCAGCAGTGAGCGACCGGGACAGCTGGTGGGGCTCCTCACACCGTGCAGCTCCTGGATCCCAGGGCAGCCCGGGCCAATGGCACCGGGAGCTTTTTCCAGTAACTCACAGCCAAGCGGAGGATGGGGGTGTCCTCCCAGCGTGTATGTAAGACCCCATAGTGCCGGTCCTGGAGTTGGATGTGCAGCTCCTTCAAAACATTCTGCAGGGTCTGGGGCACGGAGAACATCACCTCCCACAGTGCCAGGGCAGCGCTGCAAGCCAGAGCGCTCTGTCAGCAGGGCAGCCTCGGCCACAGCAGCGTGGCCGGGCCCAGCGCTGCAGGACGGTTGGGATGCCCTGGGCAGCAGCAGAGGGCTGAGCTGCTGCTCCCGTGGGGCTGGCAGAGCGTGGTGGGGGGCTCTGGGCTGGCTTGCTCAGCTGTGGCTGCTGCGTGCCTGGCTGACCCCAGGGCTGGAAAGTGTGGTGGGATGGAGGGTCCTGCTCCTCGGGGGTGTCCTGCAGGATTCCTTGGCTCTGGCAGCCAGAGCGTCTCTGGGCTCCTCTCCCCACAGGGAACAAACCCTCAGGGCTTTTGGGGCCAGTACCTGTCTCCTGGTGGTGCAATTGTCAGCAGCGTCAAGACCACCTCCCCAGGGAATTTGTCAGCCATCTGGACAATTAGGGACTCCACACTCTGCCGGGCTAGTGTTGTGTTGACGCACCCCAGGCTTTTGTGGATGCAGCTCATGATCTTTGGCACCTGGAGGGGACACAGGTGAGGATGGTGCTGCCACTGGAGTGCAGCCATGTTTTCGGCTGCCCTTCCCATCCCTCTCTGCCACCTTCACGTGGCTTCACTTTCCCAAGACACTGGGATTTGAGAGGAAGAGAGGGATGGTGGGAGGAACAAGGCCTGACAGGTCCGAAGGGCAGGGCAATCCAGCCACAGGCCACTTACATCCACCAGCCAGAATGTGGAGTTTCCCTTGACTGCGTCCAGCATGTTTCTGGCCGCCTCCTTGTCTAAGGTGCCGGAGTCTGTCATTGCCTCGATGAACACCAGGACCATGTCTGTTCTCTCAGCAGGCTGGAGGTATTCTGCAAAGAGCTAAGGGAGGAAGGGAGGCAGTGAAGCCATGTCACACCGAGTGCCCTGATGCTGCTGCTGAGCCGGGCAGCGCCAGCAGCCCTGCAGAGCCGCCCGGCAGTGCTGGCGGCAGTGCCTGCAGCAAAGCTGGCAGCAGGGGTGGCAGCGACTGGACGGGGAGGATGAGAAGAGAGGCCCCGGGGTGAGGGAGGAGGGTTGAGCTCATGGGCACAGGGTGCTGGCCCTGCCGTGAACCAGGGCTTGCTGGTGGCCGGGAGGACTGGAGTTCTGCTGGGATACTGGAGAGCAGCCCTCGTATCGCCCCTGCTCGGGGACAGCAGGAACCTTCTCAGCAGGGACAGGGAGGTCACGCCAGCCCCGCTGATTGTGGAGACCTTTGCTCTCACAAGTCCCCTGCTGATGCCACAGCCCAGAGTGCCAGCAAGGGGGCGGGGGGGTGCTCATTACCTCGGTAATGTGAGTAGCGCTGGGCGAAGAGGACAAGGAGGCGGTCTTGGCTTCCCAGTCCTCTTGGAGCTGTCCATTCTCCTCTGGCAGTGTCGTGCCTAGAAAGCAGGGAAACACAGAACAGTTGGTAAGACACAGCAGCTTCCCCAGTACTGGAAAGAGCTTTGAACGTGGAATGGGTGAGGAGGGAAGTTATGACCAACAGTCAGGGGAGGAGGTGGTGGAGAGCAGTGCCACGGAAAGGCTGACCCTCCTCCAGTGTCTGTGTGTGAATGCTCCTGGCCCTGGAAACTCCAAGGCCCTAGAGCTCTACATGCAGTCCCACAGTTCAGTCCCCCATTGCTGGAATAATGGTGACATGGGGAACAGCTCGCATGGCTGGAGTGCTGCGGGTCAGGAGCAGAGGAGGGGCAGTGCTGGCGACATGGTGTTGCCTCCAGCAAGCAGGAGAGGGGTCCATCACAAAACTCAGGAAGACCAGCAGAGGTACTGGGTGATGTGGGTGTGCAGAGGGATCTATCCCACCACAGCTTCTCTTACAGTGTTGCTGATGCTTGAATTGGAAGAGGAAACAAAGAGTGTCCAAAGCCAAACAGCTGGTCTCTTCTTCCTTGAATGACAGGAATAGGAGGAGATGTCCTAGCAGCTGTCCGAGGCTTGGCATCTGGATCTCAGCACAGGAATCCTTTCTGTCCTCATTTGGATCAGTCTGGGGAAGGGCAAAGGAAGAGCAGAAGGGCTGAGAGCATCTGGGGCCAAAGCCCTGAACCCGAGAATGTGCCCGGGCCTGGATCAAGGCGGGTCAGAGCTCTGCAGGGCCCTGCAGACCCCATCTCCCAGAACAGCTCCACGTGGGCAGAGCTACCAGACCTGGGCTCTCCCCGTGCTCCTTGGGCAGTCCCAGCCGACACAGGACTGGGGCAGAGCTGGGTCCTGGCAGAGCGGGGGGTGCCTGGTCCTTACCTTCAGTGAGGAGTAGTTGGCCAGCAAGAAGCTCAGCACCCTCATCCTGCCCACGGCCCTCTCCCGCACAGATGCCCTCTCAGAGGTGGTGAAGGTCAAGAGCATCTAGGAAGAGAGAAGGTGCTGCTGAGCCCTGGGAGCAGCCACCGCTCCAGCAGAAGCAGCACTGCTCAAATCCAGGGTTGGGCTGGCCCAGTCCATTAAGGCTTCCTCTGATCTGGCGCGAAGCCTGTAGTGGGGTTCCTGCCCTCGGGCCCCTGGCAGACTTGGGACAAACGCCCCAGGCCAGCCCTGTGGCCAGGCAGGAAGGCAGATGCCACCCTCTGTGGCCACCGTGCTGCAGAAGAGCCTGGTGGGCAGCCCCTGGTTCCCCGGGGCGGTGGGCACCCTCCCGGCAGTGCGCTCTCTCTGCACGGCACGGGTGGGACTGTCCACTCCAGAGTGGACACCCCGTCCCCCAGGGTGATGAACAGCCCCTGTGAAGCCCACTCTTTGCACACGCCAGACCTGGAAGATATCCTGCATCTTCTCGCTGACTTCAGAGGCAGGAGAGTGGAGCACCAACGCCACAAGCATGCTGTCCACAGCCTTGATGGTCTGCAAGGAAGACAACGAGTTGTGGCCATGTTTCCTGCCGTCCTTCTCCCCCCAGGAGACTGATCTGAACTCCCAGCACCAAGGGAGGACTCCTGCGCTGCTTTGCTGTGCCTGGGGGAGACCCAGGGGCAATCTGCTGCCGGCAGAGCAGCCCGTGGCACTGGACGTGGCCAGGCCCACAGGGACGGGACGAAGGGACGACAGTGGGAAAGCAAAGCCTGCCTGGGATCTCTGCTCATAGCGCAGCACGGGGTGACCAGGGAGCAGCCCAGAGGGACCGGGGCTCCTGTAGCTCAGCCAGCACTTACCATGAAGTAGAGGTAAGCTTTCAGGTCCCTCATTTCCTCTTTTGGAGGAAGCAAGAAGGCGCTGGAGAAGCAGGCCTGGATGAGGCTCATGTCTTTGCCTTGCAGCACCTCCTCCATGAAGCTACAAAGAGAGAGGGGCCAGTCGGACACTGGTGCTGGGAGCGGTGCCTGGAGGCCTCGTACAGGTGGACACGGCGCTCTGGAGCTGGAGTCCCCAGGAGGGATGGACAGGTACCTGATCTCGGCCATGGCAAACATGGCAATCCGCCGCACCACTGTGGGCAGTTGGTCCCTGGGCTCCTCTTCCAGCAGCACCTGCAGAGCACAGCCGGGATGGGACCTGGCAGCTGCCGGCACCCAGTGCCACCAGCCCCCGGCCCTGCCCAACGCTGTCCTCACAGGGTGCCGGGGCCATTGCCCAGTTCCCCAGAGCCGCCGTTTATCCCTCACCTTGGTATCCTCTGCCAGCTCGTATCTCTGGCGGAAGAGATCTAGGCCCTGGGACAAGTCGTCGTATGTTGCAGCTCTGAAGATCATGGCGATGCATTTAAGGAACTCTGTCTTCTGTTCCTCATCCTGGCAGCCAGGGGACAGAGAGACAAACAGGGAGCATGAGATGGGGACACACGGCCAGCGGCACCGCAGCATGGGGGTGCAGTGCCGATTAGAGACCTGGGAGCAGCAGCTCTGCCCAGCCAGCGCTCTCCAGCAGCCCCGCGGCAGAGCCGCTGTCAGCAGACACTGGCACAGCCACCTTCCGAATGGCCGCGGTTACCTTTTCTGTGCTGCCGACAGAGGACACGATGGAGGCCACGTGTTCCGATTCCAACTCGCACACGGGTAAAGAGCTGGCATCTAATAAAGGAGGAGAGCAGGGAGGGCTGCAGAGGGGGTTTGCAGGCAGGAGAGAGCAGAGGAAGGAGCTCTGCCCTCCGTCCAGCCCAGCGCCCGCTGCCCTGGCACAGTCTTCCCGTGCATGTCAGGGCTGGAGGGTTCCCGGCAGACGGGCTGTGATGCTGCAGCCAGGCAGGACGGGGAAAGCCCCCAGTGCAGCGGGTGAAGAACTCGCTTCAGATGGGCAGGAAAAGTCCCCATCCCACAGCACGGCTGCCTCCTACTGGCCCAGCTGCCTCTCGCTGCCCGTGCCCTGGGGCAGGAGCTGGGTCCCGTCTGCCCGCAGAGGCTGTGCTGGGGCCGGCTCCCAGCTCGGAGCAGCCCTGGACTTCAGGCAGCATCACGACCACCACCCGTGGGAAGCTCCTGCCAGCGTGTGGGGAAATATGATCCTGGTGTCAAGCGGGGAGCAATTGCTGGTCCCTGCCCTGCCCAGACAATCAGGGCCCCTCACTCACCCATCTCCAGTTGCTGGGCCATGCACAGCTCGTGGGGCTCTGCTGGAGAGCTGCTCCCCTGGGGAGCCCTGTCCTCCTCCAGGGCCACCCTGGGGGTGCTGAGGTGTTTCTCTGCCATCTTGTGGGTCCAAGAAAAGAGCTCTAGGTGGGGAAGAGGGAAGCTTTGGCCAAATGCCAGGGGTCTGCCGGGGGCAGCCGGGAAAGATGTGGGCCGCACTCGGGGAGTCTTCAGCACAAGTCTGCCGGGGGCAGAGGGGAGTCTGCCAGGGGCAGCTAGAGCTAGGATATGGTTGGACTCGATGATCTTAAGGGTCGCTTCCAACCAAAAAGATTCTCTAATTCTCTGACAGACGTGGGCTACGCTCGGGGGCTCTCGCCAGCTCCGTGCTCGCACCCTGTCCCGTCACCGTCCTGTCGGATAGTGGGGGCTGGGGGCACGGCTGCGCTGAGCACATGCAGGGCAGTGGGTGTCACCAAGTAAGGTCACAAAGGGCCCACTGTGACCCTGTGTCTGAGCAGGGAGGTCAGGGTGTCCCTTTGGGAGGCACTGGCCATCTCAGCCCTGGGCACCTGGCTGCTAAATTTGAATCCCAGTTTCTAAAAGTTCCACCACCCGTTGCTCTGAGCACAGTCTTTAACAGCCCGTTGCACAGCTCCATTTTCCCAGCGGCTGGTGCACGGTGGGGATGTGACAGACCCACTCACTGCCGTGCTCCTTGGGCCAGGAGTCTATGAGGATGTTCTGGAAAGGAGTCCCATTGTCTGGCTCAGTTCTGTCTGGGCTGCCATGTGTAGCAGATGCACTCAACTGCCCCCCAGCCAAACCCGCAGCAGTTTGGTCCAGGCTGCAGAGGAAGGAAGGGCCTGAGCCACAGCCAGGCAAGAACTCCTTCCAGGAGACCCACAGGGAAGCAGAACGGCAACTGAACGCCGGTGGCTTGTGGGCGCTGGGAGTCTCGTGCAGACTTTTCCTACTCTATGCAATTTGACTACGAGTCAACCACTTCATTCTAGAAATACGACAGCCTGGATGAGCCCACTTTGAGCTCTCCCTGCTAAATAAGTGAGCTGTGTGGCAGTGGTTTTACTACTCACGGGTCAGTGGATGAGCCCAATTTAAGTTTAATATTAATCATTTAGCTTAAGTAGATGCACACTAAACATAATGAATTATTTAGGGACATAAGGCTGCATGATTTTTAATATACTCTTTGCTTCATGTTACTTGGTAAGCTGGATTTGCTAAAATTTTAAGCTGTAAAGTTCTGCTCATATTTTCCAAAAGCAACTACAAACTACACTGAACGCTTAGAAGATGGGGCCTATTTTGCACTTTGCTGAGAAGAAAGGATTTATTCAGACAAAACAGTACCTGCAAGGTTATGGACGATATGGTACAGGGAATTAACTAACTAACACTTAAAGAACTAAGGAGCTACCACTTAGAGAGCTAACCCTTAACCCACATCACAATTGCCTAGCCTGGGTTAGCTTTCTGTAACTTCTTGTAAGAGAAACAAGAGTCCGCTGATGACTTCACAGGCCTTGCAAAGATAAAAAACTTTGGGTGCATCCTTGGTGCATCCTTGGGTGAACTAGATAATAGAAACTTGGGCACAGGACAGGAGATACACCAGTTCTAACCAACTCAGCAGTTTGAGTCCCAGCCAACTCAGCACACCAAGCCAAAGGTGAAGGTGTACGGAGAAGAAGCCGCTGGTTCACCATCACTGTGCAGGCACAACCAGGAGGGGCCGAAGGTGGAGACTATGGAAATGATTTCCCGGAACTCATTGTAATAAGTACTGCCTTCTCGGGGACAGGTTATGAATATGTATAGGGGTTCCTAGAACTTTCATGAATATGTAGCGCTTTACAGCATTTAACCAAGCTCACAGCTACTGGAAATTTGCACACGTTTTAGGTGGAATTAATCCCCCGTGTGTCCAGTGTTGTAAATACATACCTTCTTTACAATCTCAAAGGTTGTAAGGTCATTTCCGCACCTCAACTAAACATTGTCTACAGCTGAAAAAAACAAAGGCCCACGTGGAATCAGAGAAGAAGATCCAATGAGAAGCAAGAAGATCCAAATGTGAAACATTGCTATTGGACTGAATCATGGTATGAATGGTCTGTAGACATATAAAGGCCTATGGTTTCCTATGCTCGGGTGGGACCTCTGCACAGGTACCCAGCTTGAGCCAGCCCTCCTGCTGTTCTATTCCATTAACTTTTTTATTTTTTTGTAAGAATTTTGTCTCCTGGAAGTCTGCTCTGCATATGGTTATCAGCCCTCGCCTGAAAGTTTGCCACTGGAGCTTTAAACATGGACTCCAGAGTGAACGGTTATCAGGAAGGGAATGCCTGAAAGTTCGCTTTTGCAAATGGGTACAGGTCTCCCCTGAAAGTTTGCCTTCAGAGCTTGAAAATACAGACTCTGGAGCGAACAGTTATCAGGGAGAAAAGAATCCTGAGAGTTTGCACTGTGACGGATACAGGCCTCCCCTGAGAGTTTGTCTTCAGAGCTCCAGGACACAGACTCCAGAGTGAATGGTTATTGGGGAGGCAAGAATCCTGGAAGTTTGCTTCGTGAACGAGTACAGGCGCCTGGAGAGAAGGTCAGCAGCATTTGGCTTGGCGTATTTCCCCCATGCAAGTAAATAACAGAGTGAACCTGCCACCAAATTCTTGAAGTTGCACTTGTCTTTAAGAAATCTAAACGTTGCTCTGCAGTGAGCAGAACCCTAAATTACTCCCCGGCAATACCATGACGCCACAGAACTTGCTTGTCAAGGCCCAGGACAGTGTTGCAGGCACTGGCGTGGGGCACGGCAGATGTTTCCAGCCAGCCGGTGGTGGCTTCCACCATTGTAAGCACAGAGCTCTTGCCGTGGCAGATTTGGGGCAGTGTGATATAGTCAATTCGGCAGGACTCCTCATGTTTACACTTTAATCATCGCCCCCCATACCACACAGGCTTTGACCGCTTGGCTTGCTTGATGGTAGCGCACGTTTCACAATGACGAATAACCCGCGCAACAGCGTCCATGGTCGAGTCCATGCCTCGATCACGAGCCCATCCATATGTTGCATGCCTTCCTCAATGACCTTAGGCACCGTGGGCCCAATGGGCCATCAATAATTCACCTTCATCTTGCCAAAGCAAATCTACCTCAGACACTTTAATCTCAGCAGCTCGATCCCCTCACTGGTTGTTCGGATCGGGTTCTTCAGTGGACCGACTCTTGGGCACGTAAGCTTCTACGTGGCGCACTCTCAGGCATGTTCTCTAGCTGGGCAGCGATATCTCACCAGGATTCAGCAGCCCCGATGCGTTGGGCTCTGCGCTGCCAACGGCTCCACTGCCATTGCTGTAACCAGTGCCACGGGGCATTTCCCACCATCCATGAGGCAGAGCAGAGATGAAGCTTCTTAGAGGCTGGGGCCTCTTCAGCCCCTGTCAGGATGGCGGGTGCTGGGTCTGGTGGGGCCTCTGCCCCACGGTGGGGGCTGTGGCCCACGGTACAGCAGGGGCCACAATGGTCGGACACGGTCGGCGGTGGCAGCCCATGGACTGAGGGCAACTGTGTGTGTGTTACATCAACGGGTGGAAAGGAGAGCGGTGGTTGGTGAGGACGTATTGGATCGCGTGTTTGGGTACTGGAAGGTTTACAGACTGCCTCAGTTTACCTGTCTCAGTCATCTAGTTATAATAAACCCCTCCCCTTATTGATTTATTTAAAATAGGGATTCCTGGCTCTTATGTTACCCTTCCCCCTAGCTTAACTTTTTAAATACAGTAATCGATTTGCATTCCAGGGTTATTTCAAAGAGACTTTGTTTTACATTAAGGATTCACAGTCTGATGACTCTCAGCCCTCCCCCCGGCTGGGGTCAGGCGCCAGGTCCTTAGTTTTCTAAAAACAGATTTGGCAGATTGATTATATTACACTTCCACAAACTCGTCAAGGTAACGGTATGTACTTACAATGGTAGAAGCAACCACCGGATGGTTGGAAACATATGGGGTACCACATGCTACAGCCCGAAATACGATGTTGGGCCTTGAAAAGCAAGTCCTTTGGCGACATGATACACCAGAAAGAGTTGAATCCAACTATGGTACTCATTTCAAAAACAGTCTTGTAGACAACTGGGCCGAAGAACATGGTATTGAGTGGGTATATCACATTCCATATCATGCACCAGCTTCTGGGAAAATTGAAAGGTACAATGGTTTGTTAAAAACTACACTAAAGGCACTGGGTGGCGGAACCTTTAAAAACTGGGATTCGTATTTAGCAAAAGCCACTTGGTTGGTCAACACTAGAGGATCAACTAACCGAGCTGGGCCTGCACAATCAGAAATTCTCCGTACTGTAGAAGGAGATAAAGTCCCTGTAGTACACATGAAAAGTATGTTAGGGAAGGCAGTTTGGGTCACTCCTACCTCAGACAAAGGCAAGCCCATTCGTGGGATTTTTTTTGTCCAAGGTCCTGGTAGCACCTGGTGGGTGATGCTTGAAGATGGAGAAGTTCAATGTGTACCTCAAGGGGATTTGATTTTAGGTGAAAATAGTCAAGACTGAACTGCACAATGTTAATTTCCATACTAACAGTGTCTAATAAGTGTCTTTCAGAACAAGACAGTGTTGATGGAACCACAGCTAGTTTCTTCGAGTGGCGCATGGCAACTTCTTCAAAGTTGATGTCTTTAACCCACAAACAGTGGTCATGAGATGTACTGGATGTGTGATAAGTGAACTTAAACGAGCTTTTCCAAAGGATGGTCCATGGACTAAGAGAATGATGAGCTACACCTGCATATATATATGTATATAGTTGTTGTAACTAATTAGATCGTATTGATAAATTGTATTAATTAGATTGTATTGATGAGGTTTAAATATGCTGTGAATAGTATGTTATAAGGGGTGGAATGTCCTGGGTCATTGGGGGGAGCAATGAGAGGAGGTGGTCTGAGTCAGATGACCATGAATTGACCAACTGGAGTATTCCATCCCATTCACGACTTCCTGGGTATAAAAGGTGGACCAGAAGGACTCTCTGTCTCTTCTGCTGAGTCTCCTGCTGCTTTGCTTCGTCTCTGCTTCTTTCCTGCCTCGTGAGGAAGGAAGCTGAGGCCTCGTGCCACACTGAATCTAGTTCCAGTTGGCTGAAGGATCCTGCCGGACTCGCTGCTGGGAATTGCAAGACTGGTTCTATAATATTTGTTCTGCTTTACTGTTCTCTACATTTATTTAGTTAAGTTAGTAAAATGTTTTCCAATTTTCCAGCTCTCTTCTCTCCGTCCTTCTTTTCCTTTCCTCTCAAAATCTCATTTCCTTAGTGAAAAAGTGGGGGGTGGGGGGGTGGAAAAGGGGAGGGGCAAGAGGGTTAAGGAAAATATATCTGCCGTGGTTCTTGATTGTCTCCCCGCGATCAAACCACGACACTACAGGACCCTTTATTTTATTTACATACACACAGATCATGGCTCCTCATTTACATAGCCAGTGGTTATAAAAGAAAAGCAGTCAGTGAATAAGAAAGGGGATGACAACATTATCACAATTAAAAAAAATGCCAATAACAACATAAAATACAGTTGAGAGGCTGGTCCTGTAACTAGTTACATTAAAACTGCTATGTAGAGGCAGATAAACATTTTAGTGCTTCAGAAAACACTGAGACATGAGTTTCCACAGGGCATCCTTGAGCTCCTGGTTCCTCATGCTGTAGATGAGGGGGTTCACTGCTGGAGGCACCACCGAGTACAGAACAGACACCACCAGGTCCAGGGATGGGGAGGAGATGGAGGGGGGCTTCAGGTGGGCAAACATGGCAGTGCTGATGAACAGGGAGACCACGGCCAGGTGAGGGAGGCACGTGGAAAAGGCTTTGTGCCGTCCCTGCTCAGAGGGGATCCTCAGCACGGCCCTCAAGATCTGCACATAGGACACCACGATGAACACAAAACACCCAAATCCTAAACAGACACTAACCACAAGGAGCCCAAGTTCCCTGAGGTAGAAGTCTGAGCAGGAGAGCTTGAGGATCTGTGGGATTTCACAGAAGAACTGGTCCAGGGCATTGCCCTTGCACAGTGGCAGTGAAAATGTATTGGTCATGTGCAGCACAGCATAGAGAAAACCGGTGGCCCAGGCAGCTGCTGCCATGTGGACACAAGCTCTGCTGCCCAGGAGGGTCCCATAGTGCAGGGGTTTGCAGATGGCAATGTAGCGGTCGTAAGACATGACTGTGAGAAGAAAATACTCTATTGAAATGGAAAAGACAAACAAAAATAGCTGTGCAACACATCCTGTGTAGGAGATGGCCCTGATGTCCCAGAGGGAATTTGCCATGGACTTGGGGACAATGGTGGAGATGGAGCCCAGGTCGAGGAGGGCGAGGTTGAGCAGGAAGAAGTACATGGGGGTGTGGAGGTGCTGGTCACAGGCTATGGTGGTGATGATGAGGCCGTTGCCCAGGAGGGCAGCCAGGTAGATGCCCAGGAAGAGCCAGAAGTGCAAGAGCTGCAGCTCCCGTGTGTCTGTGAACGCCAGGAGGAGGAACTGAGTGATGGAGCTGCTGTTGGACATTTGCTGTCTCTGGGTACAGGGTGCTCTCATAGGAGAAAAAGTCAGTAACAATTTAGTGGAGACTTCTCTGACATAAACCAAAGACATGTCCCACACACCCTCCCATGTGACACACAGACACACTTTTCTTTTTCTACAAGACCTTCCTTCAGCACTGTGGCTGCAGCCCTGCTTGGTGCTGGCCGAGTGTGCAACCAAGACAAAAGGGTCTCTACCCATGGACTCTTAATAAGTCAGCCCAACTCTGCAGAATTTGGCTTGGGCAGGGGTCAGTCCTGAGGTTCAAATTTTTCAGATGAAATCACTGCTGATACAGTCTGTCCTGTCTGCACTCTCAGTGATAAAGAAAATGAATTGTAAAGGCATTTTAAAAGTCACAGGTTTTCTTACAGCTTCACCACCATCTCCCCTGGACAGTGTTCTCGGACATCAGAAATCCTCAGCATTTCTGCTGCACTCAGAGAGAACAGAGCGAGTCCCGCGAGACCAGAGGATGCCTGTGGGTCAGTGCAGAGTGAGGGCAGCTGCTCTGTCCCTCTGTCTTCCTCCAGCTGCCCTGGGCTGGCACCTTTCTGAGATGGAGGCTGATCACACTGCCATGTTACCCTGAAAAGCCACCAGGCACTGCTGAGAGCAGAGGGACCCACCTCAGACCATGACATGTCTCACCCTTTCCTCAGGTCTCAGCACCCCACTTCTATCCAGGACACACACGGCTCATTTCATAAACCAAACAGCATTTCCTCCATCATAACATCTCTGCACTTCTGCATGAGTAATTCAGATAATGCTAACATGCTATAGGACAGGTTTGCATCCTGGAGGGAAGCTCACAGCTTGGAAGAAAACCTCAAGGAGACAGCCAAGGCTCCTAATGATGCCATTTGATTCAGGGAGACTCAGCTCATTCCCCAGCCCCACACACTGCATTGCCCACAGCCCCACAGGGCAGAGCAAAGCTGGGACACGTGTTCCCATGGACACACTTGCAGGAAAGGACCCACAAGATCAGGCTGTGACTCTGCAGCTGAAACTCCCATCCCCAGAGAGCCTGACAGCAAGAACCAGATCACACCAACAGTGACCCAGAGCAGTGGAGCAAGAAGGAAACTGCGGTGAGGGTGGGTGTGAGAGAGGCCAGGGCAGAGGCAGCCAGGCACTCAGACAGCGTCACCCTTCCCCAGCTGTGCAGCCACCTCCCACACACCAGCATTGCCGGGCAGCTGCTCTCAGCCCCTGTGCTCTGCAGAGGGAACTGGAGCTCTGGCTGCACAGGAGCTGCTTCATGCCTTGGAGCCCCCGGCCCTGAGGGCAGAGGCTTTGCTGGGTGGGAGAGGAGGCGAGGGGGCTGCTCACAGGAGGGATCTGCACTGCGGGGATCATACGGAGTTTTCTGTGTTCTCCCTCCCATAACAATTCTGAGTTTAGTTACCTCTCATTTCTGCTCATTTCCCTATTGCCTGGAGATTCTCCTCCTGGGAGGTGTTTCCCTGTCCATGTCTTTTCCCTGTCAATGCTCACAGACCCCATCCCACCTTCTGTGCCCTCACCCTGGCCCTACAGATCCTGCCTGTTCACAGGGCACTTCCTGGGGGCATCTTCCTGTTTGCAGACTGGGGAAAAGGACAGGTCAGAGTAAGACTGACGAGTATAGCCAATGTGATGCTGGTGCTGTGCACAGGCAGAGCAGCAGCTGAAGGGATGTTATGAGGCTTCTGGCAGATGTACTGGTGACTCTGAGTTGCAGTTCAGGAGTCTCAGTGAGTTGTTTAAGCATGAGAGCTCATTTTCACTTTATCCTTTTCTGCACCCCCCAACCCTCGGGATAGAAAACTGAAAAGGCAGGCTCAGGAAAGCTCCCTATCTGTCTGGTAATCCTTGCTTTGATCTTCTCTTTGAGGCATCCACTTGGAAAAATCCTGGGGGTGATCTGGAGGTGTGAGCAGCCCTGACCCACACAGCATCCTCTCCACAGCAGAAGCACCTTTCCTGCCCTGATAGGGGTCGCTCCTTCCCCCGAGAGATTCTCCCCACAGCACCGTCGGGATCTCCCTGGGCAGGCTGAGCGCTGACCCTGGCAGGCGGCAGAGTCCCTGCCCCGGCACAGCCCTGGGGTGCAGAGACCCTGCTCTGCAGGACAGCCCTGGGCACCCCTGGGTGCTCACCCAGCTTCACAGCTGTCCAACATTGCCTGACAAGAGCTCCCTCCTTATTGATCCCACAAGCTGTGGCTGTGCTAAATTGAGGAGATGCCTCCAGGAGCTACAGCTGCATTGCCCTGCACCCAGAGACTTACCATGGCAAGGGCTGCAAAGATTTCTCCTCCAGTGAGCTCTCAGTCATCCTCCCCATCCTGACCACCTTTCATCATTCTCTGCCTTGCTCGTCTCCCTGAGATCCCCAGGCAGAGCCCTCAGCCCTGCTGCGCTTTGCAGAGGAGCTGCTCCTGGGCAGAGCTGTCTCTCTGCAGCGCTGCCGCTTGCCATGAGCTCCCTGTGTCCCAGGAGCCCAGCCCAGCTCAGCAGCACAGGGGCAGCCCAAGGTGCTTTAATGACCCCTCTGGTGGGTTTGGTGCTGAGGCCATGAACCTCAGACCCTGGAGGAAGTTGAATAAAACCTCTCAAGAAGTCCAAGTCAGATTCAAACTCGAAAGTTTCTTGTTATGTTAAAGGGTTCCACTGAGGAACACCACTGAGAAAATGACCCCAGGATCTGGTAAGAGAAGAAAACTGGAGGCAGAGATGACAGGTCAGGACAAGCAAGATGAAGGTCTCTCTGATGATCAGTACACCTGGATGTGTTTCATTAACCAAAGGGCCAAGCCCTGACCCCCAGCCCTGGGAAGGCAGATCCTGTCCCTCCCACGTTGCCCAGGGCCCTTCCTGGGACAGTGTGATGTGGGGCTGTGCAAGGCCAAGGGCAGGACTATGGTCCCACACCTCCCAGGTTCCTGGCTGGGGACAAGGAGGCCATGAGGCCCCTGTGCTGTAAGGACAAGGTGTCTCCTCACAGGCATCAGAGCTGGAGACAAGAGCCACAGCCAAGGGGAGAAGCAGCTCCAGCTGTTAGTGTTTACATGCAGACGGTTTATCCTGATGAGGGCGTCTATCCCAAGATAACATCATGAGGAGTTACAGGACACTACGAATATCACCTGCAGGAGAAACTTTGCGGTCTTGGGGGGCTAGTGCTCGTAATGCCAGAGGTCTGGACTTAGAGGGGAAGTTTCCCTTCATGTGGGAGAACATCAGGAATGCGTGGAGCTCTGCCTGGGGACAGAGAATATCAGCTGAAAGTTGAGGACTCAGCGTGAGAGGGCAGAACAACATGGGCAATGTTGTGGTGGGTGGACATCAGCTACTGACTCACTGATGAGGAAGAGGAATTAGATGAGGCCTCCTTCAGACAAAGGAAAGAAGCCTCATGTTTCCAGGGCTGTGTCCTCATGGCAGACCTAAGATATCCCAATATCTGCAAGGTACCAGCCATGCAGGAGGGTTTTGGAGCTCATGGACAACATCTTCCTGACACGGGTGGCTGAGGAGTCAGTGAGGTGAGGTGCCCTGTGGGACTTCACACTTACAAACCAGAAAGGGTTGGTCAGGGATGGAACAGTCAGGGCTGGGAAAGTGGAGTTGAGGCTCCTGGGAGATGCTAACAAGGCAAAGAGCAGGATTTCAGGAGAGCAGGCTTTGGCCTGCTGAGGGACCTGCTTGGGTCCCATGGGATATGACCTTGGTGTCTGCAGTGTTTTTTCTCTCACATTTCCTCCCTGCTCTCTCCCACCTGCTGTTGTGCAGCGTTTTTTACCCTTTCTCAAATACAATATCACAGAGGTGCTGCCAGCATCCCTGAGTGGCTCAGATTTGGCAAGGAGTGGGTCCATCTTGGAGCCAGCTCATATCGGCTCTGTCTGACATCAAACTCCTGTTGTCTTCTCAGAGAGGTGACAACTGTAGCACACCCACACTCACTCCAGTTCCAAGACTTTGCCATGTAAACCCAATACAGGGTGATAAAGTGTTGGATGTTACAAACTACTTGATCATGGGGAAGAAATGGAAAAGATCTTCTGTTAGTAACCTGAGGAAGTCTCCAGTCAATGAGCAGGTTCCTATGGGGAACTGTCATTGCCCTGACATTCACTGGCCAGGCAAAGCAGCAGGTGCCAACGGTCCAGAGGATCTTGGGCCAACTTCTTAACGTGGCTGCCTGCTGGGCCAACAAGGGTGATGCTCACCTGGATCTGGAACTGGGAGACAAAGAAGAGCTGGTGAGGGATGTGAACATCAGTGTCCACCTTGGCTGTGATGACCAGGCAACAGTGGGATTCCAGGCACCAGAGGGGAGGGAGGAAGGCCAGCAGCAGAGCACAGGCTGGTGGGCTCCAGAGGAGAAGACACGGACATACTGGGGGATGGCAGCCAATAAAGGTGGTGACATGGAAGTAGGTCTGAAGGGTGAAGGAGCTCAGGAAATCTGGGAAGCCTCACAGGACAGCCTGCTCCAAGCACAAGAATGATCTCTCCAAGTACCTATGAAAAGAAGAATTTATGTCATGAGGCTGTTTGTCTGAACTGACAGAGCTCCAGGGCAAAAAGGCAGCACATGGGAGGTGGAAGCAGGTCAAGCTGTAAAGGAGGAATTTAGAATCCTTGTCCATGGATGTGGGGATGATGCCAAAGCTGCCCTGGACTTGATACCTGCAGGGGAGGCTGAGGGCAGCAAGATGAGCTGATGTTGCTTCCTTACAGTAAAAGAATAGACAGGGCGAACGTGGGCCTGCTGCTGAACTTCGTAAGAGTAGAATCAGACAGGACCGATGTACTTCATGGCTTCTTTGCCTCCATCTTCACCAGCAAGGTCTCCTGGGACTTTGTTCCTGAAGGCAGGAGTCTGGAGAACAGCCAGGAGTGGATGGGGCTCAAGTCAGGAGTTACCTGAGCAAATTCAGGCACCATTAGAGAAAAGGAGATGGGTCACTTGACCGGCTCCCTGAACACAAGTATTGCTGTGCTGTGGCACCTGAGATTCCCAGGAACTCCCACCTCTTGGTCCAGAGTGGTGTGATTCCTCTTGGGGTGTCCTGTCCTGTCTCCTCGCTCAAGTGGTGCGTCAGGCACCCAACTTTCTGACACATTCAGTCTTTATCAGAAGATTCTCTAGATCAATATTTATTGGAAATTGTTGATACTAGCTGTTCTGGAAAAGAGGGCATTGGGAGGGGGACAGAAATAAAAGAAATTTGGCTTAATTAGTATTTGTTATGGAAATGCTCTCTGTTTGGCTACAGTTCTGAAATATCTCTAATCATCCACACCAGACTTGACGCCTTTAGGCAAGTGCTGCAGAGAGCCTTGGCTTATAAGCTCATTTTGGATGTTAACGAGCCCTCTGCTGCCATGGTCCTGAACTGCAGCTACTGAAAGAATGAACAAACCTCTGATGAAGTGAAAGGCAGAAACAAACCCCAAGTTTCTGAGGGTGTTTGGGACCCCACGAGGGGCCATCGCTGACACAAGCAGTCCCTGTCCCTGGAGGCTGCTGAAGGAAAAGCCTGGAGACAATGGTCAGAGGTGGTAAAGGCGATGTGGAGGTGGCTCTGGTGCCCTGTCAGCCCTTCATGGTTGTTTAGCATCAGAATGGCCAAGCCCTGACCCCCAGGGCCTGGCAAAGGAGACCCTTTCAGTCAAATGTTTCTCAAGGCTCTGCCTGTGGTCACTGGGAGGGTATTTGTGGTTTGGGTGTGGGTTTGGTGCAAGTGCTGTTACTTTTACCACAAGGCTCTGGTTTTCTGAGGGTTTGGCAATGCCTATGAGGCTCCCCAAGCCCATGCAACTTCTTTCATAGACCTGCAATGGTCACCAATCACCTGAGCTGTCCCGGTCCCAAACTTGCTTGAATCCGCTCTTTGGATCCATGCCCCAGCACTGAAAGCACACGTTCCTTCTTCTGCTGCCCGAAAATAAAAAAGAAAAATCAACCTATTCCACATTAGCACGATCAGCCAATGGTCTTTAGGTCTTCTTCTTTAACACATTTACTACTACACATAGACCCGTCTCTTCCTGCACTCCCATGTGTCTCACAAATCTTTCACTCTTGTCCTCCAGTAATGGGCCAACACTCCAGGAGGTTGGTGCTTCCTCCGGGCTCATGGATGATTCCTGAGGACCATCCAAGTGTGGGCAGTGCAAGAGAGGAGCAGAGGAAGGTCAGCTCATGGGCCATGCCTGAGCACAGCCCCCCCAGCAGCAGCCATTCCCCATCTCCCAGGCACAGCCATGCCCACAGCATGCAAATGTCACTGCCATATATGACTAGTCCAAGAGAAGCCTGCCTTCTTTCCAGGATCCCCCAAAGTCTTTCTCCTATTCCTCCTCCACCTGCAGACATCAACCACATCCCACTTGCAGGCTCAGACATGGTCGTAAGGATTTGCTGAAGTCATCAGCCATCACCCTTCTCTACCTCACATCCCCTGACCCTCCCACACCACACATGGCCGCTCACTGCTGCTCAGGGCTCTCACTCTTCAGAAGAGGCCTTGAGCTCCTTGGTTCTTCCTGGTGCTTGTTATAATCTTCCTCCCTCCCTCCAGAGCTCATGATGAGGTTTCTTGTCCATAACAGCACCTTTATGACCATGTTTTACTAAATGGGTGTCTTTTTGTGAGCATTTGTGCAGAAAGAGTAGTCTCAGGAAAAAAACAAATATATAAAAACTGATGCCAAGTGAAATGCCATGAAGACCTGAGGAGTTACTCCCATTGCTGTGTCTTTCCTGGAAGGAGTCTGTCCCAAGAAGGGCATCCAGCTTCTGCCACTCTCTGCAGAGGCACATGAGCAGTGTCCGTGCACCTGGGGAGGAACAGGGTGATTTTTGCCAGACCACCCTTCATCTGAACCACTTAGATATGTACTTATGGATGGGGTGTCGTGCCGTATACTGCAAATACCTATTGGATTGGCACTGCCAGTGGGGCTACCACAGATGCAGACTGCTGTGTTGCAGGTATTTATATGTAGGCAGATGAACCCTTTTCTATTTTTTTAATTATTATTATTTTTAATACTGACACTCTTAGAGAAATTACACAAAGATTTGAATGATTATTGATGCCTCTTAACATGATTATCCACAGAAGGCCCAGCAGCTTTGCATCTCAAGAAATGGGATGCCACAGGGCAAGGGCAGGATGGCTTGGGCTCTGTCCTGGCATCTGGAAACTGAAGTGTGCGCCCATCTCCCAACACCTGCCCTGCTCAGTGAAGGGTGTGAGAAACTCTGAAGTCACAGCCATGACAGGTATCTTATGTGTAACTGCAGACAGTGTTGTCCTGCCAGCTCAGGATTGGAGCTTCCATCCCTGAAGGTATTTAAAAGATGTGTAGACATGGTGCTTAGGGATATGGTGTAATGGGTGGGCTTGGCAGAGTCGTATTTACGATTGGACTTTATGACCTTAAGGGTCTTTTCCAACCTAAATTATAATTTGAGTCAAAACCATTTCAATTCCCATCACCTCCAGCTTCCCCCGCGGTCGGCTGCTGTGTGGCACCACTCACCTGGCTCTCCAGGCAGGTTGGGCACTGGTTTGGTGCCTGCATTGGGAGTTTTCCCCTTCCTGGGGTAAAAGATCTTCAATGAGAGACAGTTGTAGAGATTTGGGTTGCAGAGATTTCAAGCAGTCCTTTCAAAATCTGAGCAGGCTCAGTTTTGGAGCCAGCGAAAAATAGAGACAATCTCAAGGATGTTTTTGAAAAGTGGTACAATCACTAATAAGAATAACAGGGAGTTCCTTATTCCTGATGATGATGATGATGAACTAAAGTTTTTTAATTTCATTCCTATCAGTCATTCTTGCTTCTCAAAACAGCTGCTACATCTCAGTAGCTGACCTCTTGCATGGAGTTCTTTTTAAGAGCTTTTTCTCTCACTTCTACCAGATTTATAATTTAAAAAGTACTTCCTAGGACAGAATTGCTCTTAAATCACCCCTCTTCCATAATTTTTCCCCCTTTTTTCTGGTGTGAGGGGAGGTGACATAGGGCAGTTTTATTTCTTTTTTAGCCAAAGAAGGCCAAGGAACAGATCTCAGGTCAGTGCAAAGGCAGAAAGGAAGCCAGAATGTTTATGTGGTGTGCCCTGACACACACCGTCACCTGCATTTCCAGTCTCTGAAGTTCCAATGGTGCAGCAGAGACTGGAGTTCTGAGCTCCCTTCATCTGCCCTTGCTGACACCTGTTGAGCAACCTGCTCTGAAAGGATCAACAAGGTGGGCATGAGGACAGCAAAAAAGAAGAACTTGGATGGGGGCAAAGGAAAAGGGATGCACAAGATGTGGTCAGGGCTGTTTGGGGGCACTTGTAAAGCAGCCCTGCACCTCATGTGAATTATTCCTGTGGTCAGAGAGAACCTGAGAGCTGTCCCTAAATTGAAAACATGAAGGGGATGAAAGGACAGCATCATTCAGGCTGGATGGAACCTTGGGAGGTGTCTTGACCAACCTCCCATTCAAAGCACAGTCAGATCAGATAACTCAGGGCTTTATCCAAACACATCTTGGTCACTTTCTGGGACAGAGTGGATGCGCACCTCTGGGAAACAGCTTCCAGTGCTTGACTGTCCTCAGGATTGGAAAGTTTCTCCCTTTCTATAGCAGCTTTCCAAGCCTGACCATCCAGATTATTTTTTACCCATCTACTTACACACTGACACAAACCATAATATCCTACCTTGGACACAAGAATATTGTGGGGGATGATGCTGAATGCCTTGCTGACTTCCAGGTAACAGACCACCACTGCTCTCCCCACGTCCAGCAACCCTGTCCTTTCCTCACAGAAAGCAAAGAGGATGGACAGGCACAACCTGCCCTGGGTAAACCCTGTCACCTTCAGACACCCAGAATTGGGGTCCCAGTGGACATGTTCTGGGGCACAGCCCTTAGTTCCCCTGCTCACCCATTGGCCATTTTTGAGAAGTGCACACACTGTGTGAGAGCTGCCAGTGGTCAGGGAGTCCCCCCAGTCTCCATGAGCTTTCCAAGAAGGTGGAGAGTGGCCTCACTGTGACATGGTCCTGCTGTCTCAGCTCCTGGGATGCTGCCCCTCCTGTCCCATAGACTGGAAAGGATTGTGTTAGTTCCAGGGACCCCTGACTTGATCCCCATCCACTGCTGGTTGTTCTGCCTTCAGTCACAGAGGCCTGGGAGACCTTGCTGGTGAAAATGGAGGACCAGAGACACCGAGAATATAACTTCTTTCCATTATTAAATCAATGAGTGGCCACAAGGTGTCTTTGTTTCTCCTTTAACTGTTCCTGCAGTAGTAACAACTCATTAGGGTGCCCTTGAATTGCCTTACAGGTCTAGACTGAGTTTTGCTCTGGCCTGTTGCTGTGCTTGGAGGCTGCTGTCCTTGCAGACCAGATGAACTAACTTCTGCCACCCTGCCTTGGCAGTTTATTCCATCCGTGTCACAGCTCTGTCTGCAACACTGACAGCTCCAGCTCAGCCAGTCAGGTCCCTGGCTGAGGACATTGCCTCACATCTGGGCTGAACCACCCCAGCTGTGGCACCAGGAAACCACTGACCTGCCCCATGGAAACCTGGTACCAAGTGTCCAAGAGCCCATGGGTGCAAAGGCTTTGCTTCAGAGCACAGACATGACATGGTCAAAAGATTGATGAACGTCTCTCTAGACCTGAGTGTATAAAAGCAGAATATAATGCCTAAATTCATTCAGATGAAGAGATTCCTCCCCTAGCTTGGAGAATTTAGATCCTTTGCTGTAATATTCCTGGTGTCCTGTCTAATGATGGGACAAGAAAAGATGATTCTCATACCAATTTATTTTCTAATAGAAAGAATACAATGCTGGTAAGAAGTGTCTGTGCAGAGGAGAGAGAATCAACATCACTGATTACTTCAGGTTGTTTCAAAGGATGTGCCCCTGGAGCCCCAGGGACAGAGGGAGGGAGACCAGAGGGGACAGAGGAAGGGACATCATGGGCTGCTCCTGTGCTGCTGAGCTGGGCTGGACTCCTGGGACAGACGGAGCTCATGGCAAGCGGCAGCGCTGCAGAGAGACAGCTCTGCCCAGGAGCAGCTCCTCTGCAAAGCGCAGCAGGGCTGAGGGCTCTGCCTGGGGATCTCAGGGAGACGAGCAAGGCAGAGAGAGATGAAAGGTGGTCAGGATGGGGAGGATGACTGAGAGCTCACTGGAGGAGAAATCTTTGCAGCCCTTGCCATGGTAAGTCTCTGGGTGCAGGGCAATGCAGCTGTAGCTCCTGGAGGCATCTCCTCAAGTTAGCACAGGCACAGCTTGAGGGATGTGTGAGGAGGAGGCTCTTGGCAGGCAATGTTGAACAGCTGTGAAGGTGGGTGAGCACCCAGGGGTGCCCAGGGCTGTCCTGCAGAGCAGGGTCCCTGCACCCCAGGGCTGTACTGGGACAGGGACTCTGCCGCCTGCCAGGGTCAGCGCTCAGCCTGCCCGGGGAGATGCCCACGGTGCTGTGGGGAGAAGCTGTGCGGGGAAGGAGGGACCCCTATCAGGGCAGGAAAGGTGCTTGTGCTGTGGAGAGGCTGCTGTGTGGGTCAGGGCTGCTCACAGCTACAGATCACCCCCAGGATTTTTTGCAAGTGGATGCCTCAAGGAGAAGACCAATGCAAGGATTACCAGACAGATAAAGAGCTATCCTGAGCCTGTCTTTTCAGTTGCTTATTCCAAGGGGCGGGGGGTGCAGGAAAGGATAAAATGAAAATGAGCTCTCATGCTTAAACAAGTCACTGTGACTCCTGAACTGCAACTCCAATTAATCATCACATCTGCCAGAAGCCTCATAACATCCCTTCAGCTGCTGCTCTGCCTGTGCACAGCACCAGCATCACATTGGCTATACTCGTCAGGCTTACTCTGACCTGCCCTTTTCCCCAGTCTGCAAACAGGAAGATGCCCCCAGGCAGTGCCCTGTGAACAGGCAGGATCTGTAGGGCCAGGGTGAGGGCACAGAGCATGGGATGGGGTCTGTGAGTGCTGACAGGGAAGAGACATGGACAGGGAAACTATTCCCAGGGGAAGAATCTCCAGGAAGCAGGGAAATGATCAGAAATGAGAGGAAACTAAACTCAGAATTGTTATCAGAGGGAGAACACAGAAAAATCGATATGATCCCCTGCAGTGCAGATCCCTCCTGTGAGCAGCCGCCTCGCCTCCTCTCCCACCCAGCAAAGCCTCTGCCCTCAGGGCCGGGGGCTCCAAGGCATGAAGCAGCTCCTGTGCAGCCAGAGCTCCAGTTCCCTCTGCAGAGCACAGGGGCTGAGAGCAGCTGCCCGGCAATGCTGGTGTGTGGGAGGTGGCTGCACAGCTGGGGAAGGGTGACGCTGTCTGAGTGCCCGGCTGCCTCTGCCCTGGCCTCTCTCACACCCACCCTCACCGCATTTTCCTTCTTGCTCCACTGCTCTGGGTCACTGTTGGTGTGATCTGGTTCTTGCTGTCAGGCTCTCTGGGGATGGGAGTTTCAGCTGCAGAGTCACAGCCTGATCTTGTGGGTCCTTTCCTGCAGGTGTGTCCATGGGAACACGTGTCCCAGCTTTGCTCTGCCCTGTGGGGCTGTGGGCAATGCAGTGTGTGGGGCTGGGGAATGAGCTGAGTCTCCCTGAATCAAATGCCATCATTAGGACCCTTGGCTGTCTCCTTGAGTGTTTTTCTTCCAAGTTGCGAACTTCCCTCCAGGATGCAAACCTGTCCTATAGCACGTTAGCATTATCTGAATTCCCCATGCAGAAGTGCAGAGATGCTATGATGGAAGAAATGCTGTTTGGTTTGTGAAATGAGCCGTGTGTGTCCTGGGATAGAAGTGGGGTGCTGAGACCTGAGGAAAGCGTGAGACATGTCATGGTCCGCGGTGGATCCCTCTGCTCTCAGCAGTGCCTGGTGGCTTTTCAGGGTAACATGGCAGTGTGATCAGCCTCTATCTCAGAAAGGTGCCAGCCCAGGGCAGCTGGAGCAAGACAGAGGGACAGAGCAGCTGCCCTCACTCTGCACTGACCCACAGGCATCCTCTGGTCTCGCAGGACTCGCTCTGTTCTCTCTGAGTGCAGCAGAAATGCTGAGGGTTTCTGACACCCAACAACACTCTCCAGGGGAGTTCAATGATTGGACTACATGATCTTTCGAGGTCCCTTACAATCTCTAATATTCTGTGATTCTGCAAAGCTGTCAAAACCCCAAACATTTCAAACTTCATTTTACCATCCTGTTCCATTCTCTGTGACAGTGCAGATGCTGACAGGCCCTTCTGCACCAGCAGCAGTTTCAGATGACAACTTTGAACCCCAGGTCCGTCCCCTGCCCCCCGTTCCATGACCCCTGCTGCAGAGCAGGGCTGACTCCTGGGCAGCCAGCGGGCACAGGCCCTGCTCCTCACAGCACCTCCAGCCAGCACCACCCAGGGCTCAGCCACGGACCCGAAGGGAGGTCTGGAAAAGGACAAGGGGGTGTGGAGCAGGGGAGGGTGTGTGAGAAATGGCTTTGATTTTGCTCAGAGAAGTCTCCCCTAACATGTCGCTTTTATTCCCTCCTGTGACAGTGCCCCGTGCCCAGAGGCAGCAAATGTCCAATAGCAGCTCCATCACCCAGTTCCTCCTCCTGGCGTTCACAGACACACGGGAGCTGCAGCTCTTGCACTTCTGGCTCTTCCTGGGCATCTACCTGGCTGCCCTCCTGGGCAACGGCCTCATCATCACCACCATAGCCTGTGACCAGCACCTCCACACCCCCATGTACTTCTTCCTGCTCAACCTCGCCCTCCTCGACCTGGGCTGTATCTCCACCACTGTACCCAAATCCATGGCCAACTCTCTGTGGGATACCAGGGTCATTTCCTTTGCAGGATGTGCTGCCCAGGTCTTCTTTGTATGTTTCTTGTTTGGTGCAGAGTATTCTCTCCTCACCGTCATGTCCTACGACCGCTACGTTGCCATCTGCAAACCCCTGCACTACGGGACCCTCCTGGGCAGCAGAGCTTGTGTCCACATGGCAGCAGCTGCCTGGGCCACTGGGTTTCTCAGTGCTCTGCTGCACACGGCCAATACATTTTCACTGCCACTGTGCAAGGGCAATGCCCTGGACCAGTTCTTCTGTGAAATCCCCCAGATCCTCAAGCTCTCCTGCTCAAACTCGTACCTCAGGGAACTTGGTCTTCTTCTGGTTAGTCTCTTACTCGTATTTGGGTGTTTTGCGTTCATTGTGCTGTCCTATGTGCAGATCTTGAGGGCCGTGCTGAGGATCCCCTCTGAGCAGGGACGGCACAAAGCCTTTTCCACGTGCCTCCCTCACCTGGCCGTGGTCTCCCTGTTTATCAGCACTGGCATGTTTGCCTACCTGAAGCCGCCCTCCATCTCGTCCCCATCCCTGGACCTGGTGGTGTCTGTTCTGTACTCAGTGGTGCCTCCAGCAGTGAACCCCCTCATCTACAGCATGAGGAACCAGGAGCTCAAGGATGCCCTGTGGAAACTCATATCTTAGTGTTTTCTGAAGCAATAAACTGCTTCTCTCCTTCTACATAGTAGTTTTAATGTAACTAGTTACAGGTCCAGCCTCTCACTTGTAATTTCTGTTTTTATTGAAGTTGGTTTTTATTGTGATAACATTGTCATTCCCTTTCTAAATCTCTATCTGCTTTTCTTTTTTAACCACTGGCTGTGTAAATGAGGAGCTGTGCTTTCCTTTTCTCTTAAACAAAATAAAGCATCCTGTAGTGACTTGTTTTTCACTATATCCTTCCTGCAAGGCCTGTTTGGAGCTGCAGGAACAGTTCCTGTGTGCATGGGAGGAGGGGAAAAGAGTCCAGCCTGGCAGCCCTGCCAGGGAGCACCAGCGCTTGGCCTTCCAGAGCTGTTCTCGTTCCACTCCCACACTCTCCTTCTCATCCCTTGTGTTGGTGCAAGGCCTGAGTGCTCTGGCAGCCTGGTCACCGTCCTGCTGTGTGTCAGTCCTGTGAGCGCAGGCAGGGACAGGCCATGGGCACTGCTGTGACAGAGCTGGCCTCTGTAACAGGACTTCTATAAAGAAGAGTGATCTCCTCAGGGCAGTGCCGGAAGGCTTAGGTCTTCTTACAAACCTTCTCTCAAAAACTTGCCCACGAAAGTGGCCACAGATGCAAACACCAGTGTACAGCTGCACAGTGTGTGTGTGCAGGGCTGGGCACACAGCAGTGTCCTCTCACAGCCAGGCCTCCTGCCAGAGACCTGCAGGACCAGCAGAGCAGGGGCTGGGCTGTGCCCCTGTGCACTGGACACCCCGTGGAAGCTGCCCCAGGGCATCGTCATGGACTGGCCCCTCACAACCAACATTTCCTCTCTCCCCAGCTCAGAGAGGTTCTTTATCCCTCCATGGAGGGACACTGAATGAGTATTTCAGCTGTTCATGTTGCATCATACGGATGAGATGTGAGCATGCACATCATGCATGAGAGGTGAGATGAACCCGAGTCAGCAGAAACACCACGAGCTATTCCTGTGGGTTCCATTTTGGCCTGTAGGACAGACAGGGTCTTGAGGTCATTTCTCGTTGGGAGTAACATCCCATGGAAACTGCCTAAATGCAGCACTGGGATATGCTTCCTTTAAGCAATGTCCCTGTGTCCATTCCTCATGACGTGGGACATCTCAGATGAGTGCAGAGCAGGGTGACACACCACAGGGCTGAGGTGTCTCCCGTCCCTTTGAGTGGCAACAGGAGGCCAGAGGGACACTGTGACTCCTGCCTCTGTGTGTGAAAGGGACAGACTCTGTCTCTGAACATCCCTGGGTGCATAAGGAGCCCACGAGGCCGGCTCAGATGTGGACACCTGACAGAACCTGACATTTCTGTGTGTGACTCCAGGAACAAACGCCACTGGCCCAGGCAGATCAATCTCACGTGCTCCTGTCTGCTATGTCATCCTTACCTGTGAGTCTGAATTGTGGTCTGAAACCTGCCAGAGCAATCAGAGGGGTTCTGAGGTCCTTGGAAAAGGCAGTTGTCAAACCTGTCTTCAAGAAGGGCAGCAATGAGAACTGTGAGAATTACAGGCTGGTCAGCCTGTGTCCTTCCATGGGAAGGGAGTGGGACAAGTTCTCCTGCAGCCATGTCCAGGCACTTGGAAAACAAGAAAGGGATTGCTGAACCCAAATGGGCAGGGAAAGAAAGGCATGTTGTGCACATAGAATTTCACAAGGTGTCAGACATGGTTTCCCATGGTGTCCTTATAATGCGATTGGTTCTCTGTGGGCTCAAGAAGTGGATGCTGGGTGGGAAGCTGGCTGGATGATGAAGCCCAAATGTCACCAGTGGTACAAAGCCCCCCCTGCAGTCAGTTACCAGTAGAATCCCTCAGGGACCAGCACTTGGGCCAGCACTGGTGAATGTCTTTATTCTCCCCCTGAATGAGGTGACGGAGTGAACCTTCAGCTCCTTTGTGGATGGTGCAAAGCTGGGCAGAGGCCTTGGACAACCTCACCTGGTTCACCCTGCCCTGAGCAGGACAGTGAGACAAGAGGATGTTCAAACCTGAGTTACTCTGTGATTCAAGGAATCTTCCCCTTGGAAAGGTTTTGGAAGACAGAATAGGTGGAGGAATAAGACAAAAAAAAAGAAAAAAGAGGCAGAGGAGGAGACCTAAAAGGTGTCAACAGAAACAGAGCAGTTCCTGTGAAGACTGTTTCTCTACTCAAATTGTTAGCAGGAAATCTCTAATCAGCTCCCCAAACTCCCTGTTTTGCTCATTGGCCCGCTGGGATTTGCATCACATTTCTTTACATCAGATTCTGCACGGAAGTTTGCACCTGATTGTTACAGCTTGTTTGCAGGAATTAGTTCATGTTTCCTTAGAGAACCGGATTAAACAGGCACCGGGGAATTTTTAATCAGAGGAAACAAAGAAAGGAGAAAAAAAAGAAAACACAATAGAACTTAATGATGTTTCTCAGTTCTATGGTTAAATTAAGTAGTTTCCAGTGAGGTCCATTGCCATAATTGAGTCGCCTATAGGGAGTACAACAGCAACTGCTGAAAGACTTTACCTGCCTGAAGCTCAAAGCAGGGAGAGAGCTGAGAGGCTCTGAACGAGCAAAGAGTGAGAGGAGGAAGAACCTCTGGGGAGCAATGGAAAGTGCAAATGTCCAGACAGGCTTCTGAAGAGATGACTTCAGACATCGTGAGCTGAATAAGGACAGGTAGAAACTCCTGGATGTTCAGGGGGATTAAATACACAGCATGATAGACAGAATTGTGGCAATGCAAGCACAGGGAAAGGTCAATGTTTCAACTCCCACACTACATATACATTCTGAAAATTCATATTTTAGCAGTATAGAAATTCCACAGACATTTTATTGGAAATACTGAATCATTTCATCTGAGAAAAAAAGAGTGTGGGGTTTTTTGTTCTTGTTGTTGTTTTTGGTTTGATTTGGTTTTGAGGGGAGTTCTCAGGTTTTCGGGCTGAGCTCCATGGTCTCACTATAAGCACCCAGTGCAAACCTCGAGAGGCCCCAGTATACCTGAGGTGTTTGCCTGGACTGGCAGGTATCAGACAAGACTGATAAAGACATGTCGCTTCCATCATTTACATCTAGTATTCAAGACTTCTGTGCTTAATTAGAAAAGTTTCAGCACTGTAGGCAAAGAGGCAGGTACATGAAGAGCACTGAGAAGAAGTGATAGAAGAATTATCCAATTGATATCACGGAATCATAGAATCGTTTCAGTGGAAAGAGACCCTCAGGATCATCGAGTCTAACCATAACCTGACTCGAGCACTAAACCATCTCCCTTAAGAACCTCATCTAAACTCCTTTTAAACACCTACAGGGATGGTGACCTCGTGACTTCCCTGGGCAGCCTGTTCCAATGCCCGACAACCGTTTCCAAGAAGAATTTTTTCCTAATATCCAGTCTAAAGCTCCCCTGGCACAACGTGAGGCCATTTCCTCTTGTCCTATCACTTGCTACTCAGGAGAAGACACAAACACCCTCCCTGCTCCAACCTCCTATCAGGCCGTTATAGACAGTGACAAGGTCTCCCCTCAGCCTCCTTTTCTCCAGGCTAAACAGCCCCAGCTCTCTCAGCCGCTCCTCCTAAGACTTCTTCTCCAGCTTCTTCACCAGCTCCGTTGCCGTTCTCTGAACTCGCTCCAGAACGTAAAGGTCTTTCCTATAGTGAGGGGCCCAAAACTGAACACAGGATTCCAAGTGGGGCCTCACCAGCACTGAGGACAAGGGGATGATCACTGCGCTGGTACTGCTGGCTGTGCTATTCTTGGTGCACGTCAGGATGCTGGTGGCCTTTTTGGCCACCTGGGCACACGCTGGCTCCTGTTCAGCTGCTGTCAGTCAACACCCGCAGATCCCTTTCTGTCGGTCAGCTTTCCAGCCACTCTTCCCTGAGCCCGGAGCCTTCATGGGGTTGTTGTGACCCAAGTGCAGGACCTGGGACTTGGCCTTGTTGAGCCTCAGACAACTGGCCTCAGCCCATCAATCCAGCTCGTCCAGATCCCTCTGTATGGCCTTCCTACCCTCCAGCATATCAACACTCCTTCCCCTGCTGTGCTGTGCTTTACTTGGTGGCCAAAACAGCTTTGAGAACACGCTGACATTTTAGTTCTTGCTGAACAGTGCTGGCACAGCCTCAAGGCCTTCTGTATTTCTCAGTCTGCCCCAAAAACCAGAGGGCTGGATGTGGCTAAAGGGTGGGAGGGGACCAAGCCAGGACGGCTGACCCCAACTGACCAAAGAGATATTCCACACCATATGGCATCATGGTCAGCAACCTCATACAATTGTTCTCAGTCCATCATTTCATCCGGTCCAGATCCCTCTGTGTGGCCTTCCCACCCTCCAGCAGGTCAACACTCCCACCCAATTTGGTGTCACCTGCAAGCTTACTGAGGGTGCACTCGATCCCCTCGTCCAGATCATTGACAAAGAGATTAAACAGAACTGGCCTTATACTGAGCCCTGGGAACACCACTCGTGACCAACCACCAACTGAGTTTGGTTCCATTCACCACAGCTCTTTGGGCCCGGCCCTCCAGCCAGTTCTTTATCCATCGCAGATACACCATCCAGGCCATGAGCTGCAGCTTCTCCAGGAGATGCTGTGGGATACGGTGTCAAAGGCTTTACTGAAGTCTAAGTGCACAACATGCACAGCCTGTGTGGCGGATTCACTCCCCCACGACAGACTTTCCCTCATCTGCTAAGCCGGTCACCTTGTCACAGGAGGAGATCAGGTTGGTCAAGCAGGACCTGCCTTTCATAAAGCCATGCTGATTGGGCCCGATTGCTCGTCTCGTATGTGTGACCGCACAGTCCCTTTTCCAGCCCTGTTCCTGCTCTTCCTGAGTAGTGCCTGTGGGTACTTTGGCAGAGGTTCTTTCCCAGCCACGTTCCTTCTGCTGGGCTGTCACCTCCAGAGACAGAACTGACCCCACAGTCCCCTTCACAGCCATACGCTGCTTACTGGATTAGGAGTTACCGAGACACAACTGACCTCATAATACCACACCCATCCATCCTCCTCCGTAGCACCCAGGACCCAACCAAGACTGAAGTGTGTTCTACATGGTCCTACACCTCCCCTCTTTCCCACAGGCCCTAGACACCCATCTCGCTTCCTCACATTTTTTCAAATTTGTCAAATATATTTCCTACTAACAATGTGAGTGAAAAGCACTCCTCACTGGAACTGCTATATTTACGTTAACACTTCTATATCTGCACTTCTGCCTTTTTGTTTTTACTATTCTTCTACGTATTTTCTTCCAGAAACCTCTCCAAGGCAAAAAGTATTTCAAATCACAGAATAAGATCTGAAGAGAGCCCTTGTCTCACTCATCTTGTCTCACTCTCCTGCTCAGGGCAGGGTGAACCAGGGGAGGTTGCTCGAGGCCTCCACCCAGGTTTGCACCATCCACAAAGGCACTGAAAGTGCACTCTGTTACATCATGGAAGGGGAGAATAAAGACATTCAACAGTGTTGGCCCAAGTGCTGGTCACTGAGAGATGACACTGGTAACTGGCTGCACGGAGGACTTTGTACCACTGGTGATATTTGGGCTTGATGGTTCAGCCAACTTCCCACCCAGCATCCACTTCTTGAGCCCCATCAGCACCACTCTGCCCAGAAGCACACCATGTCTGAGGCCTTGCAAACACCCAGTACCCAACATGGCTTTCTTTCTCGTGTCCATTTGTCTTCAGCAATCCCTTCCTTGTCCTTCACATTCCTGGAAATGGCTGCAGGATGACATGTCCCATCCCCTTCCCAGGGAGGGAGGTAGGGTGGCCAGCCTGTTATTCTCCCAGTTCCTGTTCCTGCTCTTCTTGAAGATGGGTTTGAGGTCTGCATTTTCTAAGGACCCCAGATCCATTCTGGTTTCTACGGCACTTTTGAGAGCACAATATGGAATCACGGGCAAGGGTGACATAGCAGTCTGCAGCACTTGCAATGATCCTATCCAGGGAAGCTGAGATGAATCTCACTGGGCCACTGGGGTTTGTTCCTGGAGTCACACACAGAAATGTCAGGGTTCTGTGAGGTGTTCACATCTGAGCTGGCCTCATGGACTCCTTCTGCACCCAGGGATGTTCAGAGGCAGAGCCTGTCCCTTTTACACACAGAGGCAGGAGTCACAGTGTCTCTATGGGCTCCTGTTGCCACTCCCAAAGGACAGGAGGCACCTCAGCCCTGTGGTGTGTCACCCTGCTCTGCACTCGTCTGAGATGTCCCACATCATGAGGAATGGACACGGGACCTCAGTTCAAGGAACAAGATCCCAGTGGGTTGTTTCCCATGGGCTGTTACTCCCAATGTGAGTGACCTCGATGTTTGTCCCACAGGCCTTCCTGGCACTCCCACGAATAGCTGATGGCATTTCTGCTCACTCGTGTTCATCTCACCTCATGTACATGATGTGCATGCTCATATCTCATCTGAACAATGCAAACATGGACTTCTGACCTACCCATTCAGGAAAAAATTCTCAATCTGGTGTAACAGCCCAGTGCTGGAAATGGAGGTTGTGAGGGGCCAGTCCATGACGATGCCCTGGGGCAGCTTCCGCGGGGTGTCCAGTGCACAGGGGCACAGCCCAGCCCCTGCTCTGCTGGTCCTGCAGGTCTCTGGCAGGAGGCCTGGCTGTGAGAGGACACTGCTGTGTGCCCAGCCCTGCACACACACACTGTTTATCTCTACACTGCTGTTTCAACCTGCAGGCTGCTTTCTTGTGCATATCCTGAAGATGAACTTGAAGAAGACCTAAGCCGTCAGGCACTGCCCTATGAACATCACTTTCCTTTATAGAAGTAGTGTTACGGAGGCCAGCTCTGTCACAGCAGTGCCCATGGCCTGTCCCTGCCTGCGCTCACAGGACTCACACACAGCAGGACGGTGACCAGGCTGCCAGAGCACTCAGGCCTTGCACCAACACAAGGGATGAGAAGGAGAGTGTGGGAGTGGAACGAGAACAGCTCTGGAAGGCCAAGCGCTGGTGCTCCCTGGCAGTGTTGCCAAGCGAGAGCTCTTTCCCCTTCCACCCATGCACACAGGAACTGTCCCTGCAGCTTGAAAAAGGTCTTGGAGTTCGGATGTCAGCAGAAAACAGTTTGCCGGAGAGCCCTTTATTTTGCTTAAACACAGGGAGCATGATTCTTCATGGACACAGACACTCAGTGAGAAAAGAAAAGCAGGCAGTGAACTAAAAATGGAATTACAGTATTATCATAAGAGAAAAACACAACTAGAGACAAAAAATACTGCACACAGGATGAACCTGCAATGAGTTAGACTATAACTCGTATGTAGAAGAAGACAGAGACAGTTTATAGCTTCGGAAGAAATCCAGTCATCAGTTTCCACAGGGCATCCTTGAGCTCCTGGTTCCTCATGCTGTAGATGAGGGGGTTCACTGCTGGAGGCACCAATGCGTACAGAACAGACACCACCAGGTCCAGGGATGGGGACGAGATGGAGGGGGGCTTCAGATAGGCAAACACGGCAGTGCTGAGGAACAGGGAGACCACGGCCAGGTGAGGGAGGCACGTGGCAAAGGCTTTGTGCCGTCCCTGCTCAGAGGGGATCCTCAGCACGGCCCTGAAGATCTGCACATAGGATACCACAATGAACACAAAACACCCAAATGATAAACAGACACTAATCAAAATAAGCCCAGCTTCCCTGGAGTAGGACTGTGAGCAGGAGAGCTTGAGGATCTGAGGGATTTCACAGAAGAACTGGTCCAGGGCATTGCCCTTGCACAGTGGCAGTGAAAATGTATTGGCCGTGTGCAGCAGAGCATTGAGAAACCCAGTGGCCCAGGCAGCTGCTGCCATGTGGACACAAGCTCTGCTGCCCAGGAGGGTCCCGTAGTGCAGGGGTTTGCAGATGGCAACGTAGCGGTCGTAGGACATGATGGTGAGTATATAATACTCTGCTTCTATCAAGAATGTAAACAAAAAGAGCTGTACAGCACATCCTGCATAGGAGATGGCCCTTGTGTCCCAGAGGGAGTTGGCCATGGATTTGGGGACAGTGATGGAGATGGAGCCCAGGTCGAGGAGGGCGAGGTTGAGCAGGAAGAAGTACATGGGGGTGTGGAGGTGCTGGTCACAGGCTATGGTGGTGATGATGAGGCCGTTGCCCAGGAGGGCAGCCAGGTAGATGCCCAGGAAGAGCCAGAAGTGCAAGAGCTGCAGCTCCCGTGTGTCTGTGAACACCAGGAGGAGGAACTGGGTGATGGAGCTGTTGTTGGACATTTGCTGATGAGCATGGGGCACTGTCACAGGAGCAAAAGACAGTGATAAGTTAGGGGAGACTTCTGTGAGCAAAATCAAAGCCATTTCTCATACACCCTCCCCTGCTCCACACCCCTTGTCCTTTTCCAGACCTTCCTTCAGGTCCGTGGCTGAGCCCTGGGCGGTGCTGGCTGGAGGTGCCGTGAGGAGCAGGGCCTGTGCCCGCTGGCTGCCCAGGAGTCAGCCCTGCTCTGCAGCAGGGGTCATGGAACGGGGGGCAGGGGACAGACCTGGGGTTCAAAGTTGTCATCTGAAACTGCTGCTGGTGCAGAAGGGCCTGTCAGCATCTGCACAGTGACAGAGAATGAAACAGGATGGTAAAATGAAATTTGAAAGGTTTGGGTTTTTTACAGCTTCACAGAATCATAGAATGTTTGGGATTGGATGGGACTTCGAAAGATCATCTATTCCAATCCTGCGACTCCCCTGGAGAGTGTTGTTGGGTGTCAGAAAGTCTCATCATTTATGCTGCAGGGAGAAGAGAGCAAGCCCTGCGAGACCAGAGGATGCCTGTGGGTCAGTGCAGAGTGAGGGCAGCTGCTCTGTCCCTCTGTCTTGCTCCAGCTGCCCTGGGCTGGCACCTTTCTGAGATGGAGGCTGATCACACTGCCATGTTACCCTGAAAAGCCACCAGGCACTGCTGAGAGCAGAGGTTTGCAGGTTGGAAAAAAGGACAGGTGAACCTAAGGCTGATGGGTTCAGCACATGTGATGCTGCTGCTGTCCATGGGCAGAGGGGTGGCTGAAGGGATGTTCCAAGGCCTCTGGCAGATCGGCTGATCACTCAGACTTGCACGTCTGGAGTCTCAGTGACATGTTAAAATTGCAGAGCTCCTTTTTCACTTATCCCTTCCTCCATCCCCCCACCCTCCAAGTCTTGGAATAGGAGACTGAAAGGACAGACTCGGGAAAGCTCCTGATCTTTATAGTAATACCTGTATAGATCTTCTCCTTGAAACCTCCAATTGGAAGCAGTCTGGAGTGATCTGGAGCTGTGAGCAGCCCTGACCCACGGAGAAGCCAGCAGCAGAAGGACGCTGCCCTGCCAGGGGTTGCTCCTTCCCCCCACAGCTTCTCCCCTCAGTGTTGTTGGGATCTCCCCGGGCAGGCTGAGCGCTGACCCTGGCAGGCGGCAGAGTCCCTGCCCCGGCACAGCCCTGGGGTGCAGGGACCCTGCTCTGCAGGACAGCCCTGGGCACCCCTGGGTGCACACCCGGCTTCACCCCCTGCAGCTGCGAGAAGGCAGCTGTCATGCCCTGTCCATGCAGGGAATCCCTGCTGAGGAGCAGATCCTTCTCCTCCACACCAGCCATGGGATCTGCCAGCTCTGGGAGACAATTGCAGGATCCTTATCAGCACCGCCCTTCACCCAGAGACTTACTGTGTTAAGGACTGTGAAGATTTCACCTCCAGCGAGCTCTCAGCTGTCTCACCACCCCAGACTGCCTTTCCCCTCTCTCTGCCTGACTCCTGTCCCCTCGGTGCTGCAAGCAGAGCCCTCAGCCCTGCTGCGCTTTGCAGAGGAGCTGCTCCTGGGCAGAGCTGTCTCTCTGCAGCGCTGCCACTTGCCATGAGCTCCCTCTGTCCCAGGAGCCCAGCCCAGCTCAGCAGCACAGGAGCAGCCCATGATGTCCCTTCCTCTGTCCCCTCTGGTCTCCCTCCAGCTGTCCCTGGGGCTCCAGGGGCACATCCTTTCAAACAGCCTGAAGTACTCACTGATGTATTCTCTCTCCTCTGCAGAGACACTTCTTGACAGCATTGTATTCTTCCTATTAGAAAATAAATTGGTATGAGAATCAGCTTTTCTTGTCCCATTATTAGACAGGACACCAGAAAGGTTACAGCAAAGGATCTAATTTCTCCAAGCTGGGGGAGGAATATCTTCATTCGAATGAATTCAGGCATTTTATTCTGGGTTATACTCCTAGGTCTAGAGAGACATTCAGCAATCTTTGGCCACA
This sequence comes from Caloenas nicobarica, assembly GCF_036013445.1. Classification (NCBI taxonomy): domain Eukaryota; kingdom Metazoa; phylum Chordata; class Aves; order Columbiformes; family Columbidae; genus Caloenas; species Caloenas nicobarica. The sequence continues at coordinate 2,254,515 of NC_088272.1, forward strand.
TCACGTCTGTGCTTTGAAGCAAAGCCTTTGCACACATGGGCTGTTGAACATTTGGTGCCAGGTTTCCGTGGGGCGACTCAGAGGTTTCCTGGTGCCACAGCTGGGGTGGTTCAGCCCAGATGTGAGGCAATGTCCTCAGCCAGGGACCTGACTGGCTGAGCTGGAGCTGTCAGTGTTGCAGACAGAGCTGTGACACGGATGGAATAAACTGCCAAGGCAGGGTGGCAGAAGTTAGTTCATCTGGTCTGCAAGGACAGCAGCCTCCAAGCACAGCAAAAGGCCAGAGCAAAACTCAGTCTAGATCTGTAAGGCAATTCGAGGGCCCCATAATGAGCTGTTACTACTTCAGGAACAGTTAAAGGAGAAACAAAGACACTGTGTGGGTACTGATTAATTTAATAAGGGAGAGAAGTGATATTCTCTGTGTCTCTGGTCCTCCATCTTCACCAGCAAGGTCTCCCAGGCCTCTGTCACTGGAGGCAGAACAACCAGCAGTGGATGGGGATCAAGTCAGGGGTCACTGGAACTAACACAATCCTTTCCAGTCTGTGGGACAGGAGGGGCAGCATCCCAGGAGCTGAGACAGCAGGACCATGTCACAGTGAGGCCACTCTCCACCTTCTTGGAAAGCTCATGGAGACTGGGGGGACTCCCTGACCACTGGCAGCTCTCACACATCGTGTGCACTTTTCAAAAATGGCCAATGGGTGAGCAGGGGAACTAAGGGCTGTGCCCCAGAACATGTCCACTGGGACCCCAATTCTGGGTGTCTGAAGGTGACAGGGTTTACCCAGGGCAGGTTGTGCCTGTCCATCCTCTTTGCTTTCTGTGAGGAAAGGACAGGGTTGCTGGACGTGGGGAGAGCAGTGGTGGTCTTTTACTTGGAAGTCAGCAAGGCATTCGGCATCATCCTCCACAATATACTTGTGTCCAAGGTAGGCTATTATGGTTTGTGTCAGTGTGTAAGTAGATGGGTAAAAACCAATCTGGATGGTCAGGCTTGGAAAGCTGCTATAGAAAGGGAGAAACTTTCCAATCCTGAGGACAGTTAAGCCCTGGAAGCTGTTTCCCAGGGGTGCGCATCCACTCTACCCCAGAAAGTGGCCAAGATGTGTTTGGATAGAGCCCTGAGTAATCTGGTCTGACCGTGCTTTGAGGAGGAGGTTGGTCAAGACACCTCCCGAGGTCCCATCCAGCCTGAATGATGCTGTCCATTCATTCCCTTCATGTTTTCAATTTAGGGACAGCTTTCAAGTTCTCCCTGGCCACAGGAATAATTCACATGAGGTGCAGGGCTGCCTTACAAGTGCCCCCAAACAGTCCTGACCACATCTTGTGCATCCCTTTTCATTTGCCCCCACCCAGGTTCTTCTGTTTTGCTGTCCTCATGCCCATCTTGTTCATCCTTTCAGAGCAGGTTGCTCAACAGGTGTCAGCATCCGTGTACAGAGTCTGCACACCAGCCAGGCAGCAAAGCCATCGTTACAGAAATGGAGACGAGGCTCTTGACCAGCTCCTTGCACCCAGGAATCGGCACGACTTTTCTCCTGAGATTCTCGGGAACACCTGAACATTAAGTGCAAAGCACGTGAGTCCTTGTTGGGTATCCTGGCTTGTCTCCTGACCCATGTGGTGCTTCAGGCTGTGAAGAGAATCAAAACCAACTTTTGGCTGGGGTAGTTTCTTTTTACATATGTCACGAAGGGCAGATGAAGGGAGCTCAGAACTCCAGTCTCTGCTGCACCATTGGAACTTCAGAGACTGGAAATGCAGGTGACGGTGTGTGTCAGTGCACACCACATAAACATTCTGGCTTCCTTTCTGCCTTTGCACTGACCTGGGATCTGTTCCTTGGTTTTCTTTGTCTAAAAAAGAAATAAAACTGCCCTATGTCACCTCCTCTCACACCAGAAAAAAAGGGGGAAAAATTATGAAAGAGGGGTGATTTAAGAGCAATTCTGTCCTAGGAAGTACTTTTTAAATTATAAATCTGGTAGAAGTGAGAGAAAAAGCTCTTAAAAAGAACTCCATGCAAGAGGTTAGCTACCGAGATGTAGCAGCTCTTTTGAGAAGCAAGAATGACTGATAAGAATGAAATTAAAAAACTTTAGTTCATCATCATCATCATCAGGAATAAGGAACTCCCTGTTATTCTTATTAGTGATTGTACCACTTTTCAAAAACATCCTTGAGATTGTCTCTATTTTTCGCTGGCTCCAAAACTGAGCCTGCTCAGATTTTGAAAGGACTGCTTGAAATTTCTGCAACTCAGATCTCTACAACTGTCTCTCATCGAAGATCCCAGAAAGGGGAAAACTCCCAATGCAGGCACCAAACCAGTGCCCAGCCTGCCTGGAGAGCCAGGCCAGTTGTGCCACACAGCAGCCGACCTCGGGGGCAGCTGGAGGTGATGGGAATTGAAATGGTTTTGACTCAAATCATAATTTAGGTTGGAAAAGACCCTTAAGGTCATAAAGTCCAATCGTAAATACGACACTGCCAAGTCCACCCATTACACCATATCCCTAAGCACCATGTCTACACATCTTTTCAATACCTTCAGGGATGGAAGCTCCAATCCTGAGCTGGCAGGACAACACTGTCTGCAGTTAGACATAAGATACCTGTCATGGCTGTGACTTCAGAGTTTCTCACGCCGTTCACTGAGCAGGGCAGGTGTTGGGAGATGGGTGCACACTTCAGTTTCCAGATGCCAGGACAGAGCCCAAGCCATCCTGCCCTTGGCCTCTGGCATCCCATTTCTTGAGATGCAAAGCTGCTGGGGCTTCTGTGGATAATCGTGGTAAAAGGCATCAATAATCATTCAAGTGTTTGTATAATTTCTCTAAGAGTGTCAATATTAAAAATAATAATTAAAAAAAATAAAAAAGGGTTCATCTGCCTACATATAAATATCTGTAACACAGCAGTCTGCATCTGTGGTAGCCCCACGGCCAGTGCCAATCCAATAGGTATTTTCAGTATAAGGCATGACACCCCATCCATAAGTACATATCTAAGTGGTTCAGATGAAGGATGGTCTGGCAAAAATCACCCTGTTCCCCCCCAGGTGCACGGACACTGCTCATGTGCCTCTCCAGAGAGTGGCAGAAGCTGGATCCCCTTCTTGGGACAGACTCCTTCCAGGAAAGACACAGCAATGGGAGTAACTCCTCAGGTCTTCATGGCATTTCACTTGGCATCAGTTTTTATATATTTGTTTTTTTCCTGAGACTACTCTTTCTGCACAAATGCTCACAAAAAGACACCCATTTAGTAATACATGGTCATAAAGGTGCTGTGATGGACAAGAAACCTCACCAGGAGCTCTGGAGGGAGTGAGGCAGATGATAATAAGCACCAGGAAGAACCAAGAATCTCAAGGCCTCTTCTGAAGAGTGAGAGGCCCTGAGCAGCAGTGAGAGGCCATGTGTGGTGTGGGAGGGTCAGGGGATGTGAGGTAGAGAAGGGTGGTGGCTGATGAATTCAGCAAATCCTTACAACCATGTTTAACCCCGCAAGTGGGATGTGGTTGATGTTTGTGGGTGGAGGAGGAACAGAAGGAAGATTTTCAGGCGGTTATGGAAAGAAGGCAGCCTTCTTTTGGACTAATCATATATGGCAGTGACATTTGCATGCTGTGGGCATGGCTGTGCCTGGGAGATGGGAATGGCTGCTGCTGGGGGGGCTGTGCTCAGGCATGGCCCATGAGCTGACCTTGCTCTGCTCCTCTCTTGCACTGCCCATGCTTGGATGGTCCTCAGGAAACATCCATGAACCTGGTGGATGCATGAACTTCCTGGCATGATGGGGTACAGATACAAATAGAGGATTCAAGCAAGTTTGAGACTGGGACATTGAGGTGATTGGTGACTATTGCCATGTGCATGAAAGAAGCTGGATGAGTTGTGAGGAACTCACAGGCATTTCCAGCTCCACAGAAAACCAGAGCCTTGCAGTTAGAGCAACAGCACTTGACATAAAACCCACCCCTAAAACACCAAACACTCACACTGACCACAGGCAAAGCCTTGAAAAACATTTGAGAAAAATATGCCACATCCCAGGGGTCAGGGCTCAGCCATTCTGGTGATAAACAAGCACCAAGGGCTGACAGGGCATCAGAGCCACCTCCACATTGCCCTGACCACCTGTAACCAGTGTCTCCAAGTCTTTCCTTCACCAGCCCCCAGCGACAGGGACCTCGACTGGTTGTTTCCTTCACAGCTTTGTCGGTGATGGCCCTTCATGGGGTCTGAAGCACGCTCAGAACCTTGAGTTTTGCTTTGGCCTTTCACTTCCTTAGAGGTTTGTTCTTTCAGTAGCTGCAGTTCAGGATCACGGCAGCAGAGGGCTCATTAACACTAAAATGCCCTTACATGGCAAGGCTCTGTGCATCATTTTCCTAAATGCTTGAAGTCTGGTGTGGATGATTAGAGAGATTTCAGGAATAGCCAAGCAGAGAGCATTTCCATAATAAATAGCAATAAAACAGTATTTCTTCTATTCCCTTTCCTCCTCATCCTTCCCTCCTTTTCCAGAACAGCTGTTATCAGCAGTCTCCTCTTCATATTGATGTGGAGCATCTCCTGATAAAGACTGGATATGACAGAAATGTGGGTGCCTAAATCACCAGAGCACCTCCAGAGGAATCACCCTCCTCTGGACCAAAAGGTGGGAGTTCCTGGGAATCTCAGGTGCCACAGCACAGCGATACTTGTGTTCAGGGAGATGGTCAAATGACTCATCTCCTTTTCTGTAATGGTGTCTGAGTTTGCTCAGGTAAGTCCTGACTTGAGCCCCATCCACTCCTGGCTGTTCTCCAGATTCCTGCCTTCAGGAACAAAGTCCCAGGAGACCTTGCTGGTGAAGATGGAGGCAAAGAAGCCGTGAAGCACCTCAGTCCTGTCTTACGAAGTTCAGCCCTCTCTTACGAAGTTCAGCAGCAGGCCTGCATTCACCCTGTCTATTCTTTTACTGCAAATGAAGCAGTGTCAGCTTATCTTGCTGCCCTCAGCATCTGCTGCAGTAGTCAAGTCCAGGGGAGCTTTGGCATCATCCCTACATCCGTGGACAAGGTTTCTAAATTCTTCCTTTGCAGCTTCCCCTGCTTCCACCTCCTGTGTGCTGCCTTTTTGCCCTGGAGCTTCACCAGCTCAGAGGAGCAGCTTCATGAGATAAATGCTTCTTTTCATGGGTACTTGGAGAGATCATTCTTGTGCTTGGAGCAGGCTGTCCTGTAAGGCTTCCCGGATTTCCTGAGCTCCTTCACCCTTCAGACCTACTTCCATGTCACGATGTCACCATCTCGCCCACCATCCCCCAGTATGTCCGTGTCTTCTCCTCTGGAGCCCACCAGTCTGTGCTCTGCTGCTGGCCTTCCACCCTCCCCTCTGTAAAGCAGTTGGCCCAAGATCCTCTGGACTGTTGGCAGCTGCTGCTTTGCCTGGCCAGTGAATGCCAGGGCAATGACAGTTCCCCATAGGAACCTGCTCATTTACTGGTGACTTCCTCAGGTTGCTGACAGAAGATCTTTTCCACTTCTTCTCCATGATCAAGTAGTTTGTAACACCCAACACATTGTCACCATCTACCGGGTTTACATGGCAAAGTCTTGGAACTGGGGTGAGTGTGGGTGTGCCACAGTTGTCACCTCTCTGAGAAGACAACAGGAGTTTGATGTCAGACAGAGCCGATATGAGCTGGCTCCAAGATGGACCCACTCCTTGCCAAATCTGAGCCACTCAGGGATGTTGGCAGCACCTCTGTGATATTGTATTTGAGAAAGGGTAAAAAACGCTGCACAACAGCAGTTGGGAGAGAGGAGGGAGGAAATGTGAGAGAAAAAACACTGCAGACACCAAGGTCATATCCCATAGGACCCAAGTAGGTCCCTCAGCTGGCCAAAGCCTGCTCTCCTGAAATCCTGCTCTTTGCCTTGTTATCATCTTCCAGGAGCCTCAACTCCACTTCCCCATCCCTGACTGTTCCATCCCTGACCAACCCTTTCTGGTTTGTAAGTGTGAAGTCCCACAGGGCACCTCACCTCACTGACTCCTCAGCCACCCGTGTCAGGAAGATGTTGTCCATGAGCTCCAAAACCCTCCTGCATGGCTGGTACCTTGCAGATATTGAGATATCTTAGGTTTGCCATGAGGACACTGCCTGGAAACATGAGGCTTCTTTCATTTGTCTGAAGGAGGCCTCATCTAATTCCTCTTCCTCATCAGTGAGTCAGTAGCTGATGTCCACCCACAACATTGTCCATGTTGTTCTGCCCTCTCACGCTGACTCCTCAGCCTTCAGCTGACATTGTCTGTCCCCAGACAGAGCTCCACACCTTCCTGATGTTCTCCCACATGAAGGGAAACTTCCCCTCTAAGTCCAGAGCTCTGGCATTATGAGTACCAGACCCCCAAGATGCCACAGTTTCTCCAGGAGGGGCTATTTGTAGTGTCCTGTAACTCCTCCTGCTGTTAACTTAGGAGAGACACCTTTATCAGGTTAAACCATCTGCATGCAAAGATTAACAGCTGAGCTAATTGTGCTTGAGAAACTTTGGAATTCACCCATCAAAGAGCTCTGAAGTTGTACAAGGAGAAGTGGCCAGTTCTGTATCAGGGCAGGAGAATAACCCCATCCATCAGGACAGAGCAGGACCTGACACGCTGAGCAGGGACCCTGAGGAGAAGGGCCTGGGCACTACAAGGGCCGCCACACAAGCCCGTGCCGCACGCTCACCATGAACAAGGCAGCTGCACATGGGGCTGCATGAGGAGGAGCGTGGGGACCCAGACACCTGGAGTTCTCATCCCATTCAGTTCAGCACTGGTGTGACCCCACACACACGGGTGTGTGCCAGTGTGCGGCTCCCAGTTTGGAGAAGCAGGGAGGAACTGGAGAGTGCAGGGCTGTGCCAAGGCAGGGTTCAGGACCTTGTGCACATGGTGTGGGATGCTGAGGGACCTGGGCTGCTCTGGCCCAGCAGCGCTGGGGAGGCTGCAGCAGTGTAGGAGTAGCCTGAGAGTGCTGGAAGGGTGGTTTCAGAGATGGTGGAGGTTTTCTTCATAGTGGGAAACAGCACGAGAAAGAAATAATGGCACATCATGCAGCTGGGGAGGTCCAGGCTGGACATGAGCAGCAAGGAATGTGAGTGGAAGGGCAGTGCTGTGGTGGAGCAGGTCACCCAGAGGGAGTCTGCATCAGCCCAAGGCTTTGTGCTTCAAGGAACAGCTGGGGAGGATGGAGAGAGATCAGCAAAGGAAGGAAGATGCTCAGACAAGAGCAAGGTGGGGCAGCAGGGGGGATGTCTCCAGCCTGCAGGGAAAGAGGTGCAGGGGATGCCACAGCATAGGACAGGCTGTCGTGGAGATGATCAAGGGATGTAAAGAGGCTGAAAGCCCCCACCAGACATGAGCTCCTTCTCCCCTTGGCTGTGGCTGTTGTCTCCAGCTCTGACACCTGTGAGGAGACACCTTGTCCTTACAGCACAGGGGCCTCATGGCCTCCTTGTCCCCAGCCAGGAACCTGGGAGGTGTGGGACCATAGTCCTGCCCTTGGCCTTGCACAGCCCCACATCACACTGTCCCAGGAAGGGCCCTGGGCAACGTGGGAGGGACAGGATCTGCCTTCCCAGGGCTGGGGGTCAGGGCTTGGCCCTTTGGTTAATGAAACACATCCAGGTTTACTCAGCATCAGAGAGACCTTCACCTTGCTTGTCCTGACCTGTCATCTCTGCCTCCAGTTTTCTTCTCTAACCAGACCCTGGGGTCAGTTCCTCACTAGTGTTCCTCAGTGGGACCCATTAACATTACAAGAAACTTTGGAGTTCGAATCTGACTTGGACTTGTTGAGAGGTTTCCTCAATTGCCTCTAAGGGTCTGAGGTTCATGGACTCAGCAGCAAACCCACCAGAGGGGTCACTACAGTGCCTTGGGCTGCTCCTGTGCTGCTGAGCTGGGCTGGGCTCCTGGGACACAGGGAGCTCATGGCAAGCGGCAGCGCTGCAGAGAGACAGCTCTGCCCAGGAGCAGCTCCTCTGCAAAGCGCAGCAGGGCTGAGGGCTCTGCCTGGGGATCTCAGGGAGACGAGCAAGGCAGAGAGAGATGAAAGGTGGTCAGGATGGGGAGGATGACTGAGAGCTCACTGGAGGAGAAATCTTTGCAGCCCTTGCCATGGTAGGTCTCTGGGTGCAGGGCAATGCAGCTACAGCTCCTGGAGGCATCTCCTCAAGTTAGCACAGGCACAGCTTGAGGGATCTGTAAGGAGGGGGCTCTTGTCAGGCAATTTTGAACAGCTGTGAAGCTGGGTGAGCAGCCAGGGGTGCCCAGGGCTGTCCTGCAGAGCAGGGCCCCTGCACCCCAGGGCTGTGCCGGGGCAGGGACTCTGCCGCCTGCCAGGGTCAGCGCTCAGCCTGCCCGGGGAGATCCCAACACCACTGAGAGGGGAAGCTGTGGAGGGAACGAGTGACCCCTATCAGGGCAGGAAAGGTTCTTCTGCTGTGGAGAGGATGCTGTGTGGGTCAGGGCTGCTCACAGCTCCACATCACCCGCAGGATTTTTCCAAGTGGATGCCTCAAGCAGAAGATCAATGCAAGGATTACCAGACAGATAGGGAGCTTTCCTGAGCCTGTCTTTTCAGTTTCCTATCCCGAGGGTTTGGGGGTGCAGGAAAGGAGAAAAGGAAAATGAGCTCTCCTGCTTGAACAAGTCACTGAGACTCCTGAACTGCAACTCAGAGTCATCAGTACATCTGCCAGAAGCCTCAGAACATCCCTTCAGCTGCTGCTCTGCCTCTGCACAGCACCAGCATCACATTGGCTATACCTGTCAGCCTTAGTCTGACCTGTCCTTTTCCCCAGTCTGCAAACAGGAAGATGCCCCCAGGCAGTGCCCTGTGAACAGGCAGGATCTGTAGGGCCAGGGTGAGGGCACAGAGGGTGGGATGGGGTCTGTGAGTGCTGACAAGGAAAAGACATGGACAGGGAAACACCTCCCAGGAGGAAAATCTCCAGGCAGCAGGGAAATGATCAGAAATGACAGGAAAATAAAACTGGCATTGTTATGGGAGGGGGAACACAGAAAACTCCCTTTGATCCTCTGCAGTGCAGATGCCTCCTGTGAGCAGCCCCCTCACCTCCTCTCCCACCCAGCAAAGCCTCTGCCCTCAGGGCCGGGGGCTCCAAGGCATGAAGCAGCTCCTGTGCAGCCAGAGCTCCAGTTCCCTCTGCAGAGCACAGGGGCTGAGAGCAGCTGCCCGGCAATGCTGGTGTGTGGGAGGTGGCTGCACAGCTGGGGAAGGGTGACGCTGTCGGAGTGCCCGGCTGCCTCTGCCCTGGCCTCTCTCACACCCACCCTCACCGCAGTTTCCTTCTTGCTCCACTGCTCTGGGTCACTGTTGGTGTGATCTGGTTCTTGCTGTCAGGCTCTCTGGGGATGGGAGTTTCAGCTGCAGAGTCACAGCCTGATCTTGTGGGTCCTTTCCTGCAGGTGTGTCCATGGGAACACGTGTCCCAGCTTTGCTCTGCCCTGTGGGGCTGTGGGCAATGCAGTGTGTGGGGCTGGGGAATGAGCTGAGTCTCCCTGAATCAAATGCCATCATTAGGACTCTTGGTTGTCTCCTTGAGTGTTTTTTTTTCCAATCTGTGAGCTTCCCTCCAGGATGCAAACCTGTCCTATAGCACGTTAGCATTATCTGAATTCCCCACGGAGAAGTGCAGAGATGCTATGATGGAGGAAAAGCAGTTTTGTTTGTGAAATGAGCCGTGTGTGTCCTGGATAGAAGTGGGGTGCTGAGACCTTAGGAAAGGGTGAGACATGTCGAGGTCTGAGGTGGGTCCCTCTGCTCTCAGCAGTGCCTGGTGGCTTTTCAGGGTGACATGGGAGTGTGATCAGCCTCCATCTCAGAAAGGTGCCAGCCCAGGGCAGCTGCAGCAAGACAGAGGGACAGAGCAGCTGCCCTCACTCTGCACTGACCCACAGGCATCCTCTGGTCTCGCAGGACTCGCTCTGTTCTCCCTGAGTGCAGCAGAAATGCTGAGGGTTTCTGACACCCACAACACTCTTCAGGGTGGGAGGGGAGAAGGAGCTGTAGAAACGCCAAACTTCTCAAACTCAGTTTCTCAGGTCTGGGGGTACAGAGGCTGACAGTCCCTTCTGCAGCAGGAGCGGTTCCATCTGACAAAGCTGAACCCCAGGACTGGCCCCTGCCCCACCCCATCACACAGGGTCAGGCTGACTCCTCAAGAGCCCCTGGGCAGAGACCCTGCTCTTCATTGCACACTCATCAAGCACCGACAAGTGCTCCAGCCAGGATGTTCTCCTGGAAAATGAAAAGAGTCTCTCTGTGGGAGGGTCTGTGGGAAATGGCTTTGGTTTTCCCAGACAAGTCTCAGCTGAACCGTCACTGTCTTTTCCTCCTTGCGCAGGTCCTCATGCCCACAGGCAGCAAATGTCCAACAGCAGCTCCATCAGCCAGTTCCTCCTCCTGGCGTTCACAGACACATGGGAGCTGCAGCTCTTGCACTTCTGGCTCTTCCTGGGCATCTACCTGGCTGCCCTCCTGGGCAACGGCCTCATCATCACCACCATAGCCTGTGACCAGCACCTCCACACCCCCATGTACTTCTTCCTGCTCAACCTCGCCCTCCTCGACCTGGGCTGCATCTCCAGCATTGTCCCCAAATCCATGGCAAATTGTTTATGGGACACCAGGGTCATCTCATATGTAGGATGTGCTGCACAGATGCTTTTGTTTCTCTTTTTAATTTCAGCAGAGTATTCTCTTCTCACCATCATGTCCTACGACCGCTACGTTGCCATCTGCAAACCCCTGCACTACGGGACCCTCCTGGGCAGCAGAGCTTGTGTCCACATGGCAGCAGCTGCCTGGGCCACTGGGTTTCTCATTGCTCTGATGCACACGGCCAATACATTTTCACTGCCACTGTGCAAGGGCAATGCCCTGGACCAGTTCTTCTGTGAAATCCCCCAGATCCTCAAGCTCTCCTGCTCAGATGCCTCCCTCAGGGAAGTTTGGCTTCTTGTAGGTACTGTCTGTTTAACTTTTGGCTGCTTTGTGTTCATTGTGCTGTCCTATGTGCAGGTCTTGAGGGCCGTGCTGACGATCCCCTCTGAGCAGGGACGGCACAAAGCTTATTCCACGTGCCTCCCTCACCTGGCCGTGGTCTCCCTGTATGTCAGCACTGGCACGTTTGCCTACCTGAAGCCCCCCTCCATCTCCTCCCCATCCCTGGATCTGGTGGTGTCTGTTCTGTACTTAGTGGTGCCTCCAGCAGTGAACCCCCTCATCTACAGCATGAGGAACCAGGAGCTCAAGGATGCCCTGAGGAAACTATTTCAATACTCACTGCTTTAGGTTACTAAGGTTCACACTATGTCACTAGTGCTGCAAGAGAAATAGCCAGGACTAACTTTTCTTCTTATGTGTCTATATTTTTTCATAGTGCTTTTGCTGGGCTTTGTTTCTTGGTTCATGGCTGTAATAATATAATTCTTGGCCTCCTGCGTGTCTTTTCTTGAACCAAAGACCTCATGTACATATGTATATGCGCTCCTTAGTTTTTGATAAACTCAATAAATGAAGCAGCAGAAAACAATTTGTCTCAGGTCCCACCTCTTCATAATCCTCTGGAGCTGGGGGAGCAGCCCCAGGATGCAGGAGGGTCCAGGAGGCAAATGCTGCCCCATGGAGGAGCAGCCCTGGTGGCCTTGGGGCTGCCCATGGGCAACTCAGTGGTCGCTCCCTCTCTGACACCTGCGAATTCAGGCTGCTGCTTCGCTGGATCCATGGCCAAGGGCAACAGCAGGATGCAGCAGGACACATCCCTTGTTGTCTGTTGACAGTGGAGATGGTGAATGGTCACGGAGATATGCACCGTCCCAGTGCATGATGAGGCAGAGGACAATCCTCCAGGAGAGGAATCAGGAGCTGCCCGAGAGCCCACGAGATACACACGGACCGGCTGTGCCTGAGGTGGGCAGTGACAGGACCCCACAGAGTGAGACATGGCCCAAGGTGGAGTCATCAAAGGGAAAGCACTAAATGCAGGTATCTGCAGGGAAACAAAGATGGACACAGACAGTCTGATACAGACCAGCTCCAACAGGCAACAGCGCCCTCACAGCCACCACACCAACAGCAGCGCTTACACAACCATGAGCAACAGAACTGACCCTGTCCTGTTGCCCCTCTCAGACTGCTCTGGTGTGAAGGTTGCACGAGTGGTCCGTGCATCCTGGGCAGAACTTATGCACTGTCTCACACGCTCCTGTGTTCCCCCAGCTGTGGACCTGGGCTTTGTGTTTGCCCAGACTCAGAGATATTACCCATTTGGCCATTCCACCCTGGGTGTCTTCATATCCTGGTGTCCTCCTCCTCCTTGCTACCCTCACTTAGAATTGACCAAAACCACACGCAACAGTGAACCCGCTCACACAGCAAATAGCCAGGAGGGGACTTTAAGAAATGTCGTAGTTTAACCCTGGTCATCCGCCCAGCACCACACAGTCGGTCGCTCACTCCCCCACAGCAGGATGGGGGGAAGGATAAGAAAAGTAAAAGAAAACTCGTGGATTGAGATAAAGAGGAGGAAAGTGATAAGAGGAGGAAAATGAGGGGGCAGCAGCCAGCGGTAGCCAAAAGAGAGAGTTTAATAGGTAAACCAAAAGCTGTGTGTGCAATCAAAGAAAAATGAGGAATTCACCCGCTGCTTTGCGTTCGCAGGTGGGTGTTCAGCCATCTCCAGAAAATCAGGGCTCCATCACACATAGCAGTTACTTGGGAAGACAAACGCCATCACTCTGAGTGTTCTCCCCTCCCTTCTCCTCCCAGATTTTATTGCTGAGCATGACTACATATGGTATGGAAGACCCCTTTGGGCAGTTGGGGTCAGCTGTCCCAGCTGCGTCTCCTCTCAATTTCTTGGACACCCCCTGCCTCCTCTCACTTCTCAGCGTGAGAAGCTTAAAAGACCTTGATACTGTGCAAGCACTGCTCAGCAATGACTGAAATATTGGGCTGTGATCAACACTGTTTCCATCACAGATTTAACACACAGCCTCGTACAAGTGACTATGAAGATAAGTAACTCTACCCCAACTGAAACCAGCCTAATAAGCAGGACAGACCATGGTGATGAGGCAGGGGGTTTGGCCAGACCAGCACTGACCAGCCACCTCCCCACGGGCAGCTGGTCCCTCGAATCCCTCTCCTCCCCACTCTTCCACAGGCTGCTTCTTCCACAGTCCACCTTGATCCCTCCCTTTCTCTGCCTGAGTCTCTTCCCCAGTTCACAACTATCATCAGTTACTTTTTCCCCAATGGTCTCAGGTTTTCTCCGTTTGTACTCAAGTTTGATAGTTTGGATGCCATTGTCCAGGTCCTCTGGGACTTCAGTGGCATCACTGGTGGCTCCCCCAGTTCAGATGGAACTCCGCCTGCAGCTCCCAAGGGCCTCTGGTCTCCTGCAGGTTCTGTGCTCATGGCTGGACAGTGACTGCAATCCTGAGAAATTTCAAATCTTATGAGAACCTTTAAATCAACTTAAATGATTGAGTACATTCAGTAAAATGTCTGAGCTTTTCCCATGATTTCTAACTGAGAATTTTTCAGGATGTGTATTAACAGCAGGAGAAGAAATATTGATATTTCCTTGTCTTTGCATCACGAGTACTGTATCTCTTACTCCGTGTGTTTCATCTCCCTCACATTACAGTTATTTCCTTCTGGCCTGAAGAAATTCACCATGTCTTTTAATTGTGTTTATATTTATAATTTCCTATCTATCTCTCAAAAATATTTATTGCATGGTTCTCCCTTCTGGAAGGTGGAACCCGTTGGAGCCAGCTTGGACTTGGCATAGAGCTGAGGCCTGTGTTTTATCTTTTTGATGATCTAATCACATTTGAATTTCTGTGTTCAAAACCAAGCAAAACCTTTTTGTGCCTGTTTGCAGCCAGTTCTCTAATGAAAGCAGGTGGAAATTTGTGGAATGGGGCTTGAACATCCAGTTGCAGCCTTCAGTGGAGAAGTCTGATGTAAGGAAAAGTGATGTAAGTCCCAGATGTGCGATGACAGAAATAGTGGTGTTGGGAGGTGAGGAGCAAGGTTGTCCACACAGTGTCAGACCTCAAGGGACTACTTTTCCAATCTGTCCTGACCTCCTTAGGAGACAGTCTGGATCAATATCAATTAGAAAATGCTGGTATCACCTCTTCCATAAACTGAAAAGTAATGAAAAAATCCTTAAATATGAAAATAAAAATTATTAAATGCTTATAGAAATCTTCAGCTGGACTTCTAAAACCTCTTTACTGTACAAGTCTTGAAGACTTTTCAAAAATCATGGTAGACACATGGATCCTTAGGGCTTTCTCCACTTTTATGAGCCCCATGGTGCATTTGGTGCTGAGTCCATGAACCTCAGATACTGAGAGGAGACTGACAAAACCTCTCAAGGACGTAAAGTCAGAAGCAAATGCCAAAGTGTCTGGGAGCGTTACTTGGCCCAACTGACGGCAATTACCAACAAACTCTCCTGATGGAGTCGTTAGAGCAGATACTTGGAGGCCACGATGGCAGATAGGCAAAGGTCAAGTACAGACGGTTCTGATGCTGAGAAAACCTTTGGTTCGATTTATGAGGCAGAAAGGCCAAGCCCTCAGCCCAGCCCCTGGGAAGGCAGATCCTGTCCCTCCTGCATGGCTCTTCCTGGGGCAGTGGGATGTGGGTGTGATGCTGAGTGAAGAACAACAGCCTGACACCTCCCTGTGGGGCTGTGATGAGGCCCCTGTGCCATGAGGACGTGTCTCCTCGCAGGTCTGTGGCAGAGACAACTGCCATGGCCAAGTGGACAGAGATCTCTGTTCTGTGGGTGCCTTCCAGCCCTACCAGAGCCCTTGGCCATCTCCACCACCACTGTCCCACACCTGCCCCTCTCTCCCCATGGCTGTAGACACCCATCTCTTCCCCACCTTGCTCTCGCCATGGCATTTCCATACTTCACTGATGTCTTTCCACCCTCCCTGGCTGTTCCGTGAAACACAAAGCCATGGGCTGATCGCAGACTCCCTCTGGGTGACCTCTTGCACCACAGTGCAGCCCTCAAGTGACATTTTGAGCTCATCATGTCCCGTCTCCACATTCTAAGCCGCACTTTGCAGCAGATTTTCTCTTTCTTCTGCTCTTTCCCATTATCAAGCAAAGTTCCATGATCTCAGAATCCACCCTTAAGGTGTCTGACCCAGCCCGTCAGCCTGCTCGTGGTCTCTCAGCTGACCAGAAAGAAGTATCCTCACCATGATCTTCCAAGCCACACGCCTGCTGTTGGCCTTTCAGCTTGCTGGACGAGACTAAAGGCATGTGCCTGCTGCAGATAAAAGTAACATGATTGTCACCCGCCAAGCCCATGCACCTGCTGGTGGTCTTTCTCTGACTGCCAGGTGCATGTCCATGCCAGTCCTGCAAGGCGCTACGGCAGCAGAGACCTTGCAAACAACATTCAAGCTACGTGCATGTTGGTGGTTTATCAGTTCCTTAGGCACAGCTTCAAGGACACGCACATAGACCAGTCATGTGCCTGAAGCTGGCCTACCAGGTACTCAGGTGGAAGTGACCTCACAGCCGTGTGCCCCTTGCTGGCCCATGAGTCCCTGAGGCACCATAGACCTGGTCCCAGCAATCCTGCCCATCTCCTCCTTGGGCCTGACAGCTGGTCAGGAACCTGTAACCTCACATCCCTCTTCAGATGCCCCGTGGCTGCTCCAGGATAACCCTGGCTTGCCCCAAGGGGCCAAACTGCTGAAGTTGGGTAGGGAGAGGGGTTGGAGGTGATGGGGGTTGAGCACGGCAATGAGAGCTCTGGGGATGAGGTGTTCAATTCAGGGATTAAGGATTAGAGCTCGCTGTTCTGGGTTAGGATTTAGGCATCTAGTAATCTGCTTAGGTGTGTGGTTAGTGTCAAGGGTATGAGCTAGCTTTGTGAGTTAAGGGGTTTTTTAGGGTTGTGATGAGGCCTAATGTTAAGGCTGGTAATTTAAGGTTAGGGATACAGGCTAGGGATTAAAATGAGTAAAAGCGTAAGACTAAGAATAAGGGGTTATGGGCTTGGGATTTGGCTTAGAGGTAAATTTTGAGCTTTGGGTTTAAAGTAGTGCATTACTGTCAGGGTGAGGACTAGCATTTAGGGCTAAGGTTAGAGTTTAAGATTACTGCTTAGAACACAGGTAAGGGCCTAACATGAATGTTTTCACAGTCAATGTCACGGCAGCATCACCATTACCTGAAACCCTCCAAATCTCTCATCTCTGTTGGCCAAGCCATTCTTTCCTCCCCCACATCTCCAGTCTCTCTTGTCCCAGTTCCCCTTGACCTTCCCAAATCTGTCATCATCTTGGAGCAGCTTTCTGATGGCCTTCATGGCCTCTGAGTATTTGCCTTCCCGCTGCTGGTCAGTCAGTTCCTGTGACAGAAGTGACCTCACAGCAGCATCCAACGGGACACAATGGGCTGCTGTGCTGCTGAGGTCCCTGCTCAGCCCACCCAGCAGCCCTGCACCACCCCTAAGGTCCCCTACCTCAGCTCACGCCTACCAGCTCGTGCTCCAGAACAGCTCCCATAGGTCCGGGGAGACTTTTCCCAGTCCCACATGGTGCTTCAGCTACTCCAGGGTATGTTGGTCGTAGTGGTGGCCACCTCTGTGCAAACAACTGAATCAATTCCTGAACGTAGATTTTAGGAAATAGTTGATCCCTCTGCGGAAAAGACTTCTGTGTAATAGCAGAAAAAGTCTTCCTTTCCACAACTGCTAGTATTTTTAAGCCAATTTTCGTGAAACTCTTCATAGTCAGTTAGTTAGTTAGTTTGTTTTGACAGTACCATGGGCAAGTGTCAGCAAGCTAATTAAACACTGTGTCTCTATGTGAATGTTTTTATGCAGCCATTTCCCAAAATACATCGCCTACCAATGGTTTGAGTTGGGAAACACTGTTCAGAGGATCTTCTCAATTTGTATTGGCACATTTTGTATCTCTACTTCTTTCCCTCTGTCTCTTTTACTTCCTTGCCTATTCTTTGAAGAGCTCTCTGAGGAAAAGATTCATTGAATTATGGAATCCCATAGATTGGAAGAGACTCCTTTGCAAGGATCTTTGCAACAGCGTCTTCAACTGGATCAAGTGAGGCTCCCCGTACAACAGTTCTGCTGAGTTCTTATAATTGGCCAGCCTGTTGTCCTGCACATCCTCTCTGGCATGTGCAAGCAAGTTAAGTAATTACTGTTTACTCAATTTTATTCAGTTTTGCAGGAGAAACTGCTACAGGGATCTCTGAAACAGTCAGATTCTTCACCCAGGATGTTAATAACTACCTGTATGCACAGGAAACAGGCCCAGGCACAGCAGGATCTGCCCGTCTCCAGCACTGTCTGGAATCCCACCTGGAGAAATCCCACACAAGTCAGGCCAACATTTCATTTGAAGGTGACTAATTTTTGCTTATTTTGGAGGTGGTTGATATTGAAGGAGGTTGACTGAACTCGATCACTTGGTTTCAAGTTGATCCATTGTCTCAGACCAGTTCCTCCTGTTGTGTCTGTGGACGATGAGATGGGAAAGTCCTTGGACCACCCAGGTGACTAATGACTGAAGAGCTCTGCTTGCACACCCACACAACTTTGTTTCACCACCTCAAACCCACCATCTCCTCCTCTCCCTCTTCTCCCCTTGCATTTTGAATTATTCTGGTTTTGGAGCCATCTGCTCTACTCCTTTCTATGTCTGAAAACAAATGGAAAGATGAAGGGATAAACACCAGTCTTTATTGTATATGTGGGATTTTTTGTCCTTCTTTCTCCTACATGTGTAGTTTGATTTAAAAAACAAAATAAGTTTAGGAATCGGAGATTTGAGACTTGAATAGTGAGTTTCACCTGCTTCACAACAGGTGCCTGTGAGAATTTGTTTTCCCAAGGCTCCCTGTATAATCAATGGAGACAGGAGAAAACTCTCAAGGCTGGGTCCTCCCAACCTATAGCTGGCACACAAAAGAAAAGTTACAAATCTCTTCCAGTCACTATTCTCCTGGTCTGCACTTAGGTCAGGACATTTGATAGTAATAGCAATGAGCAACTGTTTGGAAGTAACTGCATTTCGGTGCAGATGGTTGTCAGATGAGACCGGGTGGAACCATAACAAATTTCAGTCACTATTTAGAGTACTAAAGAAGATGAGTTATACTTGGTCCCTATTCTGCCCTCCCCTCCCCGTTCCTGAAGAAACAAAGAGCACAAAGCTGTGGAAGAAAGCATGGGATTACGAAAGAGATGCTTGATACTGCTTATTCTGAAATCAGTAGATACTCAGGGATTCCTAGTCCAAAAAGGCAAGTACTGAAAAGTAGAAAGAAAAGCTTTCAACATACATTTGATTTGATTTGATGTGATTTGATTTGATTTGATTTGACTTGATGTAATAGTTTGGCATTTGTGCAATAAAAGAGATGACTGAGGCACATAGGTGTGACAGATGTTTGGAAAAGACCTGCGTGAATTTGGAATTTGCCAGGAATGGGATAAAATAGCTAACAGACTTTAAAATCCTCTGTCATGAAGGAAGAATTCTTTATGAGTGTTTGAAAAAGGTAGAAAGAAGACAACAAATTCTCAGAACTCCAAATGAAATTTGATGCAGAAAAATCAGGGTATGAGAAGTGCTTGAAGTCCTCTATCTGTGTACTATAGGAAGACTGCAAGAAAGGAAAGAAGCAGAGAGTTTTGGGGAGCCTTTCGCCCAGACTGTGGAATTATCACACTTGTTTTTTGCCATGTTCCTGTCTCGGCATGACGAACCGAAATTCAACGTGGGCTCAGAAAATGAAACTGCAGTTACCGAGTTCATCCTAGAGGGTTTCTCAGGGCTCGATCAAAGACTACAGCTCTTACTCTCTCTGGTCTTTCTGCTCATATACCTGACAACAGTGATGGGCAACGCCACCATCATTTTCCTCGTGTATGCGGATCGCCGCCTTCAAACCCCCATGTACTTTTTCATTGGCAATCTGGCCTTCCTGGAAATCTGGTTTACATCCTCCACAAGCATCAAGTTGGTTGTGATCCTGGGTTCTGGGAGGAGAACAATCTCACTAAGCAGCTGCTTTGCCCAGTCCGCCTCCTATTTTACCCTGGGCTGTACAGAGCTTATTCTACTTGTTGTCATGTCCTTTGACCGCTATGTTGCCATCTGCCAACCGTTGCATTATGCTGCCATCATGAAGCCTCAGCTCTACATCCACCTGGTTGTTGCTACTTGGGTCACAGGCTTCACACTCTTCAGTTACCGCCTGGTCATCCTCTCCCAGCTGACTTTCTGTGGCTCAAATGAGATCCATCACTTTTTCTGTGACAACTCCCCCTTATTCAAACTATCCTGCTCTGACACCAGCCTGCTTTGGAAAATAGACTCTGTTTTCTTATCATTTGTCATTCTGGGTTCCTTATGTTTAACTCTGGCATGTTACCTGTGCATCCTTTTCTGTATTCTACATCTTCCAACAGCCTCTGGGAGGAAAAAAGCTTTTTCTGTATGTTCTTCCCATCTCACCACCTTGGCAATTGCATATGGGAGCTGCATTGCTCTCTATGTGTGTCCTTCAGTAGGTGTTTCCTTGGAGAACAGCAGATTTGTAGCATTGCTGAACACCGTTCTGTACCCCTTCTTAAATCCATTCATCTACAGTCTTAGAAACAAGGCTGTGATACTGGCCCTGAATGAAGCCATTGCCCGTACAAGAGCACAGCTTTTCCCCTAATCATGAGGCATTTCTGGACAGCAATTCCCGTGATCTGCTATCATATGTTAGATAATACCAATGCATATGTATGTAACCTCCAGACAGAGATACCTCAGGAGATTGATAGAATCATAGAACCCTTTCAGTTGGAAGAGACCCTCAGGATCATCAAATCCAACCATAACCCAATTCTAGCACTAAACCATGTCCCTAATGTGATAGATAAACTCACTCGACACAGACAGAGTCCATGCTCAAGAGAGGTTTATTGTAGTAGACTTAAGCAAAGCAGTGCTGGGTGCGTGGGGAATCTGCGTTCCACCTACACGCACACCTAACAAAGTTTTTAGTGGTCATTATATACCCCCACTTTGTGATTACAATTCTCTATTTTGGGGAATTATCCCACCTACTAATACATATTCATACTAATAGATACGCGTGCTCTGTCTTGGTGTTAGGGTCTTCTCTCCCCATCTGGTGGTCACCAGGATGAAGGCTCTCCTCTTCCTCCGTTTGTCCTTTATCTGAATTCAGGGGTCCTTGTAGACAAAAAATCACTGTCCTTCTGGTTTTTGCTGACGTTTCTGTCATCTCCCCCACTTGGTCATCCTCTTGTCCTTCAGTCCACGATTTATCTGTTCCTGTTCCTGTTTTTCTGTACATCTGGTTTCCTCCAAGAGACTCAGAACATCCTTATCAATAACATGAGCCAGCTGCCAGCTCATTTAGCTAGCAACAGGAATCACTAGGTCACTTTGACATTGACTACACCTAAGAAACTTGTCTAAACAGCTTTTAAACACCTTCACGAATGGTGACTCCCCCACTGCCCTGGGCAGCCTGTTCCAATGCCCAGTGACCCTTTCCAGGAAGAATTTTTTCCTGATAACCAATCTGAACCTCCCCTGGTGCAA
Source organism: Caloenas nicobarica (assembly GCF_036013445.1). NCBI lineage: Eukaryota > Metazoa > Chordata > Aves > Columbiformes > Columbidae > Caloenas > Caloenas nicobarica. The sequence goes on from NC_088272.1 coordinate 2,275,238, forward strand.
CTTGAGGCCGTTTCCTCTTGTCCTATCTCGTTGCATTGTTTTAAGTGATAAAAAGCTCCTCTGCACACACAAAGAAGGCACTAACAATGGCAGGAGGAGTAAGTCAGTTAATACCCTGCCCCAGCTGCTCTCAGCCCCATCACTGGGGAGCCACCAGCTCATCAGGAGCCCATCTCCAAAACCAAGAAGAGCACAGAGGCTCATTGGCAAGTGGGAACCCAAATTACAGGCTCTGGGGAATGAACATCTTGTCCCAAGGCTGCCCTGGGAGAGCCCTCAGCCTCATTGTCCAGGTGTGAAGCCCATCAAGAGGAGCCACTGAGAGCAGCTCTCTGGATCACCATTTAGACTAACGGGATTGTTGCCTAGGGGTGCAGGACACATGGTGGGATGCAGGGGAAGAGCATCTTTGGATTACACAGGACTTACCATGGGAAGTTTGGGGAAGGACCCCAACCAGTGCAGTCTGTCCTGTCTTCTCATTAAACTTAATTTCTAAATCTTTGCTGTGTGAGCAAATCTCTTCTCTGTGTGAATGTGTGAGCGTGGGGATGTGAGTGTAGCAACTGGAGCAGGACCAGGGGGTCAGACAGCCTGTATGTCATTGGTGCCAGCAACTGAGAGACCAGAGTGACTGGACATAAGTGTGTGTGCGCATGTGTGTGACTGGGGTTGTCTGTACCAGTATCTGGAATGGGGCTGCGGCCCTGGGGGCTCATGTGTCCTGGTGTCTGCAACTGGCAAGGCCGGTGTCCTGGGGAGGCTGCTGAGCAGACTGAGTGTTTGAGCCCAGCTGCTGGAAGAATCCACCCTGAACAGGTATATACATAAAATAGACTGGGCTAGACTAGAAGAGTTCAGTTGGAAGGGACCTACAACGATCATCTAGTTCAAATACCTGACACATTCAGGGCTGACCAAAAAATAAATCATGTTATCAAGGGCATTGTCCAAAGGCCTCTGAAACACTGACAGTCTTGGGGCATTGGCCACCTCTCGAGGAAGCCTGTTCCAGTGTTTGACCCGCCTTGATAAAGAGACGTTTCCTAATATCCAGTCTAAACCTCCCCTGGCCAAGCTTTGAACCATTCCCACATGTCCTATCGCTGGACACCAGGGAGAAGATCTCAGCACCTCCCTGTCCATATCCCCTCCTCAGGAAGCTGTAGAGAGCAATGAGGCCGCCCCTCAGCCTCCTTTTCTCCAAACTAGAGAAGCCCAAAGTCCTCAGCAGCTCCTCAGAGGACAATCCTTCCAACCCTTTCACCAGGTTTGTTGCTCTCTTCTTGACGCATTCAAGGACCTTCACATCCTTGTTGTAATAATATGTGGGGCCCAGAACTGCACACAGCACTCAAGGCGAGGCCGCACCAACGCTGAATACAGCAGCACAGTCACCTCTTTTGACCACATGGCCATGCTGTGTTTGATGCACCCCAGGATGCGGTTTACCGTCTTGGCTGCTGGGGGACAGTGTTGCCTCCTGTTGACCCTGTGGCCAACCATCACACCAGATCCCTTTCTGCAGGGCTGCTCTCCAGCCACTCTCTCCCAATCTACACTTGCACTCAGCGTTACTCTATCCCAGGTGAACAATCCAGCACCTGGACTTGTTCAACTTCATGCCAAGTGCTGGGTCCTGCAGTTGGCTCACAATAACTCCATGCAACACTACAGGCTCAGGGAAGAGCGGCTGGAAATCTGCCAAACGGAAAAGGATCAGGGGATGTTGATGGACAGTGACTGAACATGAGCCAGCGTGTGCCCAGAGAAGGGCAACAAAGCTGGGGCGGGGTCTGGAGAGCGAGTCAGATGGAGCACGGTTGAGGGAGCTGGGGCTGTTTAGCCTGGAGAAAAGAAGGCTGAGGGGAGACCTTATCGCTGTCTACAACTACCTGAAAGGAGGTTGTAGCATGGAGGGTGTTGGTCTGTTCTCCCATGTGGCAAGTGGTAGAAGGAGAAGAAACAGCCTGAAGTGGTACCCAGGAAGATTGATTTTGGATATTACGAAAAAATTTCTTCGTGGAAGAGTTTGTGAGGCATTGGAACAGGCTGCCCAAGGAGTGGTTGAGTCATCATCCCTGGAGGTTTTTAAAGGACATATAGATGAGGTTCTTAGGGACATGGTTTAGTGCCAGAATTGGGTTAACGGTTGGACTCGATGATCTTGAGGGTCTCTTCCAACCTAAATGATTCTATGATCTCATTGGGATGAGAAACATGGTTGGGCAGCTCTCCCAGATGGAATACTGAGATGGATGGATGGATGGATGGATGGATGGATGGATGGACGGATGGATGGATTGGGACCGCGTGAAGGATCAGCCTCCTTATCAGCCAGCCATGGCATGATGGAAGCAAGGCCAGTCCCTCTTTGTCCTCTGCTCTTGTTTTCAAGAGATCCTTTACACCCATTGCTGGCAGCCCTCCTGTGCCAGCCCCTCTCACCAGCACAAGACTCCTGGCCCAGGAGCTCTTCATGCTGCTCCTGCTACTGCAGTGACAGAGCAGCCTGCCCTGAGCTGGGGAATGCAGAAATATGTTTCTGTGCGTCATTTATTCCCCTGTTGAAGCACAGAGCACTGGGAGCAGGCTGTGGTGCCTGACAACCACAGCGAGACAGTCCAAGGCAGATCACTGAAGGTCCTTCACCATCTCCAGGAACACTGGGCACCCACAGATGAACACTCAAAGCAGCACCATGACGTAACATGTTGCCCCATGTCCTCCCCTGAGCCCATGAAAAACCCAAGCACAGCAGCATGGCCTTGTGAGGGAAATTTATTCAGGCTGACCACAGCTTTGGAAGAAGAGCCCAAGCTCCAAATACAGAAACTGTGGAAATCCCCCTTTATGGGGTATTTCAAAAAGATGGCCCCAATTTCAGAGATACAGTGATTTCAAAATGGGTCTATCCTTTTGAAGCACCCTGTATTACAAAGATGTGACACAGGACACCAGCTGTACCAGGGTCCCAGAAACAGGTAGACAGGCCTCTGAGTCATGGCTCTGGAGAAGTGCCATGGGTGAAGAAGTTCCTTGACAAACATGATTATCACAGATAAAATGCTCAATGCCCAGGAGGTTCCTGAGATGAATTGGAAATCACTTCTGAAGAGACATGGGTAACTTATTGCTGCTGACAGAAAAATGATCGAATCAGCTTCTTCAGTGCCATTTTCAGCTCCTGGTTCCTCATGCTGTAGATGAGGGGGTTCACTGCTGGAGGCACCACTGAGTACAGAACAGACACCACCAGATCCAGGCTTGGGGAGGAGATGGAAGGCGACTTCAGATAGGCAATCATAACAGTGCTGACAAACAGGGAGACCACGGCCAGGTGAGGGAGGCACGTGGCAAAGGCTTTGTGCCGTCCCTGCTCAGAGGGGATCCTCAGCACAGCCCTCAAGATCTGCACATAGGACACTACGATGAACACAAAACATGCAAATCCTAAACAGACACTAAGCACAATAAGCCCAGCTTCCCTGAAGTAGGTGTCTGAGCAGGAGAGCTTGAGGATCTGGGGGATTTCACAGAAGAACTGGTGCAGGGTATTGCCCTTGCACAGTGGCAGTGAAAATGTATTGGCCGTGTGCAGCAGAGCATTGAGAAACCCAGTGGCCCAGGCGGCTGCTGCCATGTGGACACAAGCTCTGCTGCCCAGGAGGGTCCCGTAGTGCAGGGGTTTGCAGATGGCAACGTAGCGGTCGTAGGACATGACGGTGAGCAGATAGAACTCTGCCAAAATGAGAAAGACAAAGCAAAAGATTTGGGCAGCACATTCAATGTAAGAAATGGCCCTTGTGTCCCAGAGGGAACTGGCCATGGACCTGGGGAGAATGGTGGAGATGGAGCCCAGGTCAAGGAGGGCGAGGTTGAACAGGAAGAAGTACATGGGGGTGTGGAGGTGCTGGTCACAGGCTATGGTGGTGATGATGAGGCCGTTGCCCAGGAGGGCAGCCAGGTAGATGCCCAGGAAGAGCCAGAAGTGCAAGAGCTGCAGCTCCCGTGTGTCTGTGAACGCCAGGAGGAGGAACTGGGTGATGGAGCTGCTGTTGGACATTTGCTCCGCCTGTGAACATGAGGACCTGTCATAGGAGGAAAAGACAGTGACAAGTTAGAGGAGACTTCTCTGAGCAAAATAAACATGCCATTTCTCATGGAAATCCTCATCCCTGAAGGAGGCATGTGTCTGCTAATTCTCCTTTTCTACCAAATGACAAACATGGGTCATCACAGCTTAAAATGCAGCTTGGGCACCTAGTTTCCATGAATGCACCTCTGGGGCAAGACCTCCTGGGTTGGTGTCAGAAGTGAAATGGACCCACATTCCCACCCCAACCCCAGAGAATAAGAGCACCAGGGACAGGTGGAGAAACAGGGAAGAACACTGCAGTGCTCCTGAAAAGTAAAGCAAGGACAGAAAGGCAGATTGGCATGATGTGAAACCTCCTTACCTGGCTGTGCTGCTGCCACTCACATGATGACACTGCAGAGCAAGTACTTTTAGCACCTTTTTTGTGTACCACGTTCCAGAAACCCTTCACCTGGAGGTCCAGCTGCTAAGACTCATGACCTGGACCCCATGGCTTTGGGGCAGAGGCTCTGCTGGGGAGGGGAGGAGGCCAGGGGGTTGCACTGGGAAATGTGTCTGCACTGCAGGGGAGGGCAGGGGGCTTCCTGAATCCCCTCCCCAGCATTTCTGGTCACGGCTCCCTCTCCCTGCCCATGTCTCTGCTGCATGGAGCTGTCGCTGCTGGGAGCTGTTTCTCTGTCCCTGGGTCTGCTCCATGTCAGTGTCACAGAGCCCATCCCCCATGCTCAGCTGTGTCCTGCTCACACCTCCTGGCACCGGGCACTGCCCAGGGGCAGCTCTGTGTGTGCAGGGGCTCAGGAGCAGCTCTGACAAGTCCTAACGAGAACTGGGGTCTCAGCACCTTCTCCAGGGCAGAGAAATAAATTCCCATGTCCCACTGCCCACCCAGCCAACCAAGAGTGGAAAAAACTCAAAACTTAAAATCATCCCTATCAGATAAATGCTTCCTCAGTGTCCTTCATAAGGAACATCTGCAAATGTCCTGGGGTTGAGCTGGAGCGGTGAGCTGTCCTGACCCACGCAGCTCCCTCTCAACAGCAGAAGGACCCTGATCTGCTGGGGGTCGCTCCTTCCACCCACAGCTTCTCCCCTCAGTGTTGTTGAGATCTCCCCGGTCAGGCTGAGCGCTGACTCTGGCAGGCAGCAGAGTCCCTGCAGGGACCCTGCTCTGCAGGACAGCCCTGGGCACCCCTGGCTGCTCACCCAGCTTCACACCCTGCAGCTGGGAGAAGGCAGATCCTTCTCCTCCACACCAGCCATGGGATGTGCCAGCTCTGGCAGATAATTGCAGGATCCTCATCTGCACCACCCTGCACCCAGAGACTTACTGTGTTAAGGACTGTGAAGATTTCTCCCCCAGTGATCTCTCAGCCATCTCACCACCCCAGACTGCGTTTCCCTCTCTCTGCCTGACTCCTCTCCCCTCGGTGCTGCAGGCAGAGCCCTCAGCCCTGCTGCGCTTTGCAGAGGAGCTGCTCCTGGGCAGAGCTGTCTCTCTGCAGCGCTGCCGCTTGCCATGATCTCCCTGTGTCCCAGGAGCCCAGTCCAGCTCAGCAGCACAGGAGCAGCCCATGATGTCCCTTCCTCTGTCCCCTCTGGGCCCTCTCCAGGTGTCCCTGGGTCTCCGGGGGCACATCCTTTGAAACAAACTGAAGTAATCAGTGATGTTGATTCTCTCTCCTCTGCACAGACACTTCTTACCAGCATTGTATTCTTTCTATTAGAAAATAAATTGGTATGAGAATCATCTTTTCTTGTCCCATCATTAGACAGGACACCAGGAATATTACAGCAAAGGATCTAAATTCTCCAAGCTAGGGGAGGAATCTCTTCATCTGAATGAATTTAGGCATTATATTCTGCTTTTATACACTCAGATCTAGAGAGACGTTCATCAATCTTTTGACCATGTCATGTCTGTGCTCTGAAGTAAAGCCTTTGCACACATGGGGTCTTGGACACTTGGTACCAGGTTTCCATGGGGCGACTCAGAGGTTTCCTGGTGCCACAGCTGGGGTGGTTCAGCCCAGATGTGAGGCGATGTCCTCAGCCAGGGACCTGACTGGCTGAGCTGGAGCTGTCAGTGTTGCAGACAGAGCTGTGACACGGATGGAATAAACTGCCAAGGCAGAGTGGCAGAAGTTAGTTCATCTGGTCTTCAAGGACAGCAGCCTCCAAGCACAGCAACAGGCCAGAGCAAAACTCAGTCTAGACCTGTAAGGCAATTCAAGGGCCCTATAATGAGCTGTTCCTACTGCAGGAACAGTTAAAGGAGAAACAAAGACACCTTGTGGCCACTCATTGATTTAATAAGGGAAAGAACTGATATTCTCTGTGTCTCTGGTCCTCCATCTTCACCAGCAAGGTCTCCCAGGCCTCTGTCACTGGAGGCAGAACAACCAGCAGTGGATGGGGATCAAGTCAGGGGTCCCTGGAACTAACACAATTCTTTCCAGTCTGTGGGACAGGAGGGGCAGCATCCCAGGAGCTGAGACAGCAGGACCATGTCACAGTGAGGCCACTCTCCACCTTCTTGGAAAGCTCATGGAGACTGGGGGGACTCCCTGACCACTGGCAGCTCTCACACATTGGGTGCACTTTTCAAAAATGGCCAATGGGTGAGCAGGGGAACCTAGGGCTGTGCCCCAGAACATGTCCACTGGGACCCCATTTCTGGGTGTCTGAAAGAGAAGGTGACGGGGTTTACCCAGGGCAGGTTGTGTCTGTCCATACTCTTTGCTTTCTGTGAGGAAAGGACAGGGTTGCTGGACGTGGGGAGAGCAGTGGTGGTCTGTTACCTGGAAGTCAGCAAAGCATTCAGCATCATCCCCCACAATATTCTTGTGTCCAAGGAAGGATATTATGGTCTGTGTCAGTGTGCAAGTAGATGGGTAAAAACCATTCTGGATGGTCAGGCCTGGAAAGCTGCTATAGAAAGGGAGAAACTTTCCAATCCTGAGGACAGCCAAGCACTGGAAGCTGTTTCCCAGAGTTGCGCATCCACTCTATCCCAGAAAGTGACCAAGATGTGTTTGGATAAAGCCCTGAGTAATCTGGTCTGACCCTGCTTTGAGCAGGAGGTTGGTCAGGACACCTCCCGAGGTCCCATCCAGCCTGAATGATGCTGTCCTTTCATCCCCTTCATGTTTTCAATTTAGGGATGGCTTTCAAGTTCTCCCTGGCCACAGGAATAATTCACATGAGGTGCAGGGCTGCTTTACATGTGCCCCCAAACAGCCCTGACCACATCTTGTGCATCCCTTTTCATTTGCCCCCACCCAAGTTCTTCTGTTCTGCTGTCCTCATGCCCACCTTGTTCATCCTTTCAGAGCAGGTTGCTCAACAGGTGTCAGCATCCATGTACAGAGTCTGCACACCAGCCAGGCAGCAAAGCCATCGTTACAGAAATGGAGACGGGGCTCTTGACGAGCTCCTTGCACCCAGGAATCGGCACAACTTGTCTGCTGAGATTCTCGGGAACACCTGAACTTTAAGTGCAGAGCATGTGAGTCCTCGTTGGGTATCCTGGCTTGTCTCCTGACCCATGTGGTGCTTCAGGCTGTGAAGAGAATCAAAACCAACTCTTTGGCTGGGGTAGTTTCATTTTACATGTGTCACACAGGGCAGATGAAGGGAGCTCAGAACTCCAGTCTCTGCTGCACCATTGGAACTTCAGAGACTGGAAATGCAGGTGACGGTGTGTGTCAGTGCACACCACATAAACATTCTGGCTTCCTTTCTGCCTTTGCACTGACCTGAGATCTGTTCCTTGGCCTTCTTTGGCTAAAAAAGAAATAAAACTGTCCTATGTCACCTCCCCTCACTCCAGAAAAAAAGGGGGAAAAATTATGAAAGTGGGGTGATTTAAGAGCAATTCTGTCCTAGGAAGTACTTTTTAAATCATAAATCTGGTAGAAGTGAGAGAAAAAGCTCTTAAAAAGAACTCCATGCAAGAGGTCAGCTACTGAGATGTAGCAGCTGTTTTGAGAAGCAAGAATGACTGATAGGAATGAAATCAAAAAAACTTTAGTTCATCATCATCATCATCAGGAATAAGGAACTCCCTGTTATTCTTATTAGTGATTGTACCACTTCTCAAAAACATCCTTGAGATTGTCTCTATTTTTCGCTGGCTCCAAAACTGAGCCTGCTCAGATTTTGAAAGGACTGCTTGAAATCTCTGCAACTCAGATCTCTACAACTGTCTCTCATCGAAGATCTTTTACCCCAGAAAGGGGAAAACTCCCAATGCAGGCACCAAACCAGTGCCCAACCTGCCTGGAGAGCCAGGCCAGTTGTGCCACACAACAGCCGACCTCGGGGGCAGCTGGAGGTGATGGGAATTGAAATGGTTTTGACTCAAATCATAATTTAGGTTGGAAAAGACCCTTAAGGTCATAAAGTCCAATCGTAAATACGACACTGCCAAGTCCACCCATTACACCATATCCCTAAGCACCATGTCTACACATCTTTTAAATACCTTCAGGGATGGAAGCTCCAATCCTGAGCTGGCAGGACAACACTGTCTGCAGTTACACATAAGATACCTGTCATGGCTGTGACTTCAGAGTTTCTCACACCCTTCACTGAGCAGGGCAGGTGTTGGGAGATGGGCGCACACTTCAGTTTCCAGATCCCAGGACAGAGCCCAAGCCATCCTGCCCTTGTGCTCTGGCATCCCATTTCTTGAGATGCAAAGCTGGTGGGCCTTCTGTGGATAATCATGTTAAAATGCATCAATAATCATTCAAGTCTTTGTGTAATTTCTCTAAGAGTGTCAATACTAAAAATAATTATAATTAAAAAAATAGAAAAGGGTTCATCTGCCTACATATAAATACCTGCAACACAGCAGTCTGCATCTGTGGTAGCCCCATGGTCAGTGCCAATCCAATAGGTATTTGCAGTATAAGGCACAACACCCCATCCATAAGTACATATCTAAGTGGGTCAGATGAAGGGTGGTCTGGCAAAAATCACCCTGTTCCTCCCCAGGTGCACGGACACTGCTCATGTACCTCTCCAGAGAGTGGCAGAAGCTGGATCCCCTTCTTGGGACAGACTCCTTCCAGGAGAGACACAGCAATGGGGGTAACTCATCAGGTCTTCATGGCATTTCACTTGGCATCAGTTTTTATATATTTGGTTTTTTCCTGAGACTAGTCTTTCTGCACAAATGCTCACAAAAAGACACCCATTTAGTAAAACATTGTCATAAATGTGCTGTTATGGACAAGAAATCTCACCATGAGCTCTGGAGGGAGTGAGGAAGATTATAACAAGCACCAGGAAGAAGCAAGAAGCTCAAGGCCTCTTCTGAAGAGTGAGAGGCCCTGAGCAGCAGTGAGCGGCCATGTGTGGTGTGGGAGAGTCAGGGGATGTGAGGTAGAAAAGGGTGATGGCTGATGAATTCAGCAAATCCTTACGACCATGTTTAACCCTGCAAGTGGGATGTGGTTGATGTTTGTGGGTGGAGGAGGAATAGGAGGAAGTTTTTTGGGAGTTTATGGAAAGAAGGCAGCCTTCTCTTGGGCTAATCATACATGGCAGTGACATTTGCATGCTGTGGGCATGGCTGTGCCTGGGAGATGGGAATGGCTGCTGCTGGGGGTGGCTGTGCTCAGGCATGGCCCATGAGCTGACCTTGCTCTGCTCCTCTCTTACACTCCCCATGCTTGGATGGTCCTCAGGAATCATCCATGAGCCCGGAGGAAGCACCAACCTCCTGGAGTGTTGGCCCATTACTGGAGGACAAGAGTGAAAGGTTTGTGAGACACATGGGAGTGCAGGAAGAGAGGGGTCTATGCATAGTAGTAAACGTGTTAAAGAAGAAGACCTAAAGACCATTGGCTGATCGTGCTAATGTGGAATAGATTGATTTTTCTTTTTTATTTTAGGGCACCAGAAGAAGGAACGTGTGCTTTCAGTGCTGGGGCATGGATCCAAAGAGCAGATTCAAGCAAGTCTGGGACCGGGACAGCTCAGGTGATTGGTGACCATTGCAGGTCTATGAAAGAAGATGCATGGGCTTGGGGAGCCTCATAGGCACTGCCAAACCCTCAGAAAACTAGAGCCCTGTGGTTAAAGCAACAGCACTTGGCACCAAACCCACACTCAAAACACAAATACCCTCCCAGTGACCACAGGCAGAGCCTTGAGAAACATTTGACTGAAAGGGTCTCCTTTGCCAGGCCCTGGGGGTCAGGGCTTGGCCATTCTGATGCTAAACAACCATGAAGGGCTGACAGGGCACCAGAGCCACCTCCACATCGCCTTTACCACCTCTGACCATTGTCTCCAGGCTTTTCCTTCAGCAGCCTCCAGGGACAGGGACTGCTTGTGTCAGTGATGGCCCCTCATGGAGTCCCAAACAGCCTCAGAAACTTGGGGTTTGTTTCTGCCTTTCACTCACTAGGGGTTTGTTAATTCTTTCAGTAGCTGCAGTTCAGGACCATGGCAGCAGAGGGCTCATTAACATCCAAAATGCTCTTACAAGGCTCTCTGCAGCACTTCGCTAAAGGCTTCTGGTCTGGGGTGGGTGATTAGAGAGACAGTGAGCATTTCCTTAATAAGTAGTCATAAAGCCAAATTTCTTATATTTCTGTCCCCCTCCCAATGCCCTCATTGCCAGAACAACTGGTATCAATGTCCACTAAATATTGATCTAGAGAATCTCCTGATAAAGACTGAATGTGTCAGAAAAGTGGGTGCCTAAAGCACCACTTGAGTGAGGAGACAGGATAGGACTCCTCAGGAGGAATCACACAACTCTGGACCCAGACGTGGGAGTTCCTGGGAATCTCAGGTGCCACAGCACAGCGATACTTGTGTTCAGGGAGCTGGTCAAGTGACCCATCTCCTTTTCTCTAATGGTGTCTGAGTTTGCTCAGGTAACCCCTGACTTGAGCCCCATCCACTCCTGGCTGTTCTCCAGACTCCTGCCTTCAGGAACAAAGTCCCAGGAAACCTTGCTGGTGAAGATGGAGGCAAAGAAGCCATGAAGTACCTCAGTCCTGTCTGATTCTACTCTTACGAAGTTCAGCAGCAGGCCCACGTTCGCCCTGTCTATTCTTTTACTGTAAGGAAGCAACATCAGCTCATCTTGCTGCCCTCAGCCTCCCCTGCAGGTATCAAGTCCAGGGCAGCTTTGGCATCATCCCCACATCCATGGACAAGGATTCTAAATTCCTCCTTTACAGCTTGACCTGCTTCCACCTCCCATGTGCTGCCTTTTTGCCCTGGAGCTCCATCTGGTCAGACAAGCAGCCTCATGACATAAAGTCTTCTTTTCATGGGTACTTGGAGAGATCATTCTTGTGCTTGGAGCAGGCTGTCCTGTTAGGCTTCTCGGATTTCCTGAGCTCCTTCACCCTTCAGACCTACTTCCATGTCACCACCTTTATTGGCCGCCGTCTCCCAGTATGTCCGTGTCTTCTCCTCTGGAGCCCACCAGCCTGTGCTCTGCTGCTGGCCTTCCTCCCTTTCCCCTGGTGCCTGGAATCCCACTGTTGCCTGGTCACCACAGCCAAGGTGGACACTGATGTTCACATCCCTCACCAGCTCTTCTTTGTCTCCCAGTTCCAGATCCATGTGAGCATCACTCTTGTTGGCCCAGCAGGCAGTCACGTTAAGAAGTTGGCCCAAGATCCTCTGGACTGTTGGCACCTGCCGCTTTGCCTGGCCAGTGAATGTCAGGGCAATGACAGTTCCCCATAGGAACCTGCTCATTGACTGGAGACTTCCTCAGGTTACTAACAGAAGATCTTTTCCATTTCTTCTCCATGATCAAGAAGTTTGTGACATCCAAAATTTTATCACCCTGTATTGGGTTTACATGGCAAAGTCTTGGAACTGGGGTGAGTGTGGGTGTGCTACAGTTGTCACCTCTCTGAGAAGACAACAGGAGTTTGATGTCAGACAGAGCCGATATGAGCTGGCTCCAAGATGGACCCACTCCTTGCCAAATCTGAGCCACTCAGGGATGCTGGCAGCACCTCTGTGATATTGTATTTGAGAAAGGGTAAAAAATGCTGCACAACAGCAGTTGGGAGAGAGGAGGGAGGAACTGTGAGAGAAAAATTGCTGCAAACACCAAGGTCATATCCCATGGGACCCAAGCAGGTCCCTCAGCAGGACAAAGCCTGCTCTCCTGAAATCCTGCTCTTTGCCTTGTTATCATCTCCCAGGAGCCTCAACGCCACTTTCCCATCCCTGACTGTTCCATCCCTGACCAACCCTTTCTGGTTTGTAAGTGTGAAGTCCCACAGGGCACCTCACCTCACTGACTCCTCAGCCACCCGTGTCAGGAAGATGTTGTCCATGAGCTCCAAAACCCTCCTGCATGGCTGGTACCTTGCAGATATTGGGATATCTTAGGTTTGCCATGAGGACACTGCCTGGAAACATGAGGCTTCTTTCCTTTGTCTGAAGGAGGCCTCATCTAATTCCTCTTCCTCATCAGTGAGTCAGTAGCTGGTGTCCAGTCACCACAACACTGTCCATGTTGTTCTGCCCTCTCATGCTGACTCCTCAGCCTTCAGCTGACATTGTCTGTCCCCAGGCAGAGCTCCACACATTCCTGATGTTCCCCCACATGAAGGGAAACTTCCCCTCTAAGTCCAGAGCTCTGGCATTATGAGTACCAGACCCCCAAGATGCCACAGTTTCTCCAGGAGGGGCTATTTGTAGTGTCCTGTAACTCCTCCTGCTGTTAACTTGGGAGAGACACCTTTATCAGGTTGAACCATCTGCATGCAAAGATTAACAGCTGAGCTAATTGTGCTTGAGAAACTTTGGAATTCACCCATCAAAGAGCTCTGAAGCTGTACAAGGAGAAGCGGCCAGTCCTGTATCGGGGCAGGAGAATAACCCCATCCATCAGGACAGAGCAGGACCTGACACGCTGAGCAGGGACCCTGAGGAGAAGGGCCTGGGCACTACAAGGGCCGCCACACAAGCCCGTGCTGCACGCTCACCATGAACAAGGCAGCTGCACACGGGGCTGCATGAGGAGGAGCGTGGGGACCCAGACACCTGGAGTTCTCATCCCATTCGGTTCAGCACTGGTGTGACCCCACACACACGGGTGTGTGCCAGTGTGCGGCTCCCAGTTTGGAGAAGCAGGGAGGAACTGGAGAGTGCAGGGCTGTGCCAAGGCAGGGTTCAGGACCTTGTGCACATGGTGTGGGATGCTGAGGGACCTGGGCTGCTCTGGCCCAGCAGCGCTGGGGAGGCTGCAGCAGTGTAGGAGTAGCCTGAGAGTGCTGGAAGGGTGGTTTCAGAGATGGTGGAGGTTTTCTTCATAGTGGGAAACAGCACGAGAAAGAAATAATGGCACATCATGCAGCTGGGGAGGTCCAGGCTGGACATGAGCAGCAAGGAATGTGAGTGGAAGGGCAGTGCTGTGGTGGAGCAGGTCACCCAGAGGGAGTCTGCATCAGCCCAAGGCTTTGTGCTTCAAGGAACAGCTGGGGAGGATGGAGAGAGATCAGCAAAGGAAGGAAGATGCTCAGACAAGAGCAAGGTGGGGCAGCAGGGGGGATGTCTCCAGCCTGCAGGGCAAGAGGTGCAGGGGATGCCACAGCATAGGACAGGCTGTTGTGGAGATGATCAAGGGATGTAAAGAGGCTGAAAGCCCCCAACAGACATGAGCTCCTTCTCCCCTTGGCTGTGGCTGTTGTCTCCAGCTCTGATGCCTGTGAGGAGACACCTTGTCCTTACAGCACAGGGGCCTCATGGCCTCCTTGTCCCCAGCCAGGAACCTGGGAGGTGTGGGACCATAGTCCTGCCCTTGGCCTTGCACAGCCCCACATCACACTGTCCCAGGAAGGGCCCTGGGCAACGTGGGAGGGACAGGATCTGCCTTCCCAGGGCTGGGGGTCAGGGCTTGGCCCTTTGATTAATGAAACACATCCAGGTTTACTGATCATCAGAGAGAACTTCACCTTGATTTTCCTGACCTGTCATCTCTGCCTCCAGTTTTCTTCTCTAACCAAATCTTGGAGTCATTTCCTCAATAGTGTCCTTCAGTGGGACTCATTAACATTACAAGAAACTTTGGAGTTTGAATCTGACTTTGACTTCTTGAGCGGTTTTATTCAACTTCCCCTCAGGATCTGAGGTTCATGGACTCAGCACCAAACCCACCAGAGGGGTCATTAAAGCGCCTTGGGCTGCTCCTGTGCTGCTGAGCTGGGCTGGGCTCCTGGGACACAGGGAGCTCATGGCAAGCGGCAGCGCTGCAGAGACAGCTCTGCCCAGGAGCAGCTCCTCTGCAAAGCGCAGCAGGGCTGAGGGCTCTGCCTGGGGATCTCAGGGAGACGAGCAAGGCAGAGAGAGATGAAAGGTGGTCAGGATGGGGAGGATGACTGAGAGCTCACTGGAGGAGAAATCTTTGCAGCCCTTGCCATGGTAAGTCTCTGGGTGCAGGGCAATGCAGCTGCAGCTCCTGGAGGCATCTCCTCAAGTTAGCACAGGCACAGCTTGAGGGATCTGTAAGGAGGGGGCTCTTGTCAGGCAATTTTGAACAGCTGTGAAGCTGGTTGAGCACCCAGGGGTGCCCAGGGCTGTCCTGCAGAGCAGGGTCCCTGCACCCCAGGGCTGTGCCGGGGCAGGGACTCTGCCGCCTGCCAGGGTCAGCGCTCAGCCTGCCCGGGGAGATCCCCACGGTGCTGTGGGGAGAAGCTGTGGGGGGAAGGAGGGACCCGTGTCAAGGCAGGAAAGGTGCTTCTGCTGTGGAGAGGGTGCTGTGTGGGTCAGGGCTCTTTCACAGCTCCAGATCACCCTCAGGATTTTTCCAAGTGGATGCCTCAAGCAGAAGATCAATGCAAGGATTAGCAGACAGATAGGGAGCTTTCCTGAGCCTGTCTTTTCAGTTTCCTATCCGAACGGTTGGGGGGTGCAGGAAAGAATAAAATGAAAATGAGCCCTCCTGCTTAAATAAGTCACTGATACTTCTGAACTGCAACTTTGAGTGATCAGTACCTCTGCCAGAAGCCCCTTCACTACCTCTCTGCCTGTGGACAGCACCTGCACCACCTTTGCTGGACCATCATCCTTAGTCTGACCTGTCCTGTCCCTTCCTGCAAACAGGAAGATGCCCCCAGGCAGTGCCCTGTGAACAGGCAGGATCTGTAGGGCCAGGGTGAGGGCACAGAGGGTGGGATGGTCTGTGAGTGCTGACAGGGAAGAGATATGGGCAGGGAAACACCGCCCAGGGGGAGAATGTCCAGGAAGCAGGGAAATGATCAGAAATGAGAGGAAACTAAACCTGGAATTGTTCTGGGAGGGAGAACACAGAAAACTCCGTATGATCCCTGCAGTGCAGATCCCTCCTGTGAGCAGCCCCCTCGCCTCCTCTCCCACCCAGCAAAGCCTCTGCCCTCAGGGCCGGGGGCTCCAAGGCATGAAGCAGCTCCTGTGCAGCCAGAGCTCCAGTTCCCTCTGCAGAGCACAGGGGCTGAGAGCAGCTGCCCGGCAATGCTGGTGTGTGGGAGGTGGCTGCACAGCTGGGGAAGGGTGACGCTGTCTGAGTGCCCGGTTGCCTCTGCCCTGGCCTCTCTCACACCCACCCTCACCGCAGTTTCCTTCTTGCTCCACTGCTCTGGGTCACTGCTGGTGTGATCTGGTTCTTGCTGTCAGGCTCTCTGGGGATGGGAGTTTCAGCTGCAGAGTCACAGCCTGATCTTGTGGGTCCTTTCCTGCAGCTGTGTCCACGGGAACACGTGTCCCAGCTTTGCTCTGCCCTGTGGGGCTGTGGGCAATGCAGTGTGTGGGGCTGGGGAATGAGCTGGGTCTCCCTGAATCAAATGCCATCATTAGGACCCTTGGATATCTCCTGGGAGTTTACATAGATGCTCTGAACTACCCTCCAGGATGCAAACCTGTACTACAGCATCCTTGTGTTATCCGAAAGCCCCACAGAGAAATGCGGAGCTGCTCTGACAGAGAAAATGCTGTTGGGTTTGTGAGATAAGCAGTTTCCGGGCTATAATTTGGGGTGTTGAGACATTAGGAGAGGGTGAGACATGTCATGGTCCGAGGTGGATCCCTCTGCTCTCAGCAGTGCCTGGTGGCTTTTCAGGGTAACATGGCAGTGTGATCAGCCTCCATCTCAGAAAGGTGCCAGCCCAGGGCAGCTGCAGCAAGACAGAGGGACAGAGCAGCTGCCCTCACTCTGCACTGACCCACAGGCATCCTCTGGTCTCGCAGGACTCGCTCTGTTCTCCCTGAGTGCAGCAGAAATGCTGAGGGTTTCTGACACCCAACAACACTTCCCAGAGTGGGAGGGGAGAAGGAGCTGTAGAAACGCCAAACCTCTCAAACTCAGTTTCTCAGCCCTGCGGGTACAGATGCTGACAGTCCCTTCTGCAGCAGGAGCGGTTCCATCTGACAAAGCTGAACCCCAGGACTGGCCCCTGCCCCACCCATCACACAGGCTCAGGCTGACTCCTCAAGAGCCCCTGGGCAGAGACCCTGCTCTTCATTGCACACTCATCAAGCACCGACGAGGGCTCCAGACAGAACGTTCTCCTGGAAAAAGAAAAGGGTCTCTTTGTGGGAGGGTCTGTGGGAAATGACTTTGGTTTTTCCCAGACAAGTCTCATCTGAACCGTCACTGTCTTTTCCTCCTTGCACAGGTCCTCATGCCCACAGGCAGCAAATGTCCAACAGCAGCTCCATCACCCAGTTCCTCCTCCTGGCGTTCACAGACACACAGGAGCTGCAGCTCTTGCACTTCTGGCTCTTCCTGGGCATCTACCTGGCTGCTCTCCTGGGCAACGGCCTCATCATCACCACCATAGCCTGTGACCAGCACCTCCACACCCCCATGTACTTCTTCCTGCTCAACCTCGCCCTCCTTGACCTGGGCTGTATCTCCACCACTGTACCCAAATCCATGGCCAATTCCCTCTGGAACACCAGGGCCATCTCATACTCGGGATGTGCTGCACAGCTCTTTTCGTTTGCCTTCTTGATAGTAGCAGAGTATTCTATGCTCACCATCATGTCCTACGACCGCTACGTTGCCATCTGCAAACCCCTGCACTACGGGACCCTCCTGGGCAGCAGAGCTTGTGTCCACATGGCAGCAGCTGCCTGGGCCACTGGGTTTCTCAATGCTCTGCTGCAAACGGCCAATACATTTTCACTGCCACTGTGCAAGGGCAATGCCCTGGACCAGTTCTTCTGTGAAATCCCCCAGATCCTCAAGCTCTCCTGCTCAGATGCCTACCTCAGGGAATCTGGGCTTATTGTTGTTGGTGTCTGTTTGTTCTTTTTGTGTTTCGTGTTCATTGTGGTGTCCTATGTGCAGATCTTGAGGGCTGTGCTGAGGATCCCCTCTGAGCAGGGACGGCACAAAGCCTTTTCCACGTGCCTCCCTCACCTGGCCGTGGTCTCTCTGTTCATCAGCACTGCCATGTTTGCCTACCTGAAGCCCCCCTCCATCTCCTCCCCATCCCTGGACCTGGTGGTGTCTGTTCTGTACTCGGTGGTGCCTCCAGCAGTGAACCCCCTCATCTACAGCATGAGGAACCAGGAGCTCAAGGATGCCCTGAGGAAACTCATGGCTGGATAATTTTCAAAGGCTTTAAACTTCCCATCTTCTGCATATCACTCATGACATAACTCATGACAGGTCCAACCTGTCTTTTTTATATTTCGTCGTTGTAGATGATTTTTTGGAGTTAGGGGAAGGCTTGTTTGGTTTTGCTTTTTTAACTATGATAATACTGCCCACAAGGAAATGTTATTATTCATCCCACTTCTAATTATCTGTCCACCTTTATAGTTCAAGTGAAAGACCTTGTAAATGAGAAGTTGTGCTCTCTGTGTATTTAAACAAAATAAATGACCCTGCAGTGAACAGTTTGTCTGACATCTTTCCTCTGCAACCTTTGTGAAGGTCAATACAAGGTGTCTGTTGGCAAAGATGGAGGAAACGGTCCCAGCAGAGCAGCTCTGCCAGGGAGCACCAGCCTTGTTCTTCCCAGAGTCCTTCTCTTTCCACTTCCCCACTCTCCTTCTCAGCCCTTGTGCTGCTGCAAGGCCTGAGGGCTCCCAGGGCTTGGTCACAGTCGACCTGTGTGTCGGTCCTGTGACCAGGACAGGCAATGGGCACTTGTGTGACAGAGCTGGCCTCAGAACAGCATCTCCAGCAGCAAGGGGATCTCCTTAGCACAGTGCCTGAAGGTTTAGATCTTCTTCCAGAGTTGTTTTAAAGAACAGGCCTAAGGAACAGACTCTCAAGGGGCTCATTGTTTGGCATGTTTCTCTGTGGGCTCAGTGTGATGGGATCAGGGTCCCAGTGTGGCTTTCGAGGGACTTCGGGCTGGTTGTTCAGCAGTTGCTTGCTGGTGGCCAGCACCCACGCACATGGTGAATAAGGCAGGGTCCCTCTGAGCACCCTCCGTGGCCACCCAAGAGTTTGTGTGGGACGCGGGCAGTGGCAGTGACCACCATCAGCTGGGGCTGCCTCCCAGTCTGGCCAGTACGGCCCCGCAGAGTCACCACAGCCCGGGCACCACAGCCCACTTGATCTACAGAGCAAAACCCCAGCTCGGGGGCTGTGGGGAGCGTGGGGACAGGGTGCAGGAATGGCAGCCAGTGCAGGTGTGCTCTCCCTAGGGAAAGGCTTTGTGGGGAGATGGGATGTCCCAGGAGAAGAGCAGGACACAGTGTGTGTGCAAGAGAGACATGGAAACAGTCTGTCGTGCTGCCGGGTGCCAGCTTGGGGCTGTTGCCTCTTGCAGCCACCACACCATTTTGATCATTGTCCTCTCACCAGGGCTCAGAGAGCTTGCTCTACCCCCATGGAAGGACACCAGATGACTAGATCAGAAGTCCAGGTGTGCACTGAGGGGAGATGTGAGCATGGTGGTGGTTTGGTTTGGTTTTTCAGTTTTGAGGGGTGTTCTCAGGTTTTCGGGCTGAGCTCCATGGTCTCACTATAAGCACCCAGGGCAAATCTCGAGAGGCCTCCGTGTACCTGAGGTGTTTGCCTGGAACTGGCAGGTATCAGACAAGACTGATAGAGCCATGTCACTTTTGTCATTTGCGACTAGTATTCAAGACTTGTGCACTTAATTAGATAAGTTTCGAGACTGTAGGTAAAGAGGCAGGTATGTAAAGAGCACTGAGAAGAAGTGATAGAAAAGTTTTCTAGTTATATCATAGAATCATAGAATCATTTCAGTTGGAAGAGACCCTCAGGATCATTGAGTCCAACCATAACCTAACTCTAGCACTAAATCATGTCCCTAAGAAGCTCGTCTAAATGCCTTTTAAACCCTTCTAGGGATAACGACTCCACACTGCCCTAAGTAGCTTGTTCCAATGCCCAACAACCCTTTCCAGGAAGAATTTTTTCCTAATATCCAATCTGAACCTTCTCTGGCACAACTTGGCGTCATTTTCTCTTGTCCTATCACTTGTTACTTGGGAGAAGAGACCAACACCCTCCATGCTCCAACCTCCTTTCGGGCAGTTGCAGACAGCGAGGTCTCCCCTCAGCCTCCTGTTCTCCAGGCTGAACAGCCCCAGCTCCTTCAGCCACTCCCATCACACTTGTGCTCCAGCCCCTCACCAGATTCGTTGCCTCCTCTGCACTCTGTCTGGTATTTCAATATCCTTCTTATGACGAGAGGCCCAAAACAGAACACAGGATTCAAGGTGCTGCCTCACCGGTTCCAAGTACAGTGGCACAATCACTTCTCTAGTCCTGCTGGCCACACTATTCCTGATACAAGCCATGATGCTGTTGGTGGCCTTTTTAGCCACCTGGGCACATGCTGGCTCATGTTCAGTTGCTGTCAGTCAACACCCCCATATCACTCTGCCACGCAGTTTTCAAGCCACTCTTCCCAGAGCCTGTAGCGCTGCCTGGGGTTGTTGTGACCCAAGTACAGGACCTGGCACTTGGTCTGGTTGAACCTCAGACAACTGGCCTCAGCCCAATGATCCAGCCAGTCCAGATCCCTCTGTGTGGCCTTCCTTGGTGTCATCTGCAAACTTACTAAGGGTGCACTCAATCCCCTCATCCAGATAATTGATAAAGACATTAAACAGAACTGGCCCCAATACTGAGCCCCGGGGACACCACTTATGACTAGACAACTGGGTTTGGCTCCATTCACCACAACTCTTTGGGCCCGGCCCTCCAGCCAGTTCTTTATCCATCGCAGATACACCATCCAGGCCATGAGCTGCAGCTTCTCCAGGAGATGCTGTGGGATACGGTGTCAAAGGCTTTGCTGAAGTCTAAGTGCACAACATCCACAGTCTTTCCCTCCTCTACTAGTTGGGTCACCTTGTTGTAGTAGGAAATCAGGTAGGTCAAACAGGACCTGCCTTTCACGAACCCATTTTGACTGGGCCTGATCACATGGTTCTCTTGTAAGTGCTGTGTGATGTTAGCCAAGATCATCTGCTCCACGACATTCCCCAGCACGGAGGTCAGAATGACAGATCTGTAGGTCCCCAGATCCTCCTTCCGGCCCTTCCTGTAGATGGGCGTCATGTATGGCAACTGCAGAAAAGTTGTAACAACCAGGTGCAAACTTCAGTGGAGAATCTGATGTAAAGAAAAGTGATGTAACTCTCAGGGGGAGTTTGCTTGGCTTCCTTTCTGCAGCAGAAAGGAGAAGCCATGACCTCCAGGCAATGGGAAGGGGGATCCTGTCCCTCACACACGGCTCAGGGCTCTTCCTGGGACCGTGGGATGTGGGTGTGCAAGGCCGAGGGAAGGACAACACTGGTACAACACCTTCCAGCTTCCCCATGGGGCTGCAAGGAGGCAACGAGGCCCCGGTGCCGTGAGGACAACGTGTCTTCTCCTGGGCCTCAGTGGCAGAGACAACTGTCATGGCCAAGGGGACAGAGACTGGGTCCTGTTGGTCCCTTCCAGCCTCACCAGCGCCCTTTGCCATCTCCATCACAGGCTGTTCTGCACGGTCCTACACCTGCCCCTCTTTCCCTGCAGGCTGCACACACCCATCTGCTTCCCCACCTGCTCTCACCCCAGCATTTCTGTCCCTTCACTGATGTGTCTGCACCCTCACTGGCTGTTCTTTGGAACACAAACCATGGGCTGATCCAGCTCCCTCTGGGTGGCCTCTTGCACCACAGCCCTGCCCTTCCAGTGACATTTCTTCCTCCTGGTATCCTGTCCTCACCTTTCAAGTTGCATTTTATGATTATTTTTTTCTCTCTCCTGCTTTTTTGCTCTATCAAGGAAAGCTCGACCATCTCAGAAACTGCTCTTCATGCAGGGAACCCAACCCATTAGGCTTCTAATTGTCTTTTACTTGGCCAGAGAGAAGTCACCTCACCATGATCTTCTAAATCCCATGAGTGCTGCTGACCTTTCAGCTTCTCTGATAGACACGACCATGTTCCTGCTGCTGACCCGTCATGTTCTCAGGCAGAATGGACATGACAACATGTCTCCAAGGCCTCTTCCTGGGTAGGGCCTGTGGGTACGTAGGCAGAGATACCTTCCCAGCTCTGTTCCTACTACTGGGCTGTCACCTCCAGAGACAGAACTGACCTCACTCTCCCCTTCACAGCCAAAGTCTCTGAACTCAGTTATGAGTTTCCTAGACACAAGTGATCTCATAATCCCATACCCATCCATCACCCTCCTTATGGGCCACAACCTGACTAGATAAAAGTATGCTTGTGTTATCAAATTGATCAAATCTATTTCCTACTAAAGATCTGAGTGGAGAAGCATTCTTTACAGGACTGTGAAATGTTGACACCGTTTCTATGTCCTTTCCTGCCTCTTTTATTTTTTTTTTTTCCTTCTTCCTGGTTGCTAATTGCGAATTTGCTACCCAAAGTGCAAAGCCAATCCCACACCCAGAGATGAGATATTGTTTATTACAGAGTTGTGCAAGTCTGGATGCTGGAATGAAACCAGCACATCGGACAGAGATGGAATAGCCATTACATACAAAATCTTATCTCTACATTCAGACCCTCATGCAGTCCTAAAGAGCCAAGTGATTACACAATGGCATATTGGTTACAGAGTCGTTTTACCACTACGTAGACTTATTGAGGAAGGGACCCGGGCTGAGCCTGGGTCTCCCATCCTAGCGATGTATATTTTACTATTATAATGAGTGTATAATGAGAAAAGTTCAGCTAAAGGACACTTGATGTAGCAGTCTTGTGATAGATGTTAAAACAAGACTCAACTAATAGTGCAGGCTCCAGAGTGTCTGCACTGCAAGGACAGTGTTCTTTGCAGGTTCTGATTAGGTGTTTTAAAAGTCACTTTTATCTTTGTTAGAGGAGCAGACTGACCAAAACTGAGAGAATTTAGATAGCTTAGGTTAGCAATTGCAGGCAGGATTCATTCTTTTAACTGGTAAGGACTACTTATTCTGTCTTCAAACACCTCTCCAAGGTAAAGGTTCGTTGAATCATAGAATAACTCAGGTTTGAAGAGAGCCCTGAACATCATCTTGTCTGACTCTCCGGCTCAAGGCAGGGCCAACCAGGTGAGGTTGTTCTAGGCCCAGCTTTGCATCATCCACAAAGGAGCTGAAAATGTGCTCCATGACATGATGCACGGGGAGAATAAAGACGTTCAACAGAGTTGGCCCAAGTACTCATCACTGAGGGATGCCGCTAGAAACTGGCTAAATACAGGACTTTGTACCACTGATGATATTTGGGCTTGGTCATCCAGCCACCTTCCCACCCATCATAACATCCACATCTTCATCCCAGATCTCACCAATCTTCTCTAAGGCCACCACAGGAGACCATGTCTGGAGCCTTGCAAAGCTCCATGTACACAACAGGCCTTTCTTTCCCCTGCCACTTTGGGTTCAGCAATCCCTTCCTTGTCCTACAACTGATGGTGCAGGAGAATGTGACCCGTCCCCCTCCCAGGGACAGACGTAGGCTGAGCAGCCTGTAATTCTCCCAGTTCTCCTTCTTGCCATTCTTGAAGATGGGTTTGACGTCTGCCTTTCTGAGGGACCTCTGAACCTCTCTGGTTACTCTGTCACTTTTGAGACCACAATCCAGAAGTTCCCACAGGGAAAGAGGGGCAGGTGTAGGACTGTGTAGAACAGCATGTGATGGAGATGGCAAAGGTGATGTAGCAAATAGGGACACTTGAGATGAGCCTGTCCAAGGGAGCTGAGATGAATCTCACCAGGCCACTGGGGTTTGTCCCTGGAGTCACACACAGAAATGTCAGGTTCTGTCAGGTGTCCACATCTGAGCTGGCCTCGTGGACTCATAAGACACATTTTGATATTCAGGGTTGGACACTTTTCCTTTCACACGCAGAAGCAGGAGTCACAGTGTCTCTCTGTGCTCCTGTTCCTGTTCCCAAAGGATGGGAGGCACCTCAGCCCCATGGTGTGTCTCCATGTTCTGTGTTCATCTTTGATGTCCCTCATCATTAGGAACGCACATTGGTACAAGGAAGCACATCACAGTGCTGCATTCTGGTGCTTTCCTATGGGATGTTAGTCCTAACATGATGTGACCTCAATAAACTGTCTGTCTCACAGGCCTTCACGGAACCCCAAGGAATAGCTGATGGTGTTTGTGCTGACTCGGGTTCATGTCACCTCTCGTACATGATGTGCATGCTCACATCTCATCTGTACAATGCAAACATGAACAGCTGAAATACTCATTCAGTGTAATTCCATGGAGGGACAAAGAACTCTGAGCTGTGGTGAGAGGCTGGAAATGGTGGTTGTGAGAGGCCAGTCCACGACGATGCCCTGGGGCAGATTCCATGGGGTGTCCAGTGCACAGGGGCACAGCCCAGCCCCTGCTCTGCTGGTCCTGCAGGTCTCTGGCAGGAGGCCTGGCTGTGAGAGGACACTGCTGAGTGCCCAGCCCTGCACACACACACTGTTTATCTCTACACTGCTGTTTCCACCTGCAGGCTGCTTTCTTGTGCATGTCCTGAAGACGAACCTGAAGAAGACCTAAGCCCTCAGGCACTGCCCTATGAACATCACTTTCCTTTATAGAAGTAGTGTTACGGAGGCCAGGTCTGTCACAGCAGTGCCCATGGCCTGTCCCTGCCTGCGCTCACAGGACTGACACACAGCAGGACGGTGACCAGGCTGCCAGAGCACTCAGGCCTTGCACCAACACAAGGGATGAGAAGGAGAGTGTGGGAGTGGAACGAGAACAGCTCTGGAAGGCCAAGCGCTGGTGCTCCCTGGCAGTGCTGCCAAGCGAGAGCTCTTTCCCCTTCCACCCATGCACACAGGAAGTGTCCCTGCAGCTTGAAAAAGGTCTTGGAGTTCAGATGTCAGCAGAAAACAGTTTGCCGGAGAGCCTTTTATTTTGCTTAAACACAGGGAGCATGATTCCTCATGGACACAGACACTCAGTGAGAAAAGAAAAGCAGGCAGTGAACTAAAAATGGAATTACAGTATTATCATAAGAGAAAAACACAACTAGAGACAAAAATACTGCACACAGGATGAACCTGCAATGAGTTAGACTATAACTTGTATGTAGAAGAAGACAGAGACAGTTTATAGCTTCGGAAGAAATCCAGTCATCAGTTTCCACAGGGCATCCTTGAGCTCCTGGTTCCTCATGCTGTAGATGAGGGGGTTCACTCCTGGAGGCACCACTGAGTACAGAACAGACACCACCAGGTCCAGGGATGGGGAGGAGATGGAGGGGGGCTTCAGGTAGGAAAACATGGCAGTGCTGACAAACAGGGAGACCACGGCCAGGTGAGGGAGGCACGTGGCAAAGGCTTTGTGCCGTCCCTGCTCAGAGGGGATCCTCAGCACGGCCCTCAAGATCTGCACATAGGACAGCACAATGAACACAAAGCAGCCAAAAGTTAAACAGACAGTACCTACAAGAAGCCAAACTTCCCTGAGGTAGGCATCTGAGCAGGAGAGCTTGAGGATCTGGGGGATTTCACAGAAGAACTGGTCCAGGGCATTGCCCTTGCACAGCGGCAGTGAAAATGTATTGGCCGTGTGCAGCAGAGCAACGAGAAACCCAGAGGCCCAGGCAGCTGCTGCCATGTGGACACAAGCTCTGCTGCCCAGGAGGGTCCCGTAGTGCAGGGGTTTGCAGATGGCAACGTAGCGGTCGTAGGACATGATGGTGAGAAGATAAAACTCTGCTGCAATGAAAAAGACAAACAGAAAGAGCTGGGCAGTGCATCCCATATAAGAAATGGCCCTGGTATCCCACAGAGAGTTGGCCATGGATTTGGGCACAGTCATGGAGATGGAGCCCAAGTCAAGAAGGGCGAGGTTGAGGAGGAAGAAGTACATGGGGGTGTGGAGGTGCTGGTCACAGGCTATGGTGGTGATGATGAGGCCGTTGCCCAGGAGGGCAGCCAGGTAGATGCCCAGGAAGAGCCAGAAGTGCAAGAGCTGCAGCTCCCGTGTGTCTGTGAACGCCAGGAGGAGGAACTGGGTGATGGAGCTGCTGTTGGACATTCGTTGTTTCTTGCCGTGGGGACTCTCTTCCAAAAAGGAAATGACATCTTAAAATCAGGACATACTCCTCTGAGCAAAGCCACTCCATTTTTCATTCACACCCAGCCCCACTTAAAATGCATTTCGTTTCTCTGCTATGTGCTGGCTGAGTGTGCTGTGAGGAGCAGGACCTCTGCCCGTCTGGGGCCCAGCAGCCAGCTTTGCTCGGCTGCAGTGGGGACATGGGAGCTGGTTTGAGAGCTCTGATGTTCACAAGCAATGTCATATGTTATGCACTGTTCATGAAAAACTTCAATATCTGCTCTCATGACACTTAAGAGCATGGGCTGCAGAGCGGAGGCTTAGTGTGTCATTATTATGATTTTGTCCATGTTTTTAATTTTCCACCATCACATCTCATGACTAGATTTTTGTAGGGCTTGAGTTTCTCATATATATGACTGAAAATGTGAAGAGTCTTGAGACGGGACAGGCAAAAGGGCTCATCTCTCTGTGGCTCAGTGCAGAGTCAGGAGAGCAGCTTTTACCCATTTGCCCTGTGCTTTCACCTGTGCTGCCTTAAAAACAACTTCATAAACAATCCTCTTTTGAAAAGAAAACCCAAAACTGGACTCGTACTGGAGCAGGGAGCCCTGTTTGAAAGGGCAGATCTGCAAACTCTTCTCTGCCCCAGCCCAGAGGTGCAGATGTGATGGAGAGAGCAGGACACGCCCCCTCTCCCAGACAAGCAAAGGACTCTGGCAGGAGAGTGCAGACCCCAAATAAAGGCTCAGCACTCCTGGCATCCTACAGCAGAGCTGGGCCTTTCTGGGGGCAGCTGGTGAGCCCAGCAGGACAGGCAGAGCAGAGTCAGGGCTCCTGGAGATGGGATGTGCTAAAGGGACAGTCCGATCATTGCCCAGCAGACAACCCCCAGCAGCCACCTGCAGAGCAGGAGCAGAAGAGCTCCTGACCAGCCCCTGCTCTGCTGCCTGGAGCTGTCCCTGCCTGCAGCTGTGTCTCTGTGCCCAGGTCTCCTCCTGTCAGTGTCACAGACCCCATCCCAGCTGCTGTGTGCTCAGCTCTGCCCTGCAGACCCCTCCCAGCAGCTGGCACTGCCCAGGGGCAGCTCTGTGTGGGCCGGCTCTGATCAGAACATCAGACCAACAATAATGAGCATGGAAAAGTGATCCTGGTCCTGTCTGGAAGCCAGGGTGTGTTGATTTCTGATACTCGCAGGTTTATTCACCTCTAAGAGAAATGGATCTGGAATTTCAGTGCCTCCTCCTGAACTGAGACATTAATTTCTGTGTCCCATTGGCCACATAGACAACGCAGAGTATGAGACTGTTAGAATAAGATACTTCCCTTTCACAAAGCCCCTGTCTTACTGTGCTTCTTTAAAAGCCTCCTGAGAATGGCCTTTAGTGAACTGAAGCTGTGAACAGCACTGACCCATGCAGGCCCCATTCTATTGCACGACCCTGCCCTACCAGATGTTGCTCCTTCCCCCCACAGCTTCTCCCCACAGCACCGTGGGGATCTCCCCGGGCAGGCTGAGCGCTGACCTGGCAGGCGGCAGAGTCCCTGCCCCGGCACAGCCCTGGGGTGCAGGGACCCTGCTCTGCAGGACAGCCCTGGGCACCCATGGGTGCTCACCCATCTTCACAGCTGTTCAAAATTGCCTGACAACAGCCCCCTCCTTACTGATCCCTCAAGCTGTGCCTGTGCTAACTTGAGGAGATGCCTCCAGGAGCTGCAGCTGCATTGCCCTGCACCCAGAGACTTACCATGGCAAGGGCTGCAAAGATTTCTCCTCCAGTGAGCTCTCAGTCATCCTCCCCATCCTGACCACCTTTCATCTCTCTCTGCCTCGCTCGTCTCCCTGAGATCCCCAGGCAGAGCCCTCAGCCCTGCTGCGCTTTGCAGAGGAGCTGCTCCTGGGCAGAGCTGTCTCTCTGCAGCGCTGCCGCTTGCCATGAGCTCCCTCTGTCCCAGGAGTCCAGCCCAGCTCAGCAGCACAGGAGCAGCCCAAGGCGCTTTAATGACCCCTCTGGTGGGTTTGGTGCTGAGTCCATGAACCTCAGAACCTGGAGGAAGCTGAAGAAACCTCTCAAGAAGCCCAAGTCAGATTCAAACTCCAAAGTTTCTTGTAATGTTACTGGGTTTCCCTGAGGAAAGCTACTGATGATCCGATCCCAGGGTCTGGTTAGAGAAGAAAACTGGAGGCAGAGATGACAGGTCAGGACAAGCAAGGTGAAGGTCTCTCTGATGCTGAGTAAACCTGGATGTGTTTCATTAACCAAAGGGTCAAGCCCTGACCCCCAGCCCTGGGAAGGCAGATCCTGTCCCTCCCACGTTGCCCAGGGCCCTTCCTGGGACAGTGTGATGTGGGGCTGTGCAAGGCCAAGGGCAGGACTATGGTCCCACACCTCCCAGGTTCCTGGCTGGGGACAAGGAGGCCATGAGGCCCCTGTGCTGTAAGGACAAGGTGTCTCCTCACAGGCGTCAGAGCTGGAGACAACAGCCACAGCCAAGGGGAGAAGCAGCTCCAGCTGTTAGTGTTTACATGCAGACGGTTTATCCTGATGAGGGTGTCTATCCCAAGATAACATCATGAGGAGTTACAGGACACTACGAATATCACCTGCAGGAGAAACTTTGCGGTCTTGCGGGGCTAGTGCTCGTAATGCCAGAGGTCTGGACTTAGAGGGGAAGTTTCCCTTCATGTGGGAGAACATCAGGAATGCGTGGAGCTCTGCCTGGGGACAGAGAATATCAGCTGAAAGTTGAGGACTCAGCGTGAGAGGGCAGAACAACATGGGCAATGTTGTGGTGGGTGGACATCAGCTACTGACTCACTGATGAGGAAGAGGAATTAGATGAGGCCTCCTTCAGACAAAGGGAAGAAGCCTCATGTTTTCAAGGCTGTGTCCTCATGGCAAACCTAAGATATCCCAATATCTGCAAGGTACCAGCCATGCAGGAGGGTTTTGGAGCTCATGGACAACATCTTCCTGACACGGGTGGCTGAGGAGTCAGTGAGGTGAGGTGCCCTGTGGGACTTCACGCTTACAAACCAGAAAGGGTTGGTCAGGGGTGGAACAGTCAGGGCTGGGAAAGTGGAGTTGAGGCTCCTGGAAGATGATAACAAGGCAAAGAGCAGGATTTCAGGAGAGCAGGCTTTGGCCTGCTGATGGACCTGCTTGGGTCCTATGGGATATGACCTTGGTGTTTGCAGTGTGTTTTTCTCTCACATTTCCTCCCTCCTGTCTCCCACCTGCTGTTGTGCAGCGTTTTTTACCCTTTCTCAAATACAATATCACAGAGGCGCTGCCAACATCCCTGAGTGGCTCAGATTTGGCAAGGAGTGGGTCCATCCTGGAGCCAGCTCATATCGGCTCTGTCTGACATCAAACTCCTGTTGTCTTCCCAGAGAGGTGACAACTGTAGCACGCCCACACTCACCCCCAGTTCCAAGACTTTGCCATGTAAACCCAACACAGGGTGATAATGTCTTGGATGTTACAAACTACTTGATCATGGAGAAGAAATGGAAAAGTTCTTCTGTTAGTAACCTGAGGAAGTCACAAGTCAATGAGTAGATTCCTATGGGGAACTGTAATTGCCCTGGCCATTAATTGCACTGGCCAGGCAAAGCAGCAGGTGCCAACAGTCCAGAGGATCTTGGGCCAACTTCTTAACGTGACTGCCTGGTGGGACAACAAGGGTGATGCTCACATGGATCTGGAACTGGGAGACAAAGAAGAGCTGGTGAGGGATGTGAACATCAGTGTCCACCTTGGCTGTGGTGACCAGGCAACAGTGGCATTCCAGGCACCAGAGGGGAGGGAGGAAGGCCAGCAGCAGAGCACAGGCTGGTGGGCTCCAGAGGAGAAGACACGGACATACTGGGAGACGGCGGCCAATAAAGGTGGTGACATGGAAGTAGGTCTGAAGGGTGAAGGAGCTCAGGAAATCCGAGAAGCCTTACAGGACAGCCTGCTCCAAGCACAAGAATGATCTCTGCAAGTACCTATGAAAAGAAGACTTTATGTCATGAGGCTGCTTGTCTGAACTGACAGAGCTCCAGGGCAAAAAGGCAGCACATGGGAGGTGGAAGCAGGTCAAGCTGTAAAGGAGGAATTTAGAATCCTTGTCCATGGATGTGGGGATGATGCCAAAGCTGCCCTGGACTTGATACCTGCAGGGGAGGCTGAGGGCAGCAAGAATGAGCTGACACTGCTTCCTTATAGTAAAAGAATAGACAGGGTGAACGTGGGCCTGCTGCTGAACTTCGTAAGAGTCGAATCAGACAGGACCGATGTACTTCATGGCTTCTTTGCCTCCATCTTCACCAGCAAGGTCTCCTGGGACTTTGTTCCTGAAGGCAGGAGTCTGGAGAACAGCCAGGAGTGGATGGGGCTCAAGTCAGGAGTTACCTGAGCAAATTCAGGCACCATTAGAGAAAAGGAGATGGGTCACTTGACCGGCTCCCTGAACACAAGTATTGCTGTGCTGTGGCACCTGAGATTCCCAGGAACTCCCACCTCTTGGTCCAGAGTTGTGTGACTCCCCTTGAGGTGTCCTGTCCTGTCTCCTCGCTCAAGTGGTGCATCAGGCACCCACTTTTCTGACACATTCAGTCTTTATCAGGAGATTCATTAGATCCAAATTGGAGATTGTTGATACCAGCTCTTCTGGAAATGAGGGCATTGGGAGGGGGACGGAAATATAAGAAATTTGTCTTTATTACTATTTATTATGGAAATGCTCACTGTTTGGCTACAGTTCTGAAATGTCTCTAATCATCCACACCAGACTTGACGCCTTTAGGCAAGTGCTGCAGAGAGCCTCGGCTTGTAAGAGCGTTTTGGCTGTTAATGAGCCCTCTGCTGCCATGATCCTGAGCTGCAGCTACTGAAAGAATGAACAAACTCCTAATGAAGTGAAAGGCAGAAACAAACTCCAAGTTTCTGAGGGTGTTTGGGACCCACGAGGGGCCATCGCTGACACAAGCAGTCCCTGTCCCTGGAGGCTGCTGAAGGAAAAGCCTGGAGACAATGGTCAGAGGTGGTAAAGGCGATGTGGAGGTGGCTCTGGTGCCCTGTCAGCCCTTCATGGTTGTTTAGCATCAGAATGGCCAAGCCCTGACCCCCAGGGCCTGGCAAAGGAGACCCTTTCAGTCAAATGTTTCTCAAGGCTCTGCCTGTGGTCACTGGGAGGGTATGTGTGTTTTGGGTATGGGTTTGGTGCCAAGTGCTGTTACTTTTACCACAAGGCTCTGGTTTTCTGAGGATTTGGCAATGCCTATGAGGTTCCCCAAACCCATGCAGCTTCTTTCATAGACCTGCAATGGTCACCAATCACCTGAGCTGTCCTGGTCCCAAACTTGCTTGAATCCGCTCTTTGGATCCATGCCCCAGCACTGAAAGCACACGTTCCTTCTTCTGCTGCCCTAAAATAAAAAAGAAAAATCAATCTATTCCACATTAGCATGATCAACCAATGGTCTTTAGGTCTTCTTCTTTAACACGTTTACTACTATGCATAGACCCGTCCCTTCCTGCACTCCCATGTGTCTCTCAGACCTTTCACTCTTGTCCTCCAGTAATGGGCCAACACTCTAGGAGGCTGGTGCTTCCTCCAGGCTCATGGATGATTCCTGAGGACCATCCAAGCATGGGGAGTGCAAGAGAGGAGCAGAGCAAGGTCAGCTCATGGGCCATGCCTGAGCACAGCCCCCCCAGCAGCAGCCATTCCCCATCTCCCAGGCACAGCCATGCCCACAGCATGCAAATGTCACTGCCATATATGACTAGTCCAAGAGAAGGCTGCCTTCTTTCCAGGGTCCCCCAAAGTCTTTCTCCAATTCCTCCTCCACCCGCAGACATCAGCCACATCCCACTTGCAGGCTCAGACATGGTTGTAAGGATTTGCTGAAGTCATCAGCCACCACCCTTCTCTACCTCACATCCCCTGACCCTCCCACACCACACATGGCCGCTCACTGCTGCTCAGGACCTCTCACTCTTCAGAAGAGGCCTTGAGCTCCTTGGTTCTTCCTGGTGCTTATTATCATCTTCCTCCCTCCCTCCAGAGCTCATGGTGAGGTTTCTTGTCCATAACAGCACCTTTATGACCATGTTTTACTAAATGGGTGTCTTTTTGTGAGCATTTGTGCAGAAAGAGTAGTCTCAGGAAAAAAACAAATATATAAAAACTGATGCCAAGTGAAATGCCATGAAGACCTGAGGAGTTACTCCCATTGCTGTGTCTCTCCTGGAAGGAGTCTGTCCCGAGAAGGGCATCCAGCTTCTGCCACTCTGCAGAGGCACATGAGCAGTGTCCGTGCACCTGGGGAGGAACAGGGTGATTTTTGCCAGACCACCCTTCATCTGAACCACTTAGATATGTACTTACGGATGGGGTGTCATGCCTTATACTGCAAATACCTATTGGATTGGCCCTGCCAGTGGGGCTACCACAGATGCAGACTGCTGTGTTACAGATATTTACTGTTTTTAATACTGACACTCTTAGAGAAATTATACAAACACTTGAATGATTATTGATGCCTCTTAACATGATTATCCACAGAAGGCCCAGCAGCTTTGCATCTCAAGAAATGGGATGCCAGAGGGCAAGGGCAGGATGGCTTGGGCTCTGTCCTGGCATCTGGAAACTGAAGTGTGCGCCCACCTCCCAACACCTGCCCTGCCCAGAGAACGGTGTGAGAAACTCTGCCAATGAGCTCTGAAGTCACAGTCATGACAGGTATCTTATGTCTAACTGCAGACAGTGTTGTCCTGCCAGCTCAGGATTGGAGCTTCCATCCCTGAAGGTATTGAAAAGATGTGTAGACATGGCGCTTAGGGATATGGTGTAATGGGTGGGCTTGGCAGTGTCGTATTTACAATTGGACTTTATGACCTTAAGGGTCTTTTCCAACCTAAATTATGATTTGAGTCAAACCCATTTCAATTCCCATCACCTCCAGCTGCCCCTGAGGTTGGCTGCTGTGTGGCACCACTCACCTGGCTCTCCAGGCAGGCTGGGCACTGGTTTGGTGCCTGCATTGGGAGTTTTCCCCTTTCTGGGGTAAAATATCTTCGATGAGAGACAGATGTAGAGATCTGAGTTGCAGAGATTTCAAGCAGTCCTTTCAAAATCTGAGCAGGCTCAGTTTTGGAGCCAGCGAAAAATAGAGACAATCTCAAGGATGTTTTTGAAAAGTGGTACAATCACTAATAAGAATAACAGGGAGTTCCTTATTCTTGATGATGATGATGATGATGAACTAAAGTTTTTTAATTTCATTCCCAACAGTCATTCTTGCTTCTCAAAACAGCTGCTACGTCTCAGTAGCTAACCTCTTGCATGGAGTTCTTTTTAAGAGCTTTTTCTCTCACTTCTACTAGTTTTATCATTTAAAAAGTACATCCTAGGGGAGAATTGCCCTGAAATCACCCCTCTTTCATGCTTTTTCCCCTTTTTTTCTGGTGTGAGGGGAGCTGACATAGGGCAGTTTTATTTCTTTTTTGACCAAAGAATGACAAGGAACAGATCTCAGGTCAGTGCAAAGGCAGAAAGGAAGCCAGAATGTTTATGTGGTGTGCACTGACACACACCGTCACCTGCATTTCCAGTCTCTCAAGTCCAAACAGTGCAGCAGAGTCTGGAGTTCTGAGCTCCCTTCATCTGCCCTGCGTGACACATGTAAAATGAAACTACCCCAGCCAAAAGTTGGTTTTGATTCTCTTCACAGCCTGAAGCACCACATGGGTCAGGACACTAGCCAGGATACCCAACGAGGACTCACATGCTCTGCACTTAAAGTTCAGGTGTTCCCGAGAACCTCAGCAGACAAGAAATGCCGATTCCTGGGTGCAATGAGCTGGTCAAGAGCCTCGTCTCCATTTCTGTAACGATGGCTTTGCTGCCTGGCTGGTGTGCAGACTCTGTACACGGATGCTGACACCTGTTGAGCAACCTGCTCTGAAAGGATGAACAAGGTGGGCATGAGGACAGCAGAACAGAACAACCTGGGTGGGGGCAAATGAAAAGGGATGCACAAGATGTGGTCAGGGCATTTTGGGGGCACTTGTAAAGCAGCCCTGCACCTCATGTGAATTATTCCTGTGGTCAGAGAGAACCTGAGAGCTGTCCCTAAATTGAAAACATGAAGGGGATGAAAGGACAGCATTATTCAGGCTGGATGGGACCTCGGGAGGTGTCTTGACCAACCTCCTCCTCAAAGCAGGGTCAGACCAGATTACTCAGTGCTTTATCCAAACACATCTTGGCCACTTTCTGGGACAGAGTGGATGCGCACCCCTGGGAAACAGCTTCCAGTGCTTGACTGTCCTCATGACTGGAAAGTTTCTCCCTTTCTATAGCACCTTTCCAAGCCCAACCATCCAGATTGTTTTTTACCCATCTACTTACGCACTGACACAGATCATAATATCCTACCTTGGACACAAGAATATTGTGGGGGATGATGCTGAATGCCTTGCTGACTTCCAGGTAACAGACCACCACTGCTCTCCCCACATCCAGCAACCCTGTCCTTTCCTCACAGAGAGCAAAGAGGATGGACAGGCACAACCTGCCCTGGGTAAACACCATCACCTTCTCTTTCAGACACCCAGAAATGGGGTCCCAGTGAACATGTTCTGGGGCACAGCCCTATGTTCCCCTGCTCACCCATTGGCCATTTTTGAAAAGTGCACACACTGTGTGAGAGCTGCCAGTGGTCAGGGAGTCCCCCCAGTCTCCATGAGCTTTCCAAGAAGGTGGAGAGTGGCCTCACTGTGACATGGTCCTGCTGTCTCAGCTCCTGGGATGCTGCCCCTCCTGTCCCATAGACTGGAAAGGATTGTGTTGGTTCCAGTGACCCCTGGCTTGATCCCCATCCACTGCTGGTTGTTCTGCCTTCAGTCACAGAGGCCTGGGAGAGCTTGCTGGTGAAGATGGAGGACCAGAGACACAGAGAATATCACTTGTTTCCCTTATTAAATTCATCAGTAACTACAAGTTGTTTGTTTCTCCTTTAACTGTTCCTACAGCAGTAACAGTTCATTATAGGGCTCTTGAATTGACTTACAGACCTAGACTGAGTTTTGCTCTGGACTGTTGCTGTGCTTGGAGGCTGCTGTCCTTGCAGACCAGATGAACTAACTTCTGCCACCCTGCCTTGGCAGTTTATTCCATCCGTGTCACAGCTCTGTCTGCAACACTGACAGCTCCAGCTCCCCCAGTCAGGTCCCTGGCTGAGGACATTGCCTCACATCTGGGCTGAACCACCCCAGCTGTGGCACCAGGAAACCTCTGATCTGCCCCATGGAAACCTGGTACCAAGTGTCCAAGATCCCATGTGTGCAAAGGCTTTGCTTCAGAGCACAGACATGACGTGGCCAAAAGATTGCTGGATATCTCTCTAGACCTATGAGTATAAAACCAAAATATAATGCCTAAATTCATTCAGGTGAACATATTCCTCCTCCAGTTTTTAGAAATTAGATCCTTTCCTGTAACTTTCCTTTTGTCCTGTCTAATGATGGGACAAGAAAAGATGATTCTCATACCAATTTATTTTTTAGTACAAAGAACACAATGCTGGCAAGAAGTGTCTCTGCTGAAGAGAGAGAATCAACATCACTCATTACTTCAGTTTGTTTCGAAGGATGTGCCCCTGGAGCCCCAGGGACAGCTGGAGGGAGCCCAGAGGGGACAGAGGAAGGGACATCATGGGCTGCTCCTGTGCTGCTGAGCTGGGCTGGGCTCCTGGGACAGAGGGAGCTCATGGCAAGCGGCAGCGCTGCAGAGAGACAGCTCTGCCCAGGAGCAGCTCCTCTGCAAAGCGCAGCAGGGCTGAGGGCTCTGCCTGCAGCACCGAGGGGAGAGGAGCCAGGCAGACAGTGGAAATGCAGTCTGGAGTGGGAGGATGCTGAGAGATCACTGTGGGAGAAATCTTCGCAGATATGATGCCTGTGGCTGCAGGGCATTGAATCTGCAAATCATGGTAGGATCTCAGAAAGCTGTCACATTGCAGAGCCTGCAAGAGACGTAAGTAAAACTCTCAGAGATTCTCTGATAGAAAGGAAGAGGATGTGCTGCAGAGCAGGGATTGCCTTCTGCACCGTCAGAGTGACAAGACATGAATGCTGTGTTCTGCCAAGGATGGCTGTGGGGTGTAAATGTAAATGTGCAGGCAGGAGTGCCCAGGGCTGTCCTGCAGAGCAGGGTCCCTGCACCCCAGGGCTGTGCCGGGGCAGGGACTCTGCCGCCTGCCAGGGTCAGCGCTCAGCCTGCCTGGGGAGATCCCAACAACACTGAGGGGAGAAGCTGTGGGGGGAAGGAGCGACCCCCGGCAGGACAGCATCCTTCTGCTGCTGGCTTCTCCGTCAGTCAGGGCTGCTCTTCCAATAGGAGGTTTCTAGGAGAAGATCTATACAGGTATTACTACAAAGATAAGGAGTTTTCCCAAGTCTGTCCTTTCAGTTTCCTATTCCAAGACTTGGGGAGTGGGGGGATGGAGGACAGGATAAATGCAAAAGGAGCTCTCCAGTTTTAACAAGTCACTGAGACTCCTGAACTGCAAGTCTGAGTGATCAGCCGATCTGCCAGAGGCCTTGTAACATCCCTTGAGCCACCCCTCTGCCCATGGACAGCAGCAGCATCACATCTGCTGAACCCATCAGCCTTAGGCTGACCTGTCCTTTTTTGCAGCCTGCAAACCTCTGCTCTCAGCAGTGCCTGGTGGCTTTTCAGGGTAACATGGGAGTGTGATCAGCCTCCACCTCAGAAAGGTGCCAGCCCAGGGCAGTTGGAGCAAGACAGAGGGACAGAGCAGCTGCCCTCACTCTGCACTGACCCACTGGCATCCTCTGGTCTCGCAGGACTCGCTCTGTTCTCCCTGAGTGCAGCAGAAATGCTGAGGGTTTCTGACACAGGAGAACACTCCCCAGGGGGGTTGCAGGACTGGATTAGATGATCTTTCAAGGTCCCTTTCAATCCCTAACATTCTGTGATGCTGTGATTCTCTGAAGCTGTAAAAAAACCTTTCAAATTTCATTTTACCATCCTGTTTCATTCTCTGTCACTGTGCAGATGCTGACAGGCCCTTCTGCACCAGCAGCAGTTTCAGATGACAACTTTGAACCCCAGGTGTGTCGCCTGCCCCCCGTTCCATGACCCCTGCTGCAGAGCAGGGCTGACTCCTGGGCAGCCAGCGGGCACAGGCCCTGCTCCTCACGGCACCTCCAGCCAGCACCACCCAGGGCTCAGCCACGGACCCGAAGGAAGGTCTGGAAAAGGACAAGGGGTGTGGAGCAGGGGAGGGTGTGTGAGAAATGGCTTTGATTTTGCTCAGAGAAGTGTCCCCTATCTTTTCATTTTCTTTTCGCGTATGACAGTGTCCACGCCCAGATACAGCAAATGTCCAACAGCAGCTCCATCACCCAGTTCCTCCTCCTGCCATTCGCAGACACACGGGAGCTGCAGCTCTTGCACTTCTGGCTCTTCCTGGGCATCTACCTGGCTGCCCTCCTGGGCAACGGCCTCATCATCACCACCATAGCCTGTGACCAGCACCTCCACACCCCCATGTACTTCTTCCTGCTCAACCACGCCCTCCTCGACCTGGGCTGTATCTCCACCACTGTCCCCAAATCCATGGCCAACTCTCTGTGGGATACCAGGGTCATTTCCTTTGCAGGATGTGCTGCCCAGGTCTTCTTTGTATGTTTCTTGTTTGGTGCAGAGTATTCTCTTCTCACCGTCATGTCCTATGACCGCTATGTTGCCATCTGCAAACCCCTGCACTACGGGACCCTCCTGGGCAGCAGAGCTTGTGTCCACATGGCAGCAGCTGCCTGGGCCACTGGGTTTCTCAGTGCTCTGCTGCACACGGCCAATACATTTTCACTGCCACTGTGCAAGGGCAATGCCCTGGACCAGTTCTTCTGTGAAATCCCCCAGATCCTCAAGCTCTCCTGCTCAGATGCCTCCCTCAGGGAATCTGGGCTTGTTGTTGGTGGTGTCTGTTTGTTCTTTTTGTGTTTCGTGTTCATCGTGCTGTTCTATGTGCAGATCTTGAGGGCCGTGCTGAGGATCCCCTCTGAGCAGGGACGGCACAAAGCCTTTGCCACGTGTCTCCCTCACCTGGCCGTGGTCTCCCTGTTCCTCAGCACTGCCATGTTTGCCTACCTGACACCCCCCTCCATCTCTTCCCCATCCCTGGACCTGGTGGTGTCTGTTCTGTACTCAGTGGTGCCTCCAGCAGTGAACCCCCACATCTACAGCATGAGGAACCAGGAGCTCAAGGATGCCCTGTGGAAACTCATATCTCTGTGTTTTCTGAAGCAATAAACTGCTTCTCTCCTTCTACATAGCAGTTTTAATGTAACTAGTTACAGGTCCAGCCTCTCACTTGTATTTTCTGTTTTTATTGAAGTTGTTTTTTATTGTGATAACATTGTCATTCCCTTTCTAAATCACTGTCTGCTTTTCTTTTATAACCCCTGGCTGTGTAAATGAGGAGCCATGATCTGTGTGTATTTAAACAAAATAAAGGGTCCCGTAGTGATGTGTTTTTCACTATATCCTTCCTGCAAGGCCTGTTTGGAGCTGCAGGGACAGTTCCTGTGTGCATGGGAGGAGGGGAAAAGAGTCCAGCCTGGCAGCACTGCCAGGGAGCAGCAGCGCTTGGCCTTCCAGAGCTGTTCTCGTTCCACTCCCACACTCTCCTTCTCATCCCTTGTGTTGGTGCAAGGCCTGAGTGCTCTGGCAGCCTGGTCACCGTCCTGCTGTGTGTCAGTCCTGTGAGCGCAGGCAGGGACAGGCCATGGGCACTGCTGTGACAGAGCTGGCCTCCATAACACTACTTCTATAATGGAAAGTGATGTTCATAGGGCAGTGCCTGAAGGCTTAGGTCTTCTTCAAGTTCATCTTCAGGACATGCCCAAGAAAGCAGCCTGCAGGTGGAAACAGCAGTGTAGAGATAAACAGTGTGTGTGTGCAGGGCTGGGCACTCAGCAGTGTCCTCTCACAGCCAGGCCTCCTGCCAGAGACCTGCAGGACCAGCAGAGCAGGGGCTGGGCTGTGCCCCTGTGCACTGGACACCCCGCGGAAGCTGCCCCAGGGCATCGTCATGGACTGGCCCCTCACAACCACCATTTCCAGCCCTGGCCTCTCTCCCCAGCTCACAGAGGTTGTTCTTCCCTCCATGGAGGGGCACTGAATGAGTAGCTCAGCAGTCCAAGTTTGTATTGTACAGATGCGATGTAAGCACGCACATCATGTACGTGAGGTGACATGAACGCGAGTGAGCACAAACACCATCAACTATTTCTTGGGGTTCCCTGAAGGCGTGTGACACAGACAAGGTCTTGAGGTCACTTCATATTGGGAGGAACATCCCGTGGGAAACCACCTGAATGCAGCACTGGGATGTGCTTCCTTGAACTGAGGTTCCCATGTCCATTCCTCATGACATGACACATCTCAGATGAGTGCAGAGCAGGGTGACACACCACAGGGCTGAGATGCCTCCCGTCCTTTGGGAGTGGCAACAGGAGGCCTGAGAGACACTGCCTCTGTGTGTAAAATGGAGACACTCTGTCTCTGAACATCCCTGGGTGCAGAAGGAGCCCATGAGGCCAGCTCAGATGTCAATGCTTGACGGAACCCTGGTATTTCTGTGTGTGACTCCAGGAACAAACCCCAGTGAGATTGATCTCAGCTGCCTTGGACAGGCTCATTGCAAGTCCTCCAGTCTGCTATGTTGCCCTTGCCCGTGATTCTGGATTGTGCTCTCAAAAGTGCCGTAGACACCAGAATGGTTCTGGGGTCCTTAGGAAACGCAGACCTCAAAGCCATCTTCAAGAAGAGCTGGACTAAGAACTGGGAGAATAACAGGCTGGCCACCCTACCTCCCTCCCTGGGAAGGGGATGGGATATGTCATCCTGCAGCCATTTCCAGGAACGTGAAGGACAAGGAAGGGATTGCTGAACCCCAATGGAGAGGGGCAAGAAAGGCATGTTGTGTGCAGGGCGTTTGCAAGGCCTCAGACATGGTCTCCTTCTGGGCAGAGTGGTGCTGATGGGGCTCAAGAAGTGGATGCCGGGTGGGAAATTGGCTGAACCATCAAGCCCAAATATCATCAGTGGTACAAAGTCCTCCGTGCAGCCAGTTACCAGTGTCATCTCTCAGTGACCGGCACTTGGGCCAACACTGTTGAACATCTTTATTCTTCCCTTCTATGATGTAACAGAGTGCACTTTCAGCTCCTTTGTGGATGATGCAAACTTGGGTGGGCGCCGTGAGCAACCTCCCCTGGTTCACCCTGCCCTGAGCAGGAGAGTGAGACAAGATGAGTGAGACAAGGGCTCTCTTCAAACCTGAGGTATTCTGTGATTTGAAATAATAATTGCTTTGGAGAGGTTTCTGGAGAGAGAATGGGTAGAGGAATCGTAAAAAAAAAAAAAAGGCAGAAGAGGAGATACAGAAGGTGTTAACATAAATACAGCAGTTCCAGTGAGGAGTGCTTTTCACTTCACATTGTTACTAAAAAAGATATTTGACAAATTTGAACAAGGAGAGGAAGCAGATGGGTGTCTGCAGCCTGCAGGGAAAGAGGGGCAGGTGTAGGACCGTGTAGAACAGCCTGTGATGGAGATGGCAAAGGGCACTGGTGAGGCTGGAAGGGACCAACGGGACCCAGGTCTCTGTCCCCTTGGCCATGGCAGTTGTCTCTGCCACTGAGGCCCAGGAGAAGACACGTTGTCCTCATGGCACTGGGGCCTCGTTGCCTCCTTGCAACCCCACGGGGAAGCTGGAAGTTGCTGTACCAGCGTTGTCCTTCCCTCGGCCTTGCACACCCACATCCCACAGTCCCAGGAAGAGCCTTGAGCCGTGTGTGAGGGGCAGCCCCATTGCCTGGGGCTCATGGCTTCTCCTTTCTGCTTCAGAAAGCAAACCAAGGGGTTTCTCAGCATCAGAGCTGAGGAAAACACTAAAAGGAGACCTCACGGTGGCTACAGCTTCCTCACAAGGGGAGAAGGAAGGGTAGGTACTGAGCTCTTCTCTGTGGTGACCAATGACAGAACCCAAGGGAATGTAAGAAAGATGTGCCAGGGGAGGTTCAGTTGGACATGAGGAAAAGGTTCTTCGCCCAGAGGTGCTGGACACTGAACAGGCTCCCCACGGAGGTGTCACGGCCCCAAGCCTGACAGTGTTCAAGAAGAGACTGGACAAAGCCCTCAGACACACGGTGTGAACTGTGTGGTTGTCCTGTGCAGAGACAGGAATTGGACTCCATGATTCTGGTGGGTCCCTTCCAACTCAGGACATTCTATGATTCCATGTTTTCATTGTACAGATGAGTTGTAAGCATACACATCATGTGCCTGTCCACTGTGTGCATGTGGTAAGATGAACCCAAGGGAGCACAAATGCTATCAGCTCTTCCTTCAGGTGCCATAAAGGTCAGTGGGACAGAGATGGTGTTCAGGGGTCTCTTCCAACCTGCGTTATTGTAAGATTCCATGAATCTTCTCTCGGAGAGCTCTTTCATGTCAGAATAGACAGAGGAAGAAGAAAGAAAAAGAGGCAGAAGCAGAGACATAAAATGCCCCAGTGTAAATACAGCAGCTCCTCTGAGGAACATTTCACCACTCAGACCCTTGATAGGAAATCTATTAGATAGATTTGATGAAACCAGCTTAGTTTTACCTGCTCACACACTGGAGCACAAGGAGGGCGATGGCTGGGTACGATGCCATGTGCTCAGCTGTGTCTCAGGAACTCACAGTCCAGTAGGAAGCCAATGGCTGTGGAGGGGACTGTGAGTCACTTGTGCCCCTGCAGGGGACAGGCCAACAGCAGGAACAGGGCTGGGAAAGGGACTGGGAGGTCACACATACGAGACGAGCAATCGGGCCCTATCAGCATGGCTTTATGAAAGGCAGGTCCTGCCTGACCAACCTGATCTCCTCCTGTGACAAGGTGACTGGCTTAGCAGATGAGGGAAAGTCTGTCGTGGGGGAGAGAATCCACTACACAGGCTGTGGATGTTGTGCACTTAGACTTCAGTGAAGCCTTTGACACCGTATCCCACAGCATCTCCTGGAGAAGCTGCAGCTCATGGCCTGGATGGTGTATCTGCGATGGATAAAGAACTGGCTGGAGGGCCGGGCCCAAAGAGTTGTGGTGAACGGAGCCAAACCCAGTTGGCGGCCGGTCACGAGTGGTGTCCCCAGGGCTCAGTATTGGGGCCAGTTCTGTTTAATCTCTTTACCAATGATCGGTATGAAGGGATCAAGTGCACCCTCAGTAAGTCTGCAGATGACACCAAACTGGGTGGGAGTGTTGATCTGCTGGAGGGTGGGAAGGCCATACAGAGGGACGTTGGCTGACTGAGGCCAGTTATCTGAGATTCAACAAGGCCAAGTGCCGGGTCCTGCACTTGGGTCATAACAATCCCCTGCAACAACACAGGCTTGGGGAAGAGTGGCTGGAAAGCTGCCTGGTGGAAAAAGACCTGGGGGTGTTGATCGACAGCAACTGAACGTGAGCCAGTGTGTTCCCAGGTGGCCAGAAAGGCCAATGGCCTCCTGGTGTGCATCAAGAATAGTGTAGTGGGCAGAACTGGGGCAGTGATCATCCCCTTGTACTTGGTGTTGTTGAGGCCACAACTTGAATCCTCAGTTCAGTTTTGGGCTTCTCACTATAGGAAAGACCTTGAGGTGCTGGAGTGAGTGCAGAGGATGGCGACGAGGCTGTTGAGAGTCTGGAGCAAAAGTCTTCTGAGGAGCAGCGTAGGGACCCATGGCTGTTTAGCCTGGAGAAAAATGAGACTGAGGGGAGACCATTTCACTCTCTACAACTGTCTAAGAAGAGGTTGTAGCATGGAGGGTGTTGGTCATCTCCTGAGTAGCAAGTGATAGGATGAGAGGAAATGGCCTCAGCTTGTACCAGAGAAGGTTCAGAATTGAAATTAGGAAACATTCCTCATGGAAAAGTTTGTGAAGCAGTGAGCAGGCTGCCCAGGAAAGTGGTTGAGTCACCATTCCTGGAGGTGTTTATGTATAGAGGAGGTTCTTAGGGTCATGGTTTAGTGCTGGAGTTGGACTCAATGGTCTTAATGGTCTGCTCCATCTCAAATGATTCCATGATTCTATGATTCTATGCTTGAAGGGTTATCTCCCAGACTCTGGAAATTTCCTTTGTGGCAGGAATCATAGAATCATAAAGAGTGTTGGAAGGGAGCTTCAAAGGCCATCTAGTCCAACCCCCCTGCCATGAGCAGGGACATCTTCAACCAGATCAGGTTGCTCAGAGTCCCATCCAGCCTGGCCTGGGATGTCTCGAGGGATGGGGCACCCATCACCTCTCTCGGCAACCTGTGGTCATGTTTCATCACCCGCATTGTAAAAAGTGTCTTCCACGTGTCTGGCCTGAATTTCCCCTCTTCTAGCTCACAACCATCACCCCTTGTCCTGTCACAACAGGCCCTGTTAAAAAGTCTGGCCCCGTCATTCTTATCAGTCTCTTTTAAGTACAGAAAGGTTGCAATAAGGTCTCCCTGGAGCCTTCTCTTCTCCAGGCTTAACAACCCCAACTCTCCCAGCCTGTCCTCCCAGCAGAGCTGTCCCAGCCCTCTGATCATCTTGGTGGCCCCGCTCTGGACCCTCTCCAACAGGTGCATGTCTGTCCTGTACTGAGGGCTCCAGAGCTGGATGCAGGACTCCAGCTGGGGTCTCAGCAGAGCGAGGCAGAGGGGCAGAATCTCCTCCCTTGACCTGCTGGTTATGCTCCTCTGGATGCAGCCCGAAATAAGATTGGCTTTCTGGGCTGCAAGCGCACATTGCCAACTTCTGTCCAGTCTTCAACCA
This sequence comes from Caloenas nicobarica, assembly GCF_036013445.1. Lineage (NCBI taxonomy): Eukaryota > Metazoa > Chordata > Aves > Columbiformes > Columbidae > Caloenas > Caloenas nicobarica. The sequence continues at coordinate 2,318,682 of NC_088272.1, forward strand.
GCAGTCCCCCCAAGTCCTCCTCGTCAGGGCTGCTCTCAATCCCCTCACGCCCCAGCCCATACTGACAGTGGGGGTTGCCCCAACCCAGGTGCAGGACCTTGTGTTTGGCCCCGTTGAACCTCTGGAGATTCACATGAATCCACTTCTTGAGCTTATCCAGGTCCCTCTGGATGGCCTCTGTCCCTCAGGCGTGTCAGCAACACCATTCAGTTTGGTGACATCTGCAAACTTGCTGAGGGTGCACTTGATCCCACTATGCCATTGATGAAGATGTTAAACCGTACTGATCCCAGTATGGACCCCTGAGGGACACCACTTGTCACCAGTGGCCATCCAGACATTGTGCCATTGACCACCGCTATCTGGGTGCAACCATTGAAACAGTTCCTCACCCACCAAACAGTCCAGCCATCCAATATATACCTTTCCAATGTAGAGAGAAGGATGTTGTGAGCGACCACGTCAAAGGCTTTACAGAAGTCCAGATAGATCTGACATCCATTGCCCTTCCTTTGTCCACTGACGTAGTTACTCCATCATAGAAGGCCACTGGGTTAGTCAGGCAGGACTTGCCCTTGGTGAAGCCGTGCTGGCTGTCTCAAATCACCTCCCTGTCTTCCTTGTTCCTTAGCACAGCTTCTAGGAGGATCTGTTCCATGATCTTCCCAGGCACAGGTCAGAGGCTGACAGGTCAGTAGTTTTCAGGATCCTCCTTTCTCCAGCAGAAACACTGCCACACAGCACAGCTTGGAATGGACATGAGGAGGAAGAAATGTCACTCAAAGGGTAGTGCTGTGGTACAAGAAATCATCCAGGAGCATGGGATCAGTCCACCTCCTTGTGTTTCAAGGAACAGAGCATGAGTGGAGACACATCAGTCAATGTATGGAAACACCAGGGTGAGAGCAAGGGGAGGGAGCGAGATGGGTGTCTACAGCGTGCAGGGAAACAGAAGCAGCTGTGGGACAGTGGAGGACAACCCGTGGTGGAGATGGCAAAGGGCACTGGCAAGGCTGGATGTCGCCAAGAGAACCCAAGTCTTTGTCCCCTTGCCTATGGCAATCGTCTCTGCCACCAAGGCCTATGAAGAGCCATGTTGTCCTCAGGCACTGGGGCACCCCATGGCCTCCTTGCACACCCCAGTAAGGCTGGGAACTGTCACACCATTGTCCTTCACTCAGCATCACACAGCCCACATCCCCCTGCCCCAGGAGGAGCCCTGAGCAACGGGTGAGGGACAGGATCTGCCTTCCCAGGGGCTGGGGGTCAGGCCTTGGCCTCTCTGCTTCGTCCAGCAAAACCAGGGTTTTCTCAGCACCTCAGCTGCCTGCACATGACCCTTTGTTTATCTGCCAGCATGGCCTCCAATTCTCTGCTCTAACGAGCCCCTGGGGAGGCTTTGCTGGTACTTGCCCTCAGTGGAACTCATTAATACTTCAAGGGACTTTGTACTTTTTTCCTCTGACTTCTAGAAAGGTTTGTGCAATCTCCTCTCAGCACCTGAGGTTCAAGGACTCAGCACCAAATGCACCATGGGGCTCATCACACTGAAGAAAGCTCTAAGAAACCATGTCTCGTAATATTCTTCTAGTCTTGTACAGTTAATTAGAGACATTTCCTACTGTAGTTATGGAGAGTGATTTCAAAAACATTCTAATAAAACTGACTTTTTTTTTTAATTTCATAAAGGATATAGTCTATTTTTTTTCCGTGTGCAGAAGAGGTGATTGCAGCATTATCTGATATTGACCCAGGGTCTCTCCTAAGGAGGTCTGGACTGGCTGGAGAAGCTGTCCCTTGAGGTCTGACACCATGTGGACAACCTTGCTCCTCACCTCCCCAACCCCATCATTTCTCTCGTTGGCCACCTGGCACTTGCATCCCTTTTCCTTACACCAGACTTCTCCACTGCAGCCTGCAGCTGGATGTTCCAGCTCCTTTGCACCAGCTCCCATCTGCTCTCCTTGGAGACCTGGCTGCACACAGGCAAAGAGGGACTTTTCTTTACTTTTGAACAAACAAAATAAACTGATAAGAATCATGGTTAAAAAAACCCACACTCCTCAACTGTATGCCAAGGACAAACTGCCACCAATGAGGTTCGCCTTCTCCGAGGCATAACCTTGCAAGAAATGTTTTAGAGAGAAAGAGAATTGTAAAATAAACACAATAAAAGAGTTGGCTAAAGACAGAATTAGACAGACTACTGAAAGACAATGAAGCTTTTAACTCCTTGAAGCTGAAAGCAGCAACTGGATTGTTGACAAGTGTCTGAGTGATCAAACAGTAAGGGCAAGGGAAATCCAGAGAGCAATTCCAAGTGCTTGTGTGCAGATTGGCTGCTTGAAATTGTACTTCAGACATGGTCAGTTTAGTTAGGGCAGGAGGAAATACCTGAAGGATGAGGGATATCAGATGCACAGCCTAACAGAGTGCTGACAAGGCAAATCTTGTGGAAGATCTGACGTTCTCCTCTTGCTCTTAATGCACATCCTGAAAAGTCTCATTTTGATCTCATGGGAAAACACTGGTATTTAAAGTATCAAAACAAAGAAAGGAGAATTACAACACCAACAACGTTTGATGCTTAAAGTTGCAAGAAGACATTTCCTTCACTCTACATCTTTCATTTGGTTTCTTTTTCCCTCCATTTTTAGAAAATGTTCTCTAGATTTCTATCCCACCAAAGCCTACAGCATTAAGAAAGATAATCCTTGTGTCTTGCACAGAGTCGAAGGCACCAAAAAATCCACTGCCCTGGACCGTCAATGCCACTTTTTACTCTTGGCACGGTGTGAGTCATGCTCGAACCTGTTGGCCACTCTTGCCTGATGGAGGAAAAAAGGATGAAAAGGTTACTTGAACTGTTCTCTTTGTAGATGGTCATGTTGACAGTGATCTCAACAGATCTGCGTTATCTGTCTTTCTATGTGAGTATAAGGAAAAATAAATATTTATGTAGAGGTAAATGTATAGTAAAATGCATAGGTGCATCCAGTTACTCAGCAAAACACATTTCCTACCAGCACTCTCAAAGGAAGAATCTTTCTTCTGAGAAATTGCTATTTCAATACTGTCTTTGTCACTCCGTCCCCTGCCCCACTGGCCACTGGGACCAGGGTTCCCTCAGCTGCCTTCCTTGTGCTGACAATATCTTTGGAGAAGCCCTCCTGGGTGCGCTCCCCTTGCATGGCCACTTCAGCCACTGCTCAGCGCTGGCTTTGCTGGCTCCATCCCTGCACCCCCAGGCCAGCTGTCTGTCTGTCTGTCTGCTGGGCAGCCTGTTCCCCTCCAGCCTCCCTGCACGTCCTTCTGCTGTTTGATCTCCTAAGGCAGGGGGTTGCTGTGCACCCATGCTGACCTCTTGCCAGGCCCTGCTCAACTCCCTGACCATCAGATTAGTTTCTTCCTGGGATTTGAGGATGTTGTCCCTGAATATCCAAGGGAGTTTAACAGCCCCTTTGTTCTCCAGGACAGCCCAAGGAGATCCTCCGGTAACTGAAATCAGTTCTCCTGCAGGACTGCACTGTTGTTCTGCAGTTGCCCTGCTTCTCCACCATCTCACGGTCACTGCAGCCATGGCCGCCCTCATCCTTAGATCCCCAGCCTGATCCACCTTGTCTGCCAGTAAGAGACCAGCCCTAGTCAGCTCGTCCAGTGTTTGTCTCAAAATGCTGTCTTCCACACCCTGCAGGAACCTCCTGGGTTGCTTGTGCCCAGCCCTGCTGCCCTCCCAGCAGACCAAGAGATGGTCCAACTTGCCATGTAATCCAGGACCTGTGACCATGAAGCTTCCTCCAAGGCAAGGGCTGTGCACACCAGGCTCCCCTCTGCACAGAGCTCATCTCCACCTCCTCATCCACCCGCCTGCCTTCCTGAGGAGCCCTGCCCACCCATGGCTGCCCTCCCACCACCGAGCTGTCCCACCAGGGCTCTGCAGTCCCCATGGGGAGCACGTTGCTGCCTGCCCAGCAGAAACGACAGTGCTGGGTAGCAAAGAGGAGAGGCAGGTAAAGGGGCAGTGTGTGGGAGGTTGGCTGGGAGGTGACCCCTGGTGCCAGAAGAGGATGATGCAAGGTGAGGCATCATAGGAGGGAGGTGGATTTTGAAGTCACATCTTTGGAAACAACCCAACTGGGCATGTGGTGAGACAGGCCTGGTGATGTCACCTGGATGCTGGGAAACACCCCCAGCAGTGCTGAGAGCCTGGGAGACGGGAGATGCAGGAGAAGGGGAAGATGACACGGCTGGAGGTGGGTTGTGATGCCACTTCTATTGCAGTTACCTGGGGCAGACGTAGGCAAAACCAACATGCCTGGATTATTACTTGTGAGGTCACCTCATGACAGCAATGTGATTGGCCAGAGGTAGGCAGGTATCATGAGGTCATCAAGGACACCAGACGGGAAGGCTGCAGAAAGATGAGTGAGCCCCTGGTGAGGCCCTGCCCTGGGCTGAAACCACCTGTACGTGCCACGGGAAACTGTGGCACATGCATGAGAAGCTGCGGGATGTGAGAAGGGACCAGCAGTATGGGCAGCTCCGTGTGTGCCAGCTGGGCCTCACAGGTGGCTGCAGATGTGACCAGGTTGGCCAGACTGCACAGAGGGGAGCACTGGGGACTGTCTGGGCAGTCAAGTCTTGCAAGGCCATCAGTGCCTGGAGGAGCCACCAGTGATGCCACCGAAGTCCCAGAGGACCAAGGCAATGGAATGCAAACTATCAAATTTGAGTGCAAATGGAGAAAACCTGAGCCCACTGGGGAAAAAGTAACTGATGATGGTTATGAATTGTGAGGAGATCGGGGCAGAGAAATTTGGATCGTGGAAGAAGCAGCCTGTGGAAGAGTGGGGAGGAGGGGGATTCAAGGGACCAGCTGCCCGTGTGGAGGTGGCTGGTCAGTGCTGGTCTGGCCAAACCTCCTGCCTGAACACCGTGGTCTGTCCTGCTTAATAGACTGGTTTCAGTTGGGGTAGAGTTACTTATCTTCATAGCAACTTGTATGAGTTCATTTTACATTTGTGATGGAAACAGTGTTGGTCCCACCCCAATGCTTCAGTCATTGCTGAGCAGTGCTTGCACAGTATCAAGGGTTTTTCTGCTTCTCACACCAACCCCACCAGCATGGGGGCTGTGGGTGCACAAGAAATTGGGAGAGGACATGGCTGTGACAGCTGAATCAAACTGACCAAAGGGATGTTCCACAACATAGGATAGCATGGTCAACAATAAAATCTGGGAGAAGAAGGGAGGGGAGGACATTCGGGGTGATGGCATTTGTCTTCCCAAGTAACGGTTACATGTGATGGAGCCTGGCTTTTCTAAAGATGGCTGAAAACCCTCCTGCCACTGATGCAGTGAATGAATTCCTTAGTTTTCTTTGATTACATGCATAGATTTTGCTTTGCCTGTAAAACCGTCTTTATCTCAACCCACAGGTTTTCTTTTGTGTTTCCAATCCTCCGCCTCATCCTGCTGTGGGGCAGTGAGTGACAGACTATGTGGTGCTGAGATGCTTGTCAGGGTTAAACTACAAAACTAGTTAAACTCTGCTCCTGGCTCTTTGCTGTGTGAGTGGGCTCACTATTGTGTGTGCGTTTGGGTGTGATGGCACGTACACACCTTCTTGGTCAATTCTAAGTGAGGCTAGCAAGGAGGAGGAGGACACCAGGATCTGGAGAACCCCAGGGTTGGAATGTCCAAGTGGGTAATATCTCTGAGTCTGGGCTGACCCAAACCCCAGGTCCACATGGGAAGGACCACAGGGGTGTGTGAAACTGCAGGTAGGTTCTACCCAGGATGTACAGACCACTCATGCAACCTTCACACCAGATCAGTCTGAGAGGGGCAACAGGACAGGGTCAGTTCTGTTGCTCATGGTTGTGTAAGTGCTGCTGTTGGTGTGGTGGCTGTGAAGGTGCTGTTGCCTGTTGGAGCTGGTCTGTATCAGATTGTCTGTGTTCGTCTTTGTTTCCCTGCAGATACCTGCGTTTAGTGCTTTCCCTTTGATGACTCCACCTTGGGCCATGTCTCACTCTGTGGGGTCCTGTCACTGCCCACCTCAGGCACAGCCGGTCCGTCTGTATCTCACGGGCTCTCGGGCAGCTCCAGATTCCTCTCCTGGAGGATTGTCCTCTGCCCCATCATGCTCTGGGACAGCCCAGTGTGGCTGTATTTCATGACCACTCCCCATCTCCACTGTCAACAGACAGCAAGGGTTGTGTCTTAAATCACAACTCTGTTGTGAATCAGCTTCCAAGGTGACATCGAGCTTTTTCCTCAGGCCCTTTTGAGGGAAATTCCTGGGCCCATTGTTGAAAACAGCTTTGGAAGAACAACCAAATCTTGAGGAACTGCACTCTGGAGATGTCATTTTGTTACAGAGATGCTATGGGAGACTAAGCTCTGACACAGTGTTAGAAAAAGATTTATACAGCTTTCAGGTGTTTTAAAACTATTTATAATGGGTTCATTATTCAGGATAGTGAGCTAAACATGAACAGTTATGTACCAACATAATAACCATAAATAACAATATGGGTAATGCTAACAAAGTAAAACAGATAAAACAGGGTACACGCCTGCATTGGGATACAATTAGACATCATTTGTGGACAGTGATGGAAAGATGATCAGTATTGACAAACGCCCATGAAATCACTTTCCTAATGGACTCCTTGAGCTCCTGGTTCCTCATGCTGTAGATGAGGGGGTTCACTGCTGGAGGCACCAATGCGTATAGAACAGACACCACCAGGTCCAGGGATGGGGAGGAGATGGAGGGGGGCTTCAGGTAGGCAAACATGGCAGTGCTGACAAACAGGGAGACCACGGCCAGGTGAGGGAGGCACGTGGAAAAGGCTTTGTGCCGTCCCTGCTCAGAGGGGATCCTCAGCACAGCCCTCAAGATCTGCACATAGGACAGCACAATGAACACAAAACACCCAAATCCTAAACAGACAGTAACCACAAGAAGCCCAGCTTCCCTAAAGTAGGACTGTGAGCAGGAGAGCTTGAGGATCTGGGGGATTTCACAGAAGAACTGGTCCAGGGCATTGCCCTTGCACAGTGGCAGTGAAAATGTATTGGCCGTGTGCAGCAGAGCACTGAGAAACCCAGTGGCCCAGGCAGCTGCTGCCATGTGGACACAAGCTCTGCTGCCCAGGAGGGTCCCGTAGTGCAGGGGTTTGCAGATGGCAACGTAACGGTCGTAGGACATGATGGTGAGAAGAAAATACTCTGCACCAAACAAGGAAAATACACAGAAGACCTGGGCAGCACATCCTGCAAAGGAAATGACTCTGGTATCCCACAGAGAGTTGGCCATGGATTTGGGGATAATGATGGAGATGGAGCCCAGGTCCAGGAGGGCGAGGTTGAGCAGGAAGAAGTACATGGGGGTGTGGAGGTGCTGGTCACAGGCTATGGTGGTGATGATGAGGCCGTTGCCCAGGAGGGCAGCCAGGTAGATGCCCAGGAAGAGCCAGAAGTGCAAGAGCTGCAGCTCCCGTGTGTCTGTGAACGGCAGGAGGAGGAACTGGGTGATGGAGCTGCTGTTGGACATTTGCTGCCTGTGGGCATGAGGACCTGTGCAAGGAGGAAAAAACAGTGACGGTTTAGATGAGACTTCTCTGGGAAAAACCAAAGCCATTTCCCACAGACCCTCCCACAAAGAGACCCTTTTCTTTTTCCAGGAGAAAGTCCTGGCTGGAGCCCTCGTCGGTGCTTGATGAGTGTGCAATGAAGAGCAGGGTCTCTGCCCAGGGGCTCTTGAGGAGTCAGCCTGACCCTGTGTGATGGGGTGGGGCAGGGGCCAGTCCTGGGGTTCAGCTTTGTCAGATGGAACCGCTCCTGCTGCAGAAGGGACTGCCAGCATCTGTACCCGCAGGGCTGAGAAACTGAGTTTGAGAGGTTTGGCATTTCTAAAGGTCCTTCTCCCCTCCCATTCTGGGGAGTGTTCTTGGGTGTCAGAATCCCTCAGCATTTCTGCTGCACTCAGGGAGAACAGAGCGAGTCCTGCGAGACCAGAGGATGCCTGTGGGTCAGTGCAGAGTGAGGGCAGCTGCTCTGTCCCTCTGTCTTGCTCCAGCTGCCCTGGGCTGGCACCTTTCTGAGATGGAGGCTGATCACACTGCCATGTTACCCTGAAAAGCCACCAGGACTGCTGAGAGCAGAGGGATCCATCTCAGACCATGACATGTCCCACCCTTTCCTAAGGTCTCAGCACCCCACTTCTCTCCCAGGACACACACAGCTCATTTCATAAACCAAACAGCATTTCCTCCATCATAGCATCTCTGCACTTCTCTGTGGGGAATTCAGATAATGCTCATTCCCCTGCCCCACAGACTGCATTGCCCACAGCCCCACAGCTCAGAGCAAAGCTGGGACACGTGTTCCCATGGACACAGCTGCAGGAAAGGACCCACAAGATCAGGCTGTGACTCTGCAGCTGAAACTCCCATCCCCAGAGAGCCTGACAGCAAGAACCAGATCACACCAACAGTGACCCAGAGCAGTGGAGCAAGAAGGAAACTGCGGTGAGGGTGGGTGTGAGAGAGGCCAGGGCAGAGGCAGCCGGGCACTCAGACAGCGTCACCCTTCCCCAGCTGTGCAGCCACCTCCCACACACCAGCATTGCCGGGCAGCTGCTCTCAGCCCCTGTGCTCTGCAGAGGGAACTGGAGCTCTGGCTGCACAGGAGCTGCTTCATGCCTTGGAGCCCCCGGCCCTGAGGGCAGAGGCTTTGCTGGGTGGGAGAGGAGGCGAGGGGGCTGCTCACAGGAGGGATCTGCACTGTCCTCTGTTCTCTCTTGTCTCTCCCATAAGAATTACAGGTTTAGTTTCCCCTTATTTCAGACTATTTCCCTGCTGCTTGGAGATTTTCCTCCTGGGAGGTGTTTCCCTGTCCATGTCTTTTCCCTGTCAGCACTCAGAGACCATCCCACCCTCTGTGCCCTCACCCTGGCCCTACAGATCCTGCCTGTTCACAGGGCACTGCCTGGGGGCATCTTCCTGTTTGCAGGTTAGAAAACAGGACAGGTCAGACTAAGGCTGTCGGGTTCAGCAGATGTGATGCTGGTGCTGTGCACAGGCAGAGCAGCGGCTGAAGGGATGGTATAAGGCTTCTGGCAGACATACTGATCACCTAAATTTGCAGTTTAGGAGTCTCAGTGACTTGTTCAAGCAGGAGAGCTCATTTTCCTTTTCTCCTTTCCTGAACCCCCCAACCCTTGGGATAGGAAACTGAAAAGACAGCCTCAGGAAAGCTCCCTATCTCTCTGGTAATCCTTGCATTGATCTTCTGCTTGAGGCATCCACTTGGAAAAATCCTGGGAGTGATCTGGAGCTGTGAGCAGAACTGACCCACACAGCATCCTCTCCACAGCAGAAGAACCTCTCCTGCCCTGATAGGGGTCGCTCCTTCCCCCCACAGCTTCCTCTCTCAGTGTTGTTGGGATCTCCCCGGGCAGGCTGAGCAGTGACCCTGGCAGGCGGCAGAGTCCCTGCCCCGGCACAGCCCTGGGGTGCAGGGACCCTGCTCTGCAGGACAGCCCTGGGCAGCCCTGGCTGCTCACCCAGCTTCACAGCTATTCAAAATTCCCTGACAAGAGCCCCCTCCTTACAGATCCCTCAAGCTGTGCCTGTGCTAACTTGAGGAGATGCCTCCAGGAGCTGCAGCCACATTGCCCTGCACCCAGTGACTTACCATGGCAAGGGCTGCAAAGATTTCTCCTCCAGTGAGCTCTCAGTCATCCTCCCCATCCTGACCACCTTTCATCTCTCTCTGCCTTGCTCGTCTCCCTGAGATCCCCAGGCAGAGCCCTCAGCCCTGCTGAGCTTTGCAGAGGAGCTGCTCCTGGGCAGAGCTGTCTCTCTGCAGCGCTGCCGCTTGCCAGGAGCTCCCTCTGTCCCAGGAGCCCAGCCCAGCTCAGCAGCACAGGAGCAGCCCAAGGCGCTTTAATGACCCCTCTGGTGGGTTTGGTGCTGAGTCCATGAACTTCAGACCCTGGAGGAAGTTGAAGAAACCTCTCAAGAAGTCCAAGTCAGATTCAAACTCCAAAGTTTCTTGTAATGTTAATGGGTCCCACTGAGGAACACTACTGAGGAACACTACTGAGGAACTGACGCCAGGGTCTGGTTAGAGAAGAAAACTGGAGGCAGAGATGACAGGTCAGGACAAGCAAGGTGAAGGTCTCTCTGATGCTGAATAAACCTGGATGTGTTTCATTAATCAAAGGGCCAAGCCCTGACCCCCAACCCTGGGAAGGCAGATCCTGTCCCTCCCACGTTGCCCAGGGCCCTTCCTGGGACAGTGTGATGTGGGGCTGTGCAAGGCCAAGGGCAGGACTATGGTCCCACACCTCCCAGGTTCCTGGCTGGGGACAAGGAGGCCATGAGGCCCCTGTGCTGTAAGGACAAGGTGTCTCCTCACAGGCATCAGAGCTGGAGACAACAGCCATAGCCAAGGGGAGAAGGAGCTCATGTCTGTTGGGGGCTTTAAACCTCTTTACATCCCTTGATCCTCTCCACGACAGCCTGTCCTATGCTGTGGCATCCCCTGCACCTCTTTCCCTGCAGGCTGGACACATCCCCCCTGCTGCCCCACCTTGCTCTTGTCTGAGCATCTTCCTTCCTTTGCTGATCTCTCTCCATCCTCCCCAGCTGTTCCTTGAAGCACAAAGCCTTGGGCTGATGCAGACTCCCTCTGGGTGACCTGCTCCACCACAGCACTGCCCTTCCACTCACATTCCTTGCTGCTCATGTCCAGCCTGGACCTCCCCAGCTGCACTTTGTGCCATTATTTCTTTCTCATGCTCTTTCCCACTATGAAGAAAACCTCCACCATCTCTGAAACCACCCTTCCAGCACTCTCAGGCTACTCCTACACTGCTGCAGCCTCCCCAGCGCTGCTGGGCCAGAGCAGCCCAGGTCCCTCAGCATCCCACACCATGTGCACAAGGTCCTGACCCCTGCCTTGGCACAGCCCTGCACTCTCCAGTTCCTCCCTGCTTCTCCAAACTGGGAGCCGCACACTGGCACACACCCATGTGTGTGGGGCCACACCAGTGCTGAACCGAATGGGATGAGAACTCCAGGTGTCTGGGTCCCCACGCTCCTCCTCATGCAGCCCCGTGTGCAGCTGCCTTGGTCATGGTGAGCGTGCAGCACGGGCTTTGTGTGGCGGCCCTTGTAGTGCCCAGGCCCTTCTCCTCAGGGTCCCTGCTCAGCGTGTCAGGTCCTGCTCTGTCCTGATGGATGGGGTTATTCTCCTGCCCCGGTACAGGACTGGCCGCTTCTCCTTTTGAAACTTCAGAGATTCCTGATGGTAGAACCCCAAATTTCTCAAGTTCCGGACTCTCTCTGGACTGCTGCAGCCGCATTCCCTCCAATTCTAGCCAGGGCAGGGACCACTCGCCCGGGGAGCCCCCGGTGCCCCCTAAAGAAAAGGGGCCTCAGCCTCCAGGACTCTCCTGAGCCCAGAAAGTGGCCACTAAAATGGCAGCAGTAGCAGGCTTCCATCCAGAGTTTATTCAAGAAAAAGGAAATAATTTCCAATTTCCCTAGCACAGTCTTTCAGTGCTGCTTTCTCATCCTTATCCTGGTGCCTCTCCCTGATGGCTGTGCCCCACTTTCGGTGGCACCAGATTGTTGGGGGCCATGGCCATGTGCCCCTGCAGCCCCAGGGCTTTGTCATTGGTGCCCTCACTCACAAGGGAAAACCCATCTTGTCACTCCCCACATAAAGGAGCTCCATACATCCAAGCAACTTCTTCACTCTGAGGGAATCCCACTGCTGACCCTTCCAGCCCGTCTCTCCTGAAAAGCCTGTACCCAGCCATTGCAGCACCCCAAGCTGTGTGACTTGTCCCACCACGCCTGGCGGTGACTCCATGGGTGTCAAACAGCACAGGCTGCAGCTTGTCCTGGCTGTGCCCTTGGCTGAGGGCATCAGTGCACAGTTGGGCTGTGGCAGCTCAGCTGTAGCACCCGGCCAAACTCTGAGAGTCTTAGGGAAATCTGGTGAGTATCAAGAATCCAGGTCCCCATGTGTGCAAAGGTTTGACTTCAGAGCAGAGCAATGTCACAGTGGTTGGCAGGTGGAAATTTAGGGCTGAAATTGGGCAACAGGAGAATGAGCAAGCCCTGCTGTCCCCAAGGCCAGAGAGAAACAGGGCTGGGAATGACAGACCTGGAAGGAAACGTGTGTTTTGTCAGTGGCGTCTCTGCTGCCCCTGAGGTACTTGGGCAGACGTGTCACTGATCTCTAGGAATGACAAGGTGCTGCTGACAGGCCCAATGTGAC